>NC_057798.1:714178823-714483785 GCF_018294505.1 Triticum aestivum | reverse complement strand
AACTGCAGGACCTCCCTAAACTACATGTTAAGTGCCTCTCTGCTACCATTGCGTTAAGTTTCAACAGTAACATTCAGATTCCATAGTAAATTTCAGTTTCGACAGTTAAGTTCAGAGTCAATAGTTTTTACCTCATCTGTTGTAGTCAGGTGGTTTTTGGTGATGTAAATTTTACATCTATTTTACATCATCTATTGGAGATGCTATTAGAATCCCACTTGAGATTAACGATATATGTCGTGGGCTGCTTCAGCCTTGACGTCTTATGGCTCACCGGAGGTGCTCCAGCGATAGAACGATCCATCACAATAGAGAAGTTCCCTGGACGCCGTCTACAGATTCCTCAGATCTTCCTCCACACCTTCGACATTCACCTCTGCCTCAACTTCTTCAGCGACCAACTCAATGATGCTGAGGTCGACACGGCTACGACAAAGAGATTGTACACTTGTTGCATCACTAATTACTCTACATCCATGTCGATCCATTAGGGATATTTTGGTTCAACAGAAAAACATAGCAATAGGGAATTTTCCTATGGCACTCTACTATTCAATTATTCATGCATTTTGTTGAAAGGAATGAAGCAAAACATCCACCTGGACCTACATTTCAAAATCCTATGCATGAAAACAAGACCAAGTGCATTAGTGGCAGAATAACATTCTAACTGTACACACTTTCATATGGTTTAACTTTTTTTTGGCCATGTTTCTTTGCATTCCTCTGCTCTTCCAATTCCTATGAACCAAACACCCAAGTTGACAAAAATCCTGTGTTTACAAATGCCCTGTTTACCATGTGCATTTCTATCCTATTCCGGTGTTTTTCCTATCCCTGCGTTTTTAGAATGATGCAAACCAAATGGGCCCTTACAGAATTACTTCAGTTACAGGTAGGTGTCGAAGGGAACTTTGTGTGGTTTGTCCTGCTCCTGCCGCGACGTCGTCCAGCTCACCTGAGCTTCTCCATCGACAGAAGCATCCACCAAACTAGACATCATGACTCTTGACTGTCTTTCACTGCCTCAGATCTCCTTCCCTGCCGACGGCACCCACCGCAATGGCATCACCATCATCGACTCAACATATGAACCTGAGGAGTACATGGGTCCACAAGAGAGGTTGCACTCTTTTGTTTCTACTTATGTTATGCATTTTAAGCTTAGAATTACCTGCTACTTTATTGTCCTGCTCACCTCTTAGACTCCAAGTCAGGTTCAAATTAATGTTCAAACTTGAGTTCCAAATTAGTTGTGGGGCGCATATCGAGGCAGCAATGAATAGTATCCCTGTCTAATATCTGGTTCACCTAGGGTATGCATATGTTGTTCATCTTGGGTGGGAAACAAATAGTAAAGTAATCATCATCTGTCTTTTTATTAAATTAAAGCAATAATCATCCTGCTATGATTATTTTTGGATCCATCCACTAGTTGTTACCATCACTCTAAATTTCTGCATGCTCTCCTTACATAATCTCACCATATTCGTATGCATGTCAGATATTGTACACAGTCATGCTGAACATGTAGAGAAAAAGAGAAAAGTTTTGTGCGGCAATACAATGTCATGCAGACATCGCTCCATGGTGGGTTTAATGGCAAGCCCTCCCCCCTCTCCGGATTGTAATCCAGAGGAAGATATTTGTTCTGAGGTGGATTCAGACGCAGCTGACCACTCCTATTTACCCCCCAAGGTGTTTGCTCCATCTTGGCATGATGTTAGTCATATCATGCGTATGTTGCCTTGCAGTGCCAACTTTTGACATCATATATGTCATCTGCTTAGTTTAAACATGTTCTGTAATGCCACCTGTTTAGTTTGTATATAATATATGGGAATTATGCAGTCTCATGTCTTTTAGCCAGCCATAATATTTGTGAAATGTGCAATGCCATCGTGTTTAACCAGGCATCATATATTTGAATGATATCTTGCCCATCCTTTTCTTCATTACATTTCCACTTGTCCACAATGTTTGTACATTAAACTACTCTTCCTGTTAATCAACCATTTGGGTGGGAGATGGAAAAATCCAGAGTGAAAACAAGGCCTTCAGAGCAGACAGTGCTACTTGTCGAAGCAGATCTCTTGTTGGGTCCCGATAGCTCCTCAGAGATGGATTTAGAGACAAGTGACCAATCCTGTTCCCCCACCGAGGTGTATGCTCTAACTTGGCACGGTTATACTGCTCATATCATGCATAAGGTGTCTTGCATTGCATAGTTTAGACATCATATACACAATATTCAACACCATCTTCTTAGTTCAAACATCATATCGAATGCCCTCTGTTTAGCATATAAATCACATATGTGAATTAAATCATGCGATCCTGATTACTTAGATAACATGTAGGTGACTTATGTCATGCGATCCTATTTAGTTATTCATCATATCTTTGAATTATGTTATGCTATGCTATCCAGTTTAGATAGACATCATATATGTGAAATTATGTCATGCTATCCATTTTAATTAAAAAATATACATGTCAACTATTTCATGCCCTCTTTTTTCCACACTATCTATTGAATCTGTCTCTCATACAATGTCTGTACATTCAACTATGTTTCCTGTTTATCAGCCATTTGAATTGGAGTGGGTGATGCCAGTATCTAGCGGAGTAAAAACACGATCTTCAAATAAAACAGTGCTACCTCTTGGTGGAGATAGCACCCCGGTTGTACATGCACGAGAACCAGCCCTACCACACATAACCCAAACTCTCGCAGATTGTACCCCTACTGTGATGGACAGAGAACCAGCTTCACCCAATCTAACCCCAACCCCAGCAGATAGTAACCTAGTTCCTGTTGACACAACACCATCTCCACCATAGAGCTCCCAAACAAGAGCAGTTAGTAAGGCATCTCCAGTGCCCAAAGGGCCAGTACTACCACGGTGAACCCCAACTCCACCAGTTAGTATGCCTATTCCTGTGGAGGAAGCACAACCAGCTAGTCATAGTTTAGCATCTATCGCATTTGATGTTTGTTAAATCCTATGTGCATATCTTCCCATCTTGGAAATATTATACTAGATATGAAGGAAAATGCCAGTTGCAGGTGTTTGTCCAGGAGTTATGTGTAAGTAATGTTATTCATGGCAATTACTTTGCTTTGTCCCATACATCCTACCTCCATGATGGTTATAATACAACAAATTTTCCCATTTTTCTCTATAGAGAAGGACTGATTTGGAAACTCAGGATGAGGTAACCTGTGCTAATACATCTGCTATGTTCAAGAATGCTTGGTGGCAATATCGGAATTACTTGAAGAAAACGTACTTCACCGGCAAAGAAACTCATCAAATTCCCTTACGTTCTCTTGAGACACATTTACTGGACGATGACTAGGAATTCCTTGTTCTGTATGGGTCCCGAACCAAGAATGTGGTAAGGTCTATGAGCTCATTTTCTATTTCTAAGTACTATATTCTTGCGTCTTACTATACTCTGTCCATGTAGAACAAGTGCCTAAACCTGAAGAACAACTGTTCTAATTTAAGATTCCATTGCTATCTTGCACACTGATTTGTTCTTGTATCATTGTATTTACTCATACAAACTTATTTTTAAATTGAAGGATCCAATCAAAACTCCAATGGCACAGCAGGTATGTTCACGGATGTTCCTTTAGCAGGTTTGCTCTTATCAATAGCTCTGTTGATTTCAATTTCTATTGTGTATACAGTTGACTTCTCATATCATGCACATTACTAGCATCAAAACAAAGCCAATAGTGTTGTTGTACATGTAGACCCGTGGTACCCATCTGAAATCTTGTTGTGCCGTGTAGTTCCCACGCTTTGTATTCTTTCACTACTACTTTTTCTGGAACTGATATGATTTGAACCGTGTCTCTATTTTGATTTGGCAAGACAATGCAGTGACCATAGGATATAGATATATGTTTGTTTGATGCTTTATTATGTAGTAGCACTTGGCAATAGAAGACTTGGTAGTTTAATTATGTCCACCTCACTAATGAACTAGTTCACCGAAACGAGTTTCATATACTAGTACATGCTAAACCTGTTATGTGTCTGCTTGTTTCTTATTTTAGAATGCTGGCAGAATATTGGGGAAGAGTGCCTTATTAAGAAATTGTAAAGGAACTAATGCAGATAAGCTTCAGGATAGTGAGACATCATTGTTGGTCTCGAACAAAGCTGATAAAACAGCTAAGGAAGAATATCGTGAAGACAGTGAGACAACCCCAAAGTCCTGTCTTCGTTTAGTGTTCGAGTTACTGACCACTACCGCTTACATAAGCTATTCAAACTCACTGTCTGAATTAGTTCGGTTTCTTGAGTCTCAACTACCAGATGAAAGACATTGATCAGTTGTGCTACGACAAGAAGCGGAAGGACCGCGGAAGTCCCTGGAGCATTCAGATGCATACTTTCTGGTGCAACAGCAAGTGCTGGAGGATTTTAGCGCCAAACAGGACAAAGCAAATAAGCTTGCTAAGATTATTGCCAGCATGGTGGATACCCAGGATAACATTTCTGGAGCTCTTCTGAAGTTGTTTCAGTTATGCTCTTGTTTTGCTGCCGCATTTATTTGCACTGGTGGCCAATTTTGACGGCCAGTGTATGTAATATGCTGCTTTGTTCCCTATATTTGCACTGATGGTGAACTTTGATGCCGAGTGGATGTAATATGTGTAATAGCGGTAATAGGCTAGTGTTAGTTGCTTGCTTATCTATTTCCTTATTGTCTTATTTAGTTGTTTGCTTGTAGTCACTGCAGTTCTTTTTCTGTGTTTTTCTAGTGGCCCCTGTCGGTGTCAAAACCAGCGGATCTTGGGTAGGGGGTCCCGAACTGTGCGTCTAGGCGGATGGTAATAGGAGACAAGGGACACGATGTTTTACCCAGGTTCGGGCCCTCTTGATGGAGGTAAAACCCTACGTCCTGCTTGATTAATATTGATGATGTGTGTTACAAGAGTAGATCTACCACGAGATCAAGGAGGCTAAACCCTAGAAGCTAGCCTATGGTATGATTGTTGTTCGTCCTATGGACTAAAGCCATCCGGTTTATATAGACACCGGAGAGGGCTAGGGTTACACAGAGTCGGTTACAATGGTAGGAGATCTACATATCCGTATCGCCAAGCTTGCCTTCCACGCCAAGGAAAGTCCCATCCGGACACGGGACGAAGTCTTCCATCTTGTATCTTCATAGTCTTGGAGTCCAGCCGATCATGATAGTTCGGCTATCCGGACACCCCCTAGTCCGGAACTCCCTCAGTAGCCCCTGAACCAGGCTTCAATGACGACGAGTTCGGCGCGCATGTTGTCTTCGGCATTGCAAGGCGGGTTCTTCCTCCGAATAATTTACAGAAGATTGTGAACACCAGGATAGTGTCCGGCTCTGCAAAAATAAATTCCACGTACCACCGTAGAGAGAATAATATTATACAAGTTCAATCTGCTGACGTATTTTGTGGCGTGACGTCACACCATTACCAAGCCTTTAGTCGAATTGTTTTTATTGTATCACCTCAGCGCATTTAGCAAGGCGGTTTCCTTGGCACGTCTTGTCGAAGCAGAGATCGTGTTCCCCTTATTCCGGGATTCCCATCAATACGGACGTGGGTAACCCAACCGCGCCATTGATTGTGACGCTTGGGAGATAGGCGAGTTTTACCAGGTCGGTGGGGACACCTGTTTTTGTCCGTCCATATAAGGGGATAAAGATCCAACCCTTTTACATGTGCCTTCTTCCTCCTTGGCTTATCCATCTCCGCGAACTCGAGCTCCAGCGCCCAAGTCCGCACTTCTCACCTCAACCTTCTCCAACTATGTCCGGAGTGGGAGGCAAGTGGATGGCCTCCTCCGTCATGGAGGGGCAGATCCAGAAGCTGCGCGACGCCGGATATTTGTCCAGCGACATCGCGCATCGGCTCCCCGACGAGGGAGAGCTCATCCCCACCCCCAGGCCCCATTAGAGGGTAGTATTTCTTCCCCATTTCCTCCGCGGACTGGGCTTCCCACTTCATCCCTTTGTCCGGGGGCTCATGTTCTACTACGGCCTAGATTTCCATGATCTGGCCCCGAATTTCATCCTCAACATCTCGGCGTTTATCGTCGTGTGCGAGGCCTTCCTCTGCATCCAGCCCCACTTCGGCTTGTGGCTCAAGACCTTCAGTGTCAAGCCGAAGGTTGTGAAGGGCAGCCAAGCGGAGTGCGGAGGCGCCATGGTGGGCAGAATGTCCCACGTTACGTGGCTGGAGGGCACTTTCGTGGAAACCATTAAGGGGTGGCAATCGGGGTGGTTCTACATCACCGAGCCGCGTGACCCTAATTGGGCAGCAGCCCCCGAATTCAGATCCGGCATCCCTACATGGCTCACCTCCTGGAAAGAGAGTGGCCAGATCTGGGGGGATTCGGAGGAGCTGACCGGACTCCAAGCCTGTATCCAGAAGCTAGTGGACAAGAAGCTCAAGCTTGTCAACGTAGTCCAGGTCATGCTCATCCGCCGGATTCTCCCGTGCCAACAACGGGGCTTCAACATGTGGGAGTTCGATCCGGCGCAGCACCAGACTCTGAGCGGGCTCTTCGACACTACGTACGAAGATGTCTGGAAGGTGCTGTTCAAGGGCGCTGAGGCTCCCGCATCCGCTACCGAAGATCGCGGATTCCGCTCGCAGCGTCCAGCTGACGAGGTAAGTGATTTTGCCACTTGTTTTCCATAGTTTGACTCTATGCAGGATCTAAACTCCCTTTACCTTTGACAGGACTGGCTGGCAAGGGCCGAACGGACTATCTGTCCGGCCCCATTGCCAGACGATCCAGCGGACGACCGCCTAACGGGGCTGCTGGCTCCGGCACCCCACGTGGTGCCGGAGAAGAAGGCCAAGAAGAAGGCCACGGGGACTCAGAAGAGTTCCCGTTTTCAGGTGCTATCGGATGATGAATCCGAGGCCGACTCCTCCCACCAAGGCGAGGAGGAGAAGAAGAAAGCCTCTCCCCCAGCGGGGGGAGGGAAGAAAAGGAAGGCCTCCTGAACAAGGGAGGCCGAAGGGTCCAAGAAGGGAAAAACTCTTCCCCCGTACTGCTCTGCCAACGCCAATGACGACGACGAGGAATGGCCTCCAAAGGCCAATCCCCTGGCGAGATCGTAAGTATCCGGACTCCCGAATAACTTCAAGGTTTTTCCTTTTTGCCACATAATGTCTTTCTAATGCCGCATACAACCCTGCAGTCCGCCCAAGGATGATCTTCACGCTTCGTCGAGCGGGTCCTTAGGTGCGTCGGATATGGATTCTCTTCTGACTGCCTCCACCCCCCGTGACGCAGACGATGCCGAGGTGGGATCCCTGGAAGGGACCCAGCAGGAGGAGAAGGCCCCGGAGGTGTCGCAGGACAACCTCCCGGACTTTGCACCGGACTCGGCCCCGGAACCCACAGTGGCTCCGGAGTCCGGCGGGCGACCCCTTCGTAAGAGGGGCAAGACCGTGACACCAGCAGCCTCCGTCCAACCAGAGGCGCCGGATAGCTTGCTGGAGGCACTCAATGGCGCCTCCATCGAAGAGGAACACCGCACCGTTATGAGTGCGGTGATTCAGAAGGTGCAGCTCGCCAAGAGCAGGCTGACCGAAGCCTGCAGCAGCCTTCTAACAGGCTTTGAGGTAAGAATTTTGATATATGTAAAATAGTACCGCATAGACAGTAGCCCCTGATGCTCGGTTCGGTGTTCGGAAAGAAAAGCCGGACTGAGGATCTAAAAAGATATACACAGGAGTCATAAAAAATATGTCAATATGGGATTGCAGGCTGTGCTGCTGACCTCTGCCGCACTGACTGCGGAGGTCAATACTTTGAAGGAAAACCTCGAGCGGTCCGAGAACGAGCTCGGCCGTACCAAGAAGCAGCTCGAGGATAAGGAAGGTGAGTAACACCTTATTAAAATTGTACCATACAGAAAAGGATTTTGGTTGCAAAAAGAATGACAAGGATAACATGGGTATTGCAGGGGCCACTAACGAGGTGGCGACCCTGATAGAGGCAGTGGCCGCGGCCAAATGCAATGCGTCCGCGGAGCGCACCGAGCGAGAGAAGTAGGAGGCGCGGGTGGTGGAGGTACAGCAAGAGCTCCAGGATCTCGTGAAAAAACATGAGAGCCTGGAGCGTGACTCAAAGACTCGAGAGTCTAAGCTTGCAACGGCTCTTGAGAGTGCCAAAGCCGCTAAGGCCGAAGCATACAAGGCCCTCCAGGAGATTGAGGCGGTGAAGAAAATAGCAGCGGGTAAGGCATTTTTCATGCAAAGTAAGCATGTGAGTGTTAATTACCTGTTTCTTACCCGAATTCGGAGCTCTCCAGGAGCGTTCGCAGATCTTCCTCGCAGCGTGTCCGATGCTGCCGCATTCTACTGGGCCGAGGAGGGGAGCTCGACGGAGAAGGTCTTCTGGTCTCAGTATGCTGAGGCCGGACATCCAGTGCCCCTTAGCGACAAGCTGAAGCAGCTGGTCGAGCTCCACAAGGCGGCCGAACAGGCCATGAAGGGCCTCATAGTTCGGCTGTGGCCTAAGGAGGCCATGCCTGGGAGCTACTTCGGCCTGGTGCGGCGGCTGGTGGATGCATGCCTGTGGGTTGAAGTCATCAAGCACTCCGCCTGTATTGAGGGTGCCCGTCGGGCCCTTGCCCGCGCAAAGGTGCACTGGGGCAAGATGGATGCCCAGAAGCTTGTGACGAACCCGCCACCAGAGGGCAAGGAGCATCGCACGCCCGAGATGTATTATAAGAGTGTGCTGAAGGGCGCCCGTACTATTGCGGGGGAGTGCTCCAAAGATGTAATTTTTGAGTAGACTCGCATTTTGTTATCCTGTGCGCTGAAAACTTAGTTCATATGCGCTAAGCAATGCTTGTTAATTTAAAATGTTTCCTTCTGTGCGGCTGTTTATCAAGTCTGAGAGATGGCAAGTCGTCGGCTTCAGCCCCCATGCCACGAGTGCTGGGGTGTTCGGGATAAACTTGAGCACTCTTGTTCCCATTTTTGGGTCCATCTAGGGAGGTGCTCAACACAGCGAACAAGGCAACCAGACTTATAATGCTTGAACACTCTCACTTAGCCATAGAATTCTATAATTTTAAATTTCGGCGAAGCCCCTAGTATTCGGAAGGCCGAATTTGGGGCGCTATCCACGCCTGGGCCGGACAAGATCCGGCTCTTCGCTCTAAGCGGCATAAGTCTTTAAGGACTCGCAAAAAACCTCTCGAACAGCGACCGGCTCTCGCCTCATCATGACGGTCAGTTTTAGCTTTCTCCACTGAGGCGTTAACCCAGCTCAACTGGGGCGCAATCGCAGTGGTTCTCCCAGTGCTACCTTAGCCGATACAACGGAACGTAAGGTACCAAAACATGGGAGCTGGGCAAACCCAACTATTGACCCAAGACATGATTCGGAGCCGATGCATATAGTGCTATAAGTTCGGGGTGCCGCACTTGTGAAAGTGTTCGGACTTATCACACCATGATGCGGGAAACATAAGCCCCTGGTGTATTTTAGCCGTACCAAAGTGTACGGATGCAACATGCCGTAAATGAACATATGTATAAAAAATAAATGCAATTATAAGCAAAAAGGTGTTGCATTGTTTTATTCAAGAAGTGCTGCTATGAATGCAGAACGATATAAATAGTGCGATAAGCAAGGGACGGGACTGTTAGACATGTCCCCCTCCAGGGGTAGGCTGCCGAATGGTGAGTAAAACAGATTTAATGCTCATAATGGAGACCACCTGGATATTCGTTGTAGCCTTTATCCTTCCCTGGCTGTTGCATCGTGAGTTCGGCAGGTTTGCTGCCGGACAGGGCCTCTGACGAACGGAGTCCTGTGGGTTAAAATAAAAAAGGAGAAAAAAAAGAGCGACACACTTGAGAGCCCCATGTGTGGTTGAGCCGCAGTCTGGGCTGATCATTGTCGTGCCCCTCTCCCCATGCCCATGGTATCTTCAGAGCGTAATGGTGTACGCGAAGGACTTGTTTTGATGTTTTACAGGGGCTGGGGTTGGGGCTGCACTGCTATGCATGCTCGGAACGTGCCAGTTGGTCTTGTTGTAGGTTACTCCGGGCGCGCTTAGCTATGTCCGGCCGTTTAACAGCCGGACTCGAGATTTGCCTTAAGAGGCTCCATTGTACTTCTGCCGCGAGAGCCGCTGTATGTTCCTTCGTTCGGAGAGAACGTTCGGTGTTTCCGTTGACCGTGATGACTCCTCGAGGGCCTAGCATCTTGAGCTTGAGGTATGCATAGTGCGGCACCGCGTTGAACTTTGCAAACGCGGTACGTCCGAGCAGGGCATGATAGCCGCTGCGGAACGGAACTATGTCGAAGATTAACTCCTCGCTCCGGAAGTTATCCGGGGATCCAAAGACCACTTCCAGTGTAACTGAGCCTGTACAATTGGCTTCTACACCTGGTATGACGCCTTTAAAGGTCGTCTTGGTAGGTTTAATCCTTGAGGGGTCTATGCCCATTTTGCACACTGTATCCTGATAAAGCAGGTTCAGGCTGCTGCCGCCGTCCATCAGGACTCTGGTGAGGTGAAATCCGTCGACGATTGGGTCTAGGACCAATGCGGCGAATCCGCCGTGGCGGATGCTGGTGGGGTGGTCCCTTCGGTCAAAAGTGATCGGGCAGGAGGACCATGGATTGAACTTCGGGGCAACTGGCTCCATCGCGTATACATCCCTTAGCGCACGCTTCCGCTCCCTTTTGGGTATGTGCGTTGCGTATATCATGTTCACCGTCCGCACCTGTGGGGGGAAACCCTTCTGTCCTCTATTGTTCGGCGGTCGGGTCTCTTCCTCGTCATCGCTATGCAGCCCCTTGTCATTGTTTTCGGCAATTAACTTGCCTGCTTGCTTGAATACCCAACAGTCCCTATTGGTGTGGTTAGCTGGCTTTTCGGGGGTGCCGTGTATCTGGCACAAGCGGTCGAGTATTCGGTCCAAATTGGACGGACCCGGAGCAGTTCTTTTGAATGGCTTTTTCCGCTGACCGGGTTTAGAGCCTCTGAATCCGGCATTGACTGCCGTATCCTCACTATTGTCGCCGTTGATGCGGCGTTTGCTTTTGTTACGACGCGACCTGCCATTTCGGTCCTTGAAATCCGGACTGCCAGAATTTTTGCTGAGGTTGTTGCTGCGTGCTAGCCAGCTGTCCTCACCCGCGCAGAAGCGGGTCATGAGTGATGTAAGGGCTGCCATGGATTTCGGCTTTTCCTGTCCCAGGTGCCGGGCAAGCCACTCGTCGCGGATGTTATGCTTGAAGGCCGCGAGGGCCTCCGCATCCGGACAGTCGACGATTTGGTTTTTCTTGGTTAAGAACCGTGTCCAGAATTGTCTGGCCGATTCGTCTGGCTGCTGAATTATGTGGCTTAGGTCATCAGCGTCTGGTGGTCGCACATACGTGCCTTGGAAGTTATCGAGGAATGCGGCTTCCAGGTCTTCCCAACTCCCAATTGACTCTGCTGGCAAGCTGTTAAGCCAATGCCGGGCTGGTCCTTTAAGCTTGAGGGGGAGATATTTGATGGCGTGAAGATCGTCACCGCGGGCCATGTGGATGTGAAGAAGATAGTCTTCGATCCAAACCGCGGGGTCTGTTGTGCCATCGTAAGATTCGATATTCACGGGTTTAAACCCTTCGGGGATTTGATGATCCATTACTTCATCTGTGAAGCATAGTGGGTGTGCGGCACCTCTGTACTGGGCGATATCACGACGGAGCTCAAAAGAGCTTTGTCTGTTTTGTTCGGCCCGGCCGGACTTACTGTGTCCGGCGCGACGGTTGTCGTCACGTACCGTGGGGCGCCCACGCGATCCATAGATCGATCTTGATTGTCTTTCCTTATCCTCCAATATATCTCGCAAGTCCGGAGCGTTCCCCTGTGGCCTTGTGCTTTTCGAGCGATGCCGGGGTACGGGTCTGGTGAAGGGCCTAGAGGCCTCTCTGTCGCGACCACGGGGTGGTCGGTCAGCCGTATTGTCTCCTGGTGATGCGGGTTCATACGCTTCCTCCTCTAATCGGGGGAGCAGCTTGCGTTTAGGGTAGCTTTTGGAGGGGCGTTCGAGCTCATGCTCTTCGGCCGCGAGGACTTCAGTCCATCTGTCGGCTAGCAGATCTTGATCAGCTCTAAGCTGTTGCTGCTTTTTCTTGAGGCTGTTCGCCGTGGCCATAAGCCTGCGTTTAAAACGCTCTTGTTCGACGGGATTCTCAGGCACGACGAATTCATCGTCGTCGAGGCTTGCCTCGTCTCCGGAGGGAGGCATATAATCCTCTACCTCTTCTTCTGCCGCTCTCTCATGAGGGCTGGCGTCTCCGTCCTCCTGCGCTGGATCTTGCTGGAGTGGGTTGTCTTCGGCACTGTCCGGTGTATTATTATCTCCGGTGCCGGAATCTTCATTCTTGCTGTGGCGGGATTTAGAGCGGCGCCGCTGACGCCGGCGCTTGGGCTGTTTCTTGGAGGGGTCATCCTCCGCTGTTCCTTCGCCATTCCCATCCTTTGGGATATCCACCATGTATATGTCATATGATGAGGTGGCTTTCCAGTGCCCGGTGGGCGCTGGTTCTTGGTCGTCTCCGGCATCGTCGTCCATACCGTCGATGTCTTCGGAGTCGTAGTCTAGCATGTCGGTTAGATCGTCGACAGCGGCTACCAAGTGGGTGGTGGGTGGGCTTTGAATTTCTTCGTCGTCCGCATCCCAACCGTCCTGACCGCAGTCCGGCCAGGGCTCTCCTGATAACGAGAGATACTTTAGCGAACTCAAGATGTCGCCGAAAGGTGAGTGTTGAAAGATGTCCGCTGCGGTGAACTCCATGATCGGCGCCCAATCGGATTCGATCGGAGGGGGCGCGGGAGGTTCGGAGTCCGGCGAGGAGTCCGGCACCTCGGAGTCACGAGCTTTATGAGGGACAAGGTCAGTGTTCGGCTCTATCGCCGTAGAGGTTGCAGCCCTCGAGGCGGTGTCTAGCCATCCGTCCTCGATCTGCGCAGCCGGCTCCGAATTGAAGATCGGAGCGGGTTCGAGTGCGGCCTCCAGGGTACTGTCCGGCTGCAGAGCTAAATCATGCTCGCCGTGACAGTGCGACACGCTCGGCTGTGGCTCGAATCCATCGAGGATCAAGTCCCCGCGGATGTCAGCCGTGAAGTTCAAACTTCCAAATCTGACCTGACGGCCAGGGGCGTAGCTTTCGATCTACTCCAGATGGCCAAGCGAATTGGCCCGCAGTGCAAAGCCGCCGAATACGAAGATCTGTCCGGGGAGAAAGGTCTCACCCTGGACTGCGTCGTTGATGATGGTCGAAGAAGCCATCGAGCCTATCGGTGACGACACAGAGGAACTATCAATGAAAGCACCAATGTCGGTGTCAAAACCGGCGGATCTCGGGTAGGGTGTCCCGAACTGTGCGTCTAGGCGGATGGTAACAGGAGACAAGGGACACGATGTTTTACCCAGGTTCGGGCCCTCTTGATGGAGGTAAAACCCTACGTCCTGCTTGATTAATATTGATGATGTGTGTTACAAGAGTAGATCTACCACGAGATCAAGGAGGCTAAACCCTAGAAGCTAGCCTATGGTATGATTGTTGTTCGTCCTATGGACTAAAGCCATCCGGTTTATATAGACACCGGAGAGGGCTAGGGTTACACAGAGTCGGTTACAATGGTAGAGATCTACATATCCGTATCGCCAAGCTTGCCTTCCACGCCAAGGAAAGTCCCATCCGGACACGGGACGAAGTCTTCAATCTTGTATCTTCATAGTCTTGGAGTCCGGCCGATCATGATAGTTCGGCTATCCGGACAACCCCTAGTCCGGAACTCCCTCAGCCCCAATAACCTATTTTTGGTAACTAGGCCACAATAATCATGGTAATACACGGAATGTTGTAACCATGGGCCTCCTGCGGGCCGTATGATTCATGGGCCCTCTACGGGCCATAGGATCCATTGGTCTTCTATGCGGGCCGTAGAATCCATGGGCCTACTACAGGCCGTAGGATCCATGGGCCTTCTACTGGCCTTAGGATCCATGGACTTTCTATGGTTCGTACGATCCATGGGCCTTCTACGGGTCGTAGGATCCATGGGTCTTCTACGGGTCGTAGGATCCATGGGCCTTCTATGGGGCGTTTAATCATTTCGCCAATCAAGGGTCGTAATATTCATGGACCATAACGGGCCGTTAATAGGCTGTATTTGATAACTCTATGAAAATAATCCAACTGTTTTTTTTAAATTAAAAACGGCCCAACTTATTAATGGGCCACAAACGGGCCAACTGTAACCACGGGCTGAATTTGGCCCACAGGCAGAAAATGATAGTAACGGGTCGTAAGTAACCGAATGCTGGAAATGAGCCCAAGAATAAATGGGCCTTGAGAAGGCCGAAAGATAACGTGGGCTAGAAACGGCCCAATGGAATAATGGGTCGTTAATGGGTATAAAGTGATACACTGTTCATTATGGGCCAGTTTCACCATGGGTCGTTAATGTGCGAAGTGTTACAAAGGGCCTCATATGGGCCGAAAGACGTCAAGGGCCATACATGGGCCGGAAGTTAAAACGGGCTGGAATCATATTGGACGGCCCAGATGATACTACTGGGCCTAATTCGGATAGGTCGTAACGGGCCCTGGGTTAGTGGGCTGTAAATGGGCTATATGCGAATAGGCCGTTAACAGGCTTTCCGTGGGTCGGCCCGCCATCTTTTGACCAAGTTAAACGGGCTGGCCTTTTCACAGGAATGGGCCTTTGTTGGTTCGTGCCACATGTCGATGTATCATAGGCGCCTTCGATCCAATGAGTGGATGACATCTGTCCTAACGGTGAGTCGACATGTGTTTCCTCCAGCCAATGATGATTTTACACGTGAAAATCCCCATTGGTCTGGGTTGTTAACGGGTTATCGGATACAAAACCGGACCCGATAGCTTAACGGCGTTCCGTTACGGTGGATGCCATGTGTCGGTCATCCTTGACGAAAGCACTTCTGTGACACGCAATTTATCGTCATGGAAGTGGACACTTCTGTGATGATAATTTTGGTAATGCAATGGAACACTTCTACGACAGCACAGGTATGACTATCTTGATTCTATCATAAAATCGTCATGGATGTACATGCATGACAAAAAATGCGACCTACTGTGACAAACACGTATCTTCATGGAAGTGTTTTTTTAAGTGATCCCTCTCTTCCAGTTTATTTGTTTTGAATTTTTTTTCGTTTTATAAGTTTCAAATTCAAATTTAGAGCTCCCCATCACATGCTAAGATTACAATCTGCATTAAGTCGTTGCGTGCATGTATTAGTTTTTTATTGGTCATTTATATTGGTCACGCTTGCATGAGTTGCAAGTAATGTTTTTTTACCATAATTTCTTAGGAAACTGAGTGCAATAATTGAGTAGTTTTGCAAACTACCAGTACTACACCTGAAACGATACAAAATCAATACCACCACCATGCCCGCGTCTGACCGCCCTGGCCGACCCAAACCCCCTCCCTTGTTGGCGTGTGCTTCCCGCGTGAAATGATCAGCGTCGCCCAGAGCATCAGTGACGCATTAATGCCCGGCCAGAGCGGAGGCGACCTCTCACTAGCGCCGGTTTGAAGCAGCACGATGGCCTAGAGAGCGTCGCTTCCCGGTGCACGCGACTGCTCTGCGTCGAGGCTGGCCATAGTGGTGGCGGTAGTAACTTTGGTGGTACATACACTCGGGAACAACAGACATTGTGATGTGGCAGAGAATTAATGAAGAGACAGGGGTCATGCATGGCAATAAATGTGATCATCTATGTTACTACTCTATGATACTATGCACTATAAAAGTAGTATATCATACACTAGTATCATGCACTAGTATTGTATTGTATATAATACTCCCCACTATGAGTAGCCTCAAACGACACCAGGGCCGGCTGTCGTCCGTGCGCCACCCACATTGTAGTTGCAACTTGTTTGAGTAGGTTTTACTTCGGTTTGTATGAAAACTGTAATGTATCTCATCCGATTTATATGAAAAGTTTTCAAAATGTAATGATTTTCATCGGGTTTCTATGAATTTTTGCCTTGTTTGCATGATTATGCAGGGCAAAGTCATCCCCCATCAAAATCAGATCGCCAATCATGGATGTGCATGAGGCATTTCGTCTAACTTGGAACCTTGTAGCTGATGACAACCAGTTGGGACGTACTATCTTAGCAGTCGTTACCCATGGTACCATTGAAGGGTAACAAGGTGCCATGATCTATCACGATCGGACCCTGATCATGTACCCAAGTAATCCATTCTCTCTGATCCAAGAGTAGTAGACCCAGGAACTATCGTATATCTTATTACCATGCCATCTTATAACATTCCAGTACATGTCTCTTTGTACTCTAGGAGCAAGAGTAGTTCTTTCCTTCTTTTTTTATTGATTGGGATAGTCATCTACGCAACTTTATAATGCCTAGTTGTATAAACTATAAAGGACTTAACAATTTCAATTCCATGTAGTACTAGCTAGGTAGCCATAATCCCATCAAACAAAACTACTCCTACTGTAATTAATGTACATGGCACATGTAACACTCTCAAATTATTTGTCGTCGCCCATGCCGCCATTGGTCTATACATTGCTTCCATCCCCCCTCATAGAAATAAGCAATATAAAGTATTTTATTTTAATCTGTATCCTCTGCTTATGTCACCTTATTATACTGCATGGACCATAACCATGCACGTCAGCATGTATCCAGGTTTGAGATGGTAGGTGTACCAGATGGACGGCGGTGTGTTCGACCGCTGTGATGCTACCTGGGTGTGGAAGAACACACTTTAAGAGTACTCGGTTTTCATCGGGGACAACTACCCCATAGTGCAAACGATGCCACCTTCCATGCACAACGTGGACGGCCTGCCGTTCATGAAGAACGGGTGCGTTTTCATTGCACATTAACAGATTCATATCTTGAACGCCCCTATCCCTGATCTATGTCGCTTCAGTTTGGATGAGTCTCCATCATGGGGAGCCACACTAAGAAGTTGCGATGATATGGACTCTCGTTGCCCACCGTTATGGATCATTCCATCTATGAAGAACACATGGGACTGGAACTACGAGACAGACATGTACCTAGGAGTGGACGTACGAACTAGAGTAATGTAGCGCAGTAAGTGAAGTAGAAAGGCACAAATATTATGAACATGCGTGGCATATAGACATTTGTCTCTTACTACCACTAAATGTTGTAAGTGCAATGCACGGTGATGTTATGATGAGTACGTGCCTAAGTACTCTACTACTATATTGGAGGCACATATTAGGTTTTATATTTGTTTACGTGTATGGTCCGAGACCTTCCCACTAGACGTGTATTTATCTCCGGGTTGCACTTTGTATCATTCATACCACTAGTACTACGTGTGGTCTCCGACCTAGAAGTGGAAGAAGTGGAGACGCTCTACCACGTTGTTCATGTCCCACTCCTTTCGCTGACATGTGGGACATCCAGCACGTGCCATGTTTGGCACTCCATTGTAAGAGTTGAAACGTTATAACTAAAATAAAAATTAAATGTAAATCAACAGTGATACTATACCACCCGATTTTCTTGCTCTTGCTCCTCAATATCGGAAAGAATACTTCCGTTCACTGACATGTGGGACGTTGACCATCCTGGTCCACTTTCCATGCACGCAAAACTCCAAGGGAGAGTCACCCCGGTCGTAGCGCCGCAGTAATATTGCCTAATGAGCCGTCAAATCACAGGCCCAACCCTTCCCAATGTAAAGTTGCTCGGACAATGGAACCATTCGTTGAATTCCGCTTGTTGAATACTGCTAGCTACAGTAGTACTGTATTCCAGCGGAGTCCTCCGTTGGTTCATAGGATAGGAATTTTATAGGAATATGAAAATCATAGGAAGTGAGATGACATGCATCTCAATTCCTATAGATAAAGAGATGCCATTTGATGCATAGGATAGGAATGTTTCGATTGAGTCTAGGCTAATGTACTGGTAATTTTCTCTAAAACTACGGTAGTAACTAGTAATGGTACATGCTTGTAATTAATTAAACAAACATACGGGCGACACAAACACACACACACACACACAAACACACACACTAACTACTAGTACTACTACTTCTCACATGCTGGCCAGACGCCGTCATTCTCCTTCCCGGCTTTGTCGGGAACACCCCACCGTGCTTGGATCTCCGCCGAGCTCTCCGCAGCAACGTGTGCGTCCTCTTCTTTCTTGCGGCAATGGGCCCCTTTTTTCTTGAGTGCTTTATGCCTTTTCTGCTCCCTCTGTGCGTCTTTGACCACCTCTTGCTCTACCGCCCATTCTGCCTTGGCAGCTTCAGAGTCCCCCCATGTAGGTGTGAGGTCGCGAGCGGTGATGAACTCGGCACGGCGGGATGCCATCGCTTCCCTGCCATTTTGTTTGCGGTCATGGGTGGCGAGGAACTCGGCGTGGCGGGATGCCATCGCTTCCTTACCAGTTAGTGTGCGGCGTGATGGCATGAATGACGCTTGGTGAGAACTCTGGGGCGGAGTGGCTGGACAACTATATAGTGCATTAGTTTGTCAAGAGCTCAAGGACAAACGACGAAGGAAATTTGGATTCCCCTTCAATCCTGGTAATTTATTACCGAGTAAAATGCATTGACGGTCATCGAACTTGTCTTGATAGCTCACTTGGATCATTGTACTTAAGAATATATATGAGATATGGTGATTATACGGTCACTGGCTCAGCGTATAGCTTCGTATTTGTCTGGTTGACCAGTCAAACATTCGACATGCACCTCATCAGCTCGTGTTCTGTATCTATCTATGTATGTGGGCATACCTGTCGGTGGAGAAAGAAATAAAAACCAAAATTGTGCGTATGTGAGGAATCAAACCACGGACTCGTCACTGCAACGCACACTCGTCAGCCAAATTAAAATGAAATACTTTGCATTAAATGCACAAACCAATTTTTTATATTATATATGATGCACACATTAGCGCACAGCGTCCATAGATGCAAGTAGCATTTAAGCCTGCAGACACTCACGCTCACGCTATCAAACCATGGTAATGCATGCACATCGCCCTCTTGATCAAAGTCCTGCTCATGGCGCAACGCAAATGGCTAGCCCATCACCTGCGCGCTGCGGCGGTGCCTAGAATTACTGTTTAGACGTTTGTTGGTGGCCTCCGTGAACACCGAGCATGTATTCACCTGGCTCAACACCAACGTCATACTCGTGCTTGGGTGCCAAGCTGCTCGACATTAGCCATGGCTCTGCACATGAGCGACGACGTGACTCGGCGCCTTGCTCATGTGTATCATCCATCACAACGACAATCTATAAAATAGCCTATCTAGAGAGGGTACTATGGTACCTATATATGTATCATCGTGAGCGGGCGATCATAGTGCAACTACACACGAGTGTGTGTTTGATCGATTCGTCCATTATTCGTAAGTTATGCATGGTTGTGTTGTGTCTAATGGTGGTCGTCGAAGGCTAGCTGGCGACAAGAGCGGTTGCATGGACGCCTGGTTGTCTATACATTCCGCATATGCTTCGAAGGCTCGTCATCCATGAGTTCACATAATTTACCACCACGCCAGCGTCTGACCGCCGTGGCCTCCCGAAACCCCTTCCATCGCTAGCGCGCTTCCCGCCTGAAACGGTCACCATCGCTCTAGAACGTCAATGCCGCATTCATGCGCGATGCGACCTCGCACTAGCGTCGGCATTGAAGTAGCACGACGGCTGGGAGAGCGCCACCCGCGCGGCATCCCGATGGAGGCAACTGCTCCGCGTTAACGACACCACAGCCGTCCGTCCGTCTGCCGCACACATTAATGACACGCGGCTGCCGATGAACCTACTGCGGCGCCAGCCATCCATCCGTCGGTCGCGGATCATTGCCATTCGCCCGCTATATTAACTTCATCCCCAGTTCCCAGCCATAGCCAAAGACCCACAGTCATTCTCCTATGGTCCCTTCCTTCTGTCGGCACCACTCAAACCATGGCTTCCGGGCGCTCCAAAGCTCTCTTGGACGTACTATCACATGAGCAGACAAAGGACATCGGAGGCTCCGCTCCAGGCGTGCTCCAAAGCTCTCTTGGATGTACTATCCGAGGAGCAGACGAAGGACATCGCCGGCTCCCCCTGGCCGCCCTCCGCCGCCATGATCATGGAGACGGCGCACGTGCGCAGTGCAGCCAGCATCGAGGAAGAGTAGTACATGGTATGTCGCCACCGCTCTGGTCCCAGGAAGGCCACACCTCCTCCACTCAGTCAATGCCAAGCTTGGTGGGGTAAACATCGGCGGCCGGTTAGCCGCTTGACGGTGATGTGGTGGCGGAAATGTTCAGAACCTTGTGCTCCGGAGGAGGAGGTTATCAAGGCGGAGCTGGACAAAGCCAAGGCGAATTAGGAGGAGGCAAAGGCAATAGTTGGCGCGTCAGTTCTCGGGGCTCATGGTCGTACATGGTGGTCGGGTGCCGGCGATTTCTTAGATTAGGTTTATAGTAGGTTTTAGTATGGTTTGTGCGAAATATGTAATGAATTTCATCCAGTTTATAGGAAAAGTTTTCGAAATGTAATGAATTTCATCCGGTTAACTTGAAATTTCCTTTGTTTGCATGAATTTCATCCGGTTAGTTCATATAGTTGTCGAAAGCTATGCGGGCAGCATTCAATGGCATCCTCTGGCATCAGTGTCCTCAGACAGATGCCGGTGTAAATTTGTGGGTCAGCACTAAAGATGCCCTACCTATCATGCTATAATCGCTAACAGTGCTCCATTATTTCGCAAGGAACAGTTATCCCTCAATCAAAATCAAATCCGTCGTGTTTCGCACTCCTCCCACGTAAGAGTGGAGATGCTTGCTTACCTAAAAATGGAGCAAGTGCACGGCACTTTAGCACACAATATCACTCAAACCCACTTGGCCAAACTAGCCCGCCTAATGCGCTAGAAAGCCCCGCCCTCGTCATTTTTGTTCTGGATTTCTATCGACCGATCGCACGAAAATGTTACACTTTGCAAGTTCAAAAGGAAAAGACGGCACACTTAAAGCACGCCTGTTGCGTTCGCATCGCACCCCTGACAGTCCGTCTCGCACGCCGCTCACCAGAGGGGACACATGTTGTCTTGCATTTTCACTGACATGTGGGACTGCAATTGAATAAACCGTCGATAGCCAAAATCTAATCACTCAGCGGGCATTGGCTGAGAAGGGAGAGATGGGGGAGGGAGAAGAGATCGCCCGACCACCGTACACGGACTCCAAGAAATATGGTGATAATGTGAGGTGGCCCATGCGGGAGTCCGAACTGCTTCCAAGCCCGCTTCTGACAGCCCTGGCCCACTAGAAAACCCATCCCCCCTGCCGTGCGCGCTCACCCCTCAGACACCAGCTGCCCGCATTCATAGAAAGTACAATACTGGGCTATAAGCCCGCTTATGTGGAGGATAGAGAGAGGCATTGACAAAGTCAAGGAGTGGGCTCTGCAAGAGCCCGTCTCTACATGTGCTCCTAGGTATAAAAAAAGCTAATTCTAAAAAAAGAGGTATGATAAAACAATTGTGTCTAAAAAAGAAGGTAAAACACATTTGAGGGGAAATAGATAGAGAGGAAGTGAGAAAAAGTTGTAACCTTATAGTCAACACTATGGTACATGAGGAAGGAGGGAGTTATGCACATGCCAAGTTCACTGGGCTGTCGTGTTTCACACTCCTCCGTCGTAACAATGGAGACAATAGCTTTCATCAAAATAACCAATGAATACTCATTGCTCGTACTCGATATCGGAAAGAATACTTTCGTTCACCGACATGTGGGACGTCGACCATCCTGGTCCACTTGCCATGCACAAAATTATCCTGGTCCACCCAGGTCGTAGTGCAGGTCCAACCTTTCCCACTGTAAGTTGATCGGACGAAGGAACCATCATGACTTCATTGAATTCCGTTTCTTCCAGAAAACTTATTGTACCCACAATATTGCTACCACACGCGGAGACTGGACGACACTATAGCACGTCATATCACTGAATCGCAGTATGCCAAACTAGCCCGCCTAGGGTTTGTACGTCTCTATACTCCTATGATTTTGTGTTCTCAAAAATTATCCTTTGTCAATCTAACGATTAGGAGTAGAAAGAAATGGAGGCCTCCTTTGGTTCATAGGATAGGAATTTTATAGGAATAGGAAAATCATAGGAAGTGAGATGACATGCATCTCAACTCTTATAGAGAAAGAGATGTTATTTGGTGCATAGGATAGGAATTTTTTCCATTGAGTCTAGGCTAATTTTGTCCCTCCAAAATATGAAGTATTGATTCCTATCCTACATAGGAATAGGAATCCGTTCCTATAAACCAAAGGGCTTCAAAAGAATTTTTCCTTTGCAAATCCTATCCTACAGAGTTCCTACAAAATCCCTACAAACCAAAGGAGGACGGAGGGTCTTTCTATCTCTCTAGATCTCTCTCCATTCCACAACCCCTCTAGAACATGTACACACTCTCTGTAGCCACTCCAAAAGTACGACGTCACTACACATTCATGCTTCCAACAAAAAAATACACATTCATGCATGTTACAAGTACATGCCAATTTTGCTGGCTATTAATGTGAATGTATCCATGAACCAACTATTTGAGTTTGATGTGAATTAATGTATAATTGTGGACTATTGTCAGATCGATCGCTAAGCCTACAATTTTAGGAGCTTGAGCTATTGGCCGATCGACGACGGATCAGACCTATAAGCGTACCACGAGCTCATCAGCCCCAACGTTTCTCTTTGGTGAGTGTTTGCAAGTACTATAGCTCGCACAGTAGCTATCCTACTAACACCAAGAATCATCAAACAAGCTCTGCCGATATGATAAACAGTTCAAACTTACCTCTAAGCATGCCATATATTACATCAAAAGCTGGTGAGGATACATCTATTTCCATAACTCGGAGAGGGTTCGCATGATTCACTATATCAAACAAAAGTAGCAAGTACTGCCCACACAAGATAGTGCACTAGCCCGAAGATAGTTTGATAACACACATTGTTTTGGTAATTGATGTCTACTACACAACCTTCTTCTTGTAGACGTTGTTGGGCTTGCAAGTGCACAGGTTTGTAGGACAGTAGCAAATTTCCCTCAAGTGGATGACCTAAGGTTTATCAATCCGTAGGAGGCGTAGGATGAAGATGGTCTCTCTCAAACAACCCTGCAATCAAATAACAAAGAGTCTCTTGTGTCCCCAACACAGCCAATACAATGGTAAATTGTATAGGTGCACCAGTTCGGTGAAGAGATGGTGATACAAGTGCAATATGGATGGTAGATAAAGGTATTTGTAATCTGAAATTATAAAAAAAGCAAGGTAACTAATGATAAAAGTGAGCGTAAACGGTATTGCAATGATAGGAAACAAGGCCTAGGGTTCATACTTTCACTAGTGCAAGTTCTCTCAACAATAATAACATAGATAGATCATATAACAATCCCTCAACATGCAACAAAGAGTCACTCTAAAGACACTAATAGCGGAGAACAAACAAAGAGACTATGGTAGGGTACGAAACCACCTCAAAGTTATTCTTTCGGATCAATCTATTCAAGAGTTCGTACTAGAATAACACCTTAGGACACAAATCAACCAAAACCCTAATGTCACCTAGATACTCCATTGTCACCTCAAGTATCTGTGGGCATGATTATATGATATGCATCACACAATCTCAGATTCATCTATTCAACCAACACAAAGTACTTCAAAGAGTGCCCCAAAGCTTCTACCGGAGAGTCAAGAACGTGTGACAACCCCTATGCATAGGTTCATGGGCGGAACCAGCAAGTTGGTCACCAAAACATACATCAAGTGGCACATGATATCCCATTGTCTCCACAGATAATCACGGCAAGACATACATCAAGTGTTCTCAAATAAAGACTCAATCCGATAAGATAACTTCAAGAGAAAACTCAATTCATCACAAGAGAGTAGAGGGGGAGAAACATCATAAGATCCAACTATAATAGCAAAGCTCGGGGTACATCAAGATCGTGCCATAGAGGGAACATGAGAGAGAGAGAGAGATCAAACACATAGCTACTGGTACATACCCTCAGCCCCGAGGGTGAACTACTCCCTCCTCATCATGGAGAGCGCCGAGATGATGAAGATGGCCACCGGTGAAGGATCCCCCCTCCTGCAGGGTGCCAGGAAGGGCTCCCGAGAGGTTTCTGATGGCTACAGAGGCTTGTGGCGGCGGAACTCCCGATCTATCTTGATATTCAATGGTTTTAGGGTACGTAGGCTTATATAGGCGAAAGAAGTCGGTCGAGGGGTGCTCGAGGGGTCCACGAGACAGGGGGCGCGCCCAGTAGGGGGGCGCTCCCCCTATCTCCTGGGCTCCTCGAGTATCTTCTGACATGAACTCCAAGTCTCCAGGATGATAATCTTCCAGAAAATCACGTTGCCGAAGGTTTTATTCCATTTGGACTCCGTTTGATATTCCTTTTCTTCAAAATACTGAAACAGGCAATAAAACAGCAATATGGGCTGGGCCTCCGGTTAATAGGTTAGTCCTACAAGTAATATAAAAGTGTATAATAAAGCCCATAATCATTCAAAACAGGTAATATAATAGCATGGAACAATCAAAAATTATAGATACGTTGGAGGCATATTAAGCATCCCCAAGCTTAATTCCTGCTCGTCCTCGAGTAGGTAAATGATAAAAACAGAATTTTTGATGTGGAATGCTACCTAGCATAATTCTCAATGTAATTTTCTTTATTGTGGTATTAATGTTTAGATCCAAGTGATTCAAGATAAAAGTTCATATTCACAAAAGAAATAGTAATACTTCAAGCATACTAATAAAAGCAATCATGTCTTCTCAAAATAACATGGCTAAAGGAAGTTCATCCCTACAAAATCATATAGTTAGGCTATGCTTCATTTTCTTCACACAAAGGTGCTCCCAACTTCTATACCCCTGATGACAAGCCAAGCAATTGTTTCGTAATTAAATAATCTCAAACTTTTTCAACCTTCACGCAATACATGAGCGTGAGCCATGGATATAGCACTATGGGTGGAATAGAATAATTATTGGGGATTGTGTGGAGAAGACAAAAAAGGAGAAAGTCTCACATTGACGAGGATAATCAACGGGCTATGGGAATGCCCATCAATTGATGTCAACATGAGGAGTAGGGATTGCCATGCAACTGATGCACTAGAGCTATGAATGCTCAACAAAATAAAACTAGTGGGTGTGCATCCAACTTGCTTGCTCACGAAGACCTAGGGCATTTGAGGAAGCCCATCGTAGGAATATACAAGCCAAGTTCTATAATGAAAAATTCCCACTAGTATATGAAAGTGACAACACATGAGACTCTCTACATGAAGAACATGGTGCAACTTTGAAGCACAATATATGAGACTCAATAAAGAACAAGGTGCTACTTTGAAGCACAAGTGTGGAAAAAGTGATAGTAGCATTGCCCTTTTATTTATTTATTTTATTTTATTTCCTTTTTTTCTTTTTCTTTTTTTTCTTTTGGCCTTTCTTTTTTTTCCTTTTTTCTTTTTGGGCAATGCTCTAATAATGATGATCATCACACTTCTACTGATTACAACACATGAATTACAACTCGAAACTAGAACAAGATATGACTTGTCGGTGTACTAGATTAGGGGTACCCTAGTATCCCGAACTTGTGCACGGGCAGTTGCAGCACCCCGCAGCAAGGCTTGCCGGGTGACCGCCAAGGTCCTGCGTGGTTCCTTTGGAGCCATTCAAGAACAAAGTATTCAAGCCAAGGAGACAAGGCCCCGGCAAGAGGAGCTTGCCGGGAAGGCCAACCAAGGCATCTCAAGGAACTTGCCGCGACGCGCCACGCGTCCCGGCGAGGCCCGGTGAGCGACAAGCTTCCGGACGCGACAAGACAACGACCGCGGCAAGGCGCTTGCCGTGGCAAACTACCACTCTGTACCCGCGCTCCAGCACATCCACCAACGTGTCGCCCTGGGACCTTTCCAGGAGCGCGTGGCAAGAGGCTGTGCGGCAAGCGGTGCGCGGTGGCAAGCGACGCTGACAAGATTGCCATCGTGGCAAGCGGTGGCGTCCCTGACGGTCCCTTTTTGCACTATTTGGGCGACGTAGACAGGCATTTAATGCCTTTGTCCCCTGCCGTCAGGGTTAGGTATGATACACTGTGTAGGTAGTTGTACCAACCGCAATTCCTTTTCCATTTTTACCCTTGTCTACGTTGCCACCTGTCGGAGACCCCTTTAGCATATAAAAGGAGGCCCATGCACAACGTAGAAGGGGGTTCGAAGGCAGAAAAACACTCACGCTCGGTCTAGTTAGCAGCTAGTATGTACTGTAGCACTCAGCGCTCCCGAGCAAGAACTCAATACACTCAGACATGCAGCAGTAGGAGTGTTATCTCTCCGGAGAGCTCCGAAGCTGGGTAAACTGCTCATGTGCTTCGCCTCGATCTACTCTTCGTGCGATCTCCGCCCCCCGCCGAACCGAAAGGGGCTTGGTCCGTCGGTCCCATAGGTGTTCGTGGATCAGTTTCCCCGACATCTTTGGCGCGCCAGGTAGGGGGCGTCGAGGTTGTGTGAACCTGATCCGACGTTCACACGAGCTAGATCTTCATCTTCTTCATCGACATGCCACCGAAGAAGAAGGCTTCGGCGGCGGCTGTTCCGTCCACGTCGATCCCACCACCACTGGAGCAAACGGGTGGTGGGGTAGACGCCGGCGGAAGAACGGGCATCGATGAGGGAGCCCACGGTGCTGCCAGGTCCAAGGACAAGGCTGCGCAGACCTCGGCGTCCGTACATGCACCGCGCCCATCTCAGGAGGCGCAGGACCGACAGCGTCATGGTATTCGCAGTGCCATACGTTCGTTGGACCAAGATCGAGCTGGTGGATCTCGGGGTACTCAAGACCAGCATGCACGCCAACATGCTGGCACGAGCGAGACAAGGTCGCCTGGACGGGATACTGCTCCTTCTAACATAGTTAGAAATCCAAGCATATCCCGCTCCTCGCACCATTCGCCACTGCCGCCCACCACTCCAGCAGAAGCTTTGGCGCGAGCTCAACTGCTCCTGGATTACCCTCCAACGGCAGACAAGATCGATGAATGGAGGGCCACCATTCAGAGTCTCATCGACTTCGCCAACGGCGACACTCCGCGGCAGCTGAGTACATCGCTGCCGCGGCAGGACTACCAGGCACGAGCCGATGGCAATGAAACCGGTGGGGGTGCAACCACCATGCACTCTCCACCCCGAAGGCCGAGATCGCCGACTCGCCGGATCCACCTCGACAGCGACTCCACCGCATCATCAGATCCACGAGCTCGTCGCGATCAGCACCAAGTTCTTCACGAACGACAGAGCAAGAAGAGGAAGTTGATTTCTGGTGACTATTTTCCGACAGAGCTCCCCGAAGCCGCCGCCAAGAAGGTCCTCAAGATCAACACCAAAGGTGCTGAGGAGCAGTCTGCTCCGGCAAGCCCTAGGGTTTGTTCCGTTGAAGCGAAACGCTCCCGACAAGTTTTGCTCCGGCAAGCTTGCCGGGGAACGTCAAGCTCCGGCTGAGCCGCAGGTTCTCGCCATAGAAGCGGATGTTTCCACAGCAGCAGATGTGCCTTTAGTCCTTGTTGTCGAGCCGCAAGCTCCAGCATGGGCACAGCAGATTGTCCTTTTCCTTCAGACAGGAGAACTTCCCGAAGAGCAAGAAGAAGTGGAAAGAGTAGCCCGACAGTCAAATATGTACCAGTTTGTCGACAACACACTGTACAGAAGAAGACTCAACGGTGTGAAATTGAAGTGTACTCACCGGGAAGACGGACAAAATCTGTTGGCAGAGATACATGGAGGCATATGTGGTCACCACATTGGCGCAAGAGCACTTGCCGGCAAAGCGTTCCGGCAAGGTTTCTTTTGGCCGACAGCCCTCCAGGATGCAACTGCACAAGTAACCAAGTGTGAAGCGTGCCAGTTCCATTCCAAGCAGATACACTAGCCAGCTCAAGCTCTCCAGACGATCCCTTTATCCTGGCCATTTTTGGTCTGGGGGCTCGACATCCTCGGCCCCTTTCCCCAAGCTATCGGGGGCTTTGAGTACTTGTACGTTGCGATCGACAAGTTCACAAAGTGGCCAGAAGTGGAAGCAGTGAGGAAGGTGACAGCACAGTCAGCAGTCAAGTTCTTCAGGTCGATTGTTTGCTGCTTTGGGATCCGTAACAAGATCATCACCGACAACGGCACGCAATTCACGAGCCGCACCTTCATACAGTACGTCCAAGATCTTGGCGCCAAGGTCTGCTTCGCTTCTGTTGCTCATCCGAGAGGTAACGGTCAAGCGGAGAGGGCGAATGCTGAAGTGCTGCGCGGGCTCAAGACCAGGACTTTTGACAGGCTGCGCAAGTGCGGAAAGAACTGGATTGAGGAGCTGTCGGTGGTTCTTTGGTCGATCAGGACGACGCCAAATCGAGCCACTGGCCAGACACCTTTCGCTCTAGTCTATGGAGCAGAGGCAGTTCTCCCCACGGAACTCGTATACGGGTCACCTCGAGTGCTCGCTTATGATGAGCTTGAGCAAGAGCAGTTGCGACAAGATGACGCGCTGCTCCTTGAGGAGGACCGTCTTCAGGCCGCTGTACGAGCTGCTCGATACCAGCAAGCTTTGCGCCGCTACCATAGCCGCAAAGTTAATGCCAGAAGTCTCGAGGAAGGCGACCTTGTTCTTCGGCGCGTTTAGTCCGCCAAGAATTCCAACAAGTTGACGCCGAAGTGGGAAGGCCCTTACCGGGTGAAACGAGTCACTAGGCCTAGCGCTGTCCGCCTTGAGACCGAAGATGGCATTCCAGTGAGCAACTCCTGGAACATTGAGCATCTTCGTAAGTTTTACCCGTAAGGCGCGGTTGCCGGAACCTGTTCCAGCAACCACCTTTTGTACAAGTCTTGCCGATGTTGCATATAATCCTTTGTACGAAGCCGGGCACAGACCCCGTGCATAAGTAAAGCTCATGTGCTCCGCACATCTTGTCAATTTCATGCTTTCTACTTTTTTTGCATGCGTTATCTGACACTTTGTGCAGCGCCTACCCCCGGTAAGCAATAACGAGCCGTAAGGCTCCATATCTTTATTTTCTCTTCTTTCTCTTTCTCAAGGAAAGGAAGGTTCCCTCGCCCACAAGTTTGCCGGGGGGAAAGGAGAAGATAATGGTGTGGACCAAGCGTCGTTCGAGGAAGTTTCGCCTTACCGGGAAGCAAACGATAGAAAAGCTAAGTTGCTAAAGTTTGAGCAATCAGTTTTAAAAATTTTAAGTTATCTTCCTCGAACGACCGTGCTTTGTATGGAAAACCTGTGTGCGGAGGAACCAACTCGTAGCTAGTTGCGCCCTTACTTTGTTTCGAGTCCGCTCAACAACTTAAGTGAGCT
Organism: Triticum aestivum; assembly: GCF_018294505.1. Taxonomy (NCBI): domain Eukaryota; kingdom Viridiplantae; phylum Streptophyta; class Magnoliopsida; order Poales; family Poaceae; genus Triticum; species Triticum aestivum. The sequence continues at coordinate 714,454,267 of NC_057798.1, read as the reverse complement.
GCGACTAGTTGCGACAAGGTTTCTTGTCGGTAGCGGCACCGCCAGCAGGCTGATGACGTCCCGCACTCAGCACTCGCGGCTAAGGTGCCTGCGCCGACAAGTTCCCTAAAAGCGTAGGGCAAAAACATACAAAGGAAGGAATCAAGTAAAGGAAATAACATAGCAATCGCTACCCGAAATAGAGTCATATTACAAGATAGCTTGTCGCAGCTCTAACAGTTTGTTCTCATAACATGACCAACAGCGACAAGAAAAAGAGAAAACGGGCGGCCTAATCTACGCGATCGCCCTCAACCCTCTTGATCCTGCTCACCTTGTCCACAATGGGTGCGACAAGGGTCTTGAGCGCTTCCAGATCAGAATCCGGTGGCAAGGTCCTGAGGACGTTGGTGAGGTTGAGGCCTGGGTTGCGGAAGGCCACCTTCACCAGCACCTTTTGAAGAGCTCCCGCGCAGATCTTGCGCGACTCGTCAGCCAGCTGCTTTGGGATCTTCTCCCGGAGTCGCTGGAGGGCCGTCGCCACGCCTTTGAAGAACAAGCTGAGCTTGGCGCTGGGTTGGAGGTGCTTATCGGAGGAATACCCGAGATCCTCCATCCCCAGCTGCGCCCGCTCCCTGTCGATGGCTGCGGCAACATCCACGAGACCCACAATCTCTCCCACGACGCCGCATTCAACGCGTGTCGATTCGAGGAGGGCGCAGTGGATACAGAGTGAGATACGGCGTAACCCAGGCCGCGCATGCCCGTGCCCTGTTTTGGGCCTAGCCCAACAGCGCTCGGCATCGTGTGTGGCCCAGGCCCGGGGGCTCCTGTCGGTGTACTAGAGTAGGGGTACCCTAGTATCCCGAACTTGTGCACGGCCAGTTGCAGCACCCCGCGGCAAGGCTTGCCGGGTGACCGCCAAGGTCCTCCGTGGTTCCTTTGGAGCCATTCAAGAACAAAGTATTCAAGCCAAGGAGACAAGGCCCCGGCAAGAGGAGCTTGCCGGGAAGGCCAACCAAGGCATCTCAAGGAACTTGCCGTGACGCGCCACGCGTCCCGGCGAGGCCCGGTGAGCGACAAGCTTCCGGACGCGATAAGACAACGATCGCGGCAAGGCGCTTGCCGCGGCAAACTACCACTCTGTACCCGCGCTCCAGCACATCCACCAATGTGTCGCCCTGGGACCTTTCCAGGCGCGCGTGGCAAGAGGCTGTGCGGCCAGTGGTGCGCGGTGGCAAGCGACGCTGACAAGATTGCCATCGTGGCAAGCGGTGGCATCCCTAACGATCCCTTTTCGCACTATTTGGGCGACATATACAGGCATTTAATGCCTTTGTCCCCTGCCGTCAGGGTTAGGTATGATACACTGTGCGGGTAGTTGTACCAACCGCAATTCCTTTTCCATTTTTACCCTTGTCTACGTTGCCACCTGTCGGAGACCCCTTTAGCATATAAAAGGAGGCCCATGCGCAACGTAGAAGGGGGTTCGAAGGCAGAAAAACACTCACGCTCGGTCTAGTTAGCAGCTAGTGTGTACTGTAGCACTCAACGCTCCCGAGCAAGAACTCAATACACTCAGACATGCAGCAGTAGGAGTGTTATCTCTCCGGAGAGCTCCGAAGCTGGGTAAACTGCTCGTGTGCTTCGCCTCGATCCGCTCTTCGTGCGATCTTCGCCCCCTGCCGAACCGAAAGGGGCTTGGTCCGCCGGTCCCATAGGTGTTCGTGGATCAGTTTCCCCGACATGACTCTATATGAATGCCTCCGGCGGTGTACCGGGATGGTGCAATGAATCAAGAGTGAGATGTATGAAAAAATATGCATGGTGGCTTTGCCACAAATACAATGTCAACTACATGATCATGCGATGGCGATATGACAAAAGTAATGTATGTCATGATGATGATAAACGGAACGGTGGAAAGTTGCATGGCAATATATCTCGGAATGGCTATGGAAATGCCATAATAGGTAGCTATGGTGGCTGTTTTGAGGAATATATAAGGAGGTTTATGTGTGATAGAGCGTATCATATCACGGGGTTTGGATGCACCGGCGAAGTTTGCACCAACTCTCAAGGTGAGAAAGGGCAATGCACGGTACCGAAGAGGCTAGCAATGATGGGAAGGTAAAAGTGCGTATAATCCATGGACTCAACATTAGTCAAAAGAACGCATATACTTATTGCAAAAATTTAGAAGTCATCAAAAACCAAGAACTACGCGCATGCTCCTAGGTGGATAGATTGGTAGGAAAGACCATCGCTCGTCCCCGACCGCCACTCATAAGGATGCACAAGTCAGGTACACTTCATGTTTCAAATTTGTTACACAACTTTAACCATACGTGCATGCTACGGGACTTGCTAACTTCAACACGAGCATTCTTTAAATTCATAATCACCCAACTAGCATGACTTTAATATCACTACCTCCCTATCTCAAAACAATTATCAAGTATCAAGTTGATCATAGCGCCCAATTCACTTCTATGATATTTTTCATTCAAATTACCATGCTATTTAAGACTCTCAAAATAACATAAGTTAAGCATGAGAGTTCATTAATTTCTACAAAATAAAACCACCATCATGCTCTAAAAAGATATAAGTGAAGTACTAGAGCAAACGACAAACTACTCCGAAAGATATAAGTGAAGATCAATGAGTAGCTAAATAATTATGTAACTATGTGATGACTCTCTCTCTTTAAAGAATTTCAGATCTTGGTGTTGTATTCAAACAGCAAAGCAAAATAAAATGACATTGCAAGGATAGCACAACTCATGTGAAGAAGCAAAAACTTAGGTTCAACCGATACTAACCGATAGTTGTTGAAGAAGAAAGGTGGGATGCCTACCGGGGCATCCCCATGCTTAGATGCTTGAGACTTCTTGAAATATTATCTTGGGGTGCCTTGGGCATCCCCAATCTTGAGCTTTTGTGTCTTCTTAAAATCCTCTCATATCATGGTTTCTCTTCTTTTTATCAAATGCTTCATCCACAACAAACTCAACAAGAACTCGTGAGATAGGTTAGTATAAACCAATGAAAAACCTTATCATTTTCTACTGTAACAAATCACTAACATTATTATTCAACACTGCATACTAAATGTCTATGCATATTTAATACTCCTATCCTCAAATAGAATCATTAAACAAGCAAGCATAGGCAAACAATGCAAACATAACAGCAATCTGCCAAAACAGTATAGTCTGTAAAGAATGCAAGATTCATCATACTTCCCTAACTCCAAAAATTAGAAGAAAAATACTATGCTGTAAAAGATTTATCAGAGCTCATTATACAAAAAGATTCAACATTATATCACTCTCTTACTTTCCTAGGGAATTTTTGCAACAGTGGTAAACTTTCTGTTTTCAAACAGCAACATGTATACTTCCAAAATAAGCATGGTAAAGGCTATCCTTGACATTTTTATTGAAAATAAAGATGCAAAACATTATTCTAACTAACATAAAGCAAAAACTAACAAAAGAAAATGACGCTCGAAGTAAAACACATATCATGTGGCGAATAAAAATATAGCTCCAAGTAAAGTTACCGATGAACGAAGACGAAAAAGGGGATGCCATCCGGGGCATCCCCAAGCTTAGTTGCTTGGTTGTCCTTCAATATTACCTTGGGGTGCCTTGGGCATCCCCAAGCTTAGGCTCTTGCCACTCCTTATTCCATAGTCCATTGAATCCTTACCCAAAACTTGAAAACCTCAACCACAAAAACTCAAAACAAACCTTGTAAGCTCTGTTAGTATAAGAAAATAAATCACCACTTAGGTACTGTAATTAACTCATTCTTTATTCATATAGGTGTTAAACCCACTGTATTCCAACTTCTCTATGGTTCATACCCTTACATACTAGCCATAGATTCATCAAAATAAGCAAACAACACAATGAAAACAGAATCTGTCAAAAACTGAATAGTCTGTAGTAATCTGTATCAAACGTATACTTCTGGAACTCCAAAAATTATTAATTAAATTGGTGGACATAAGGAATTTGTCTATTAATCATATGCAAAAAGAATCAACCTAAAATCACTCTCTGGTAAAAAAAATGCCAGCTAATCTCGTGAGCGCAAAAGTTTCTGTTTTTCACAGCAAGATCGTCAAGACTTCACCCAAGTCTTCCCAAAGGTTCTACTTGGCACTTTATTGAAACAAAAGCTATAAAACATGATTACCACAGTAAAATAATCATGTGGACACACAAAAACAGTAAGGATAAATATTGGTTTGTCTCCCAACAAGCGCTTTTCTTTAATGCCTTTTTAGCTAGGCATGATGATGGCAATGATGCTCACATAAAGGATAAGAATTGAAACATAACGGGAGCATCATGAAGAATATGACTAGAACATTAAGTCTAAACCACTTCCTATGCATAGAGATTTTTTGAGCAAACAACTTATGGGAACAATAATCAATTAGCATAGGAAGGTAAAACAAGCATAACTTCAAAATTTTAAGCACATAGAGAGGAAACTTGACATTATTGCAATTCCTACAAGCATATATTCCTCCCTCATAATAATTTTCAGTAGCATCATGAATGAATTTAACAATATAACCATCACCTTAAGCATTATTTTCATAACCTACAAGCATGGAAAATTTACTACTCTCCACATAAGCAAAATTCTTCTCATTCGGAATGGTGGGAGTATCATAAGAGACTTGAACACTAAAAATTGTTTCCACATTAAAAGAGTAATGTTCAGAAAAAGGGTAATCATAATCATGACAAGTTTTATAAATATAATCATCACTACTTTTTATAGCATAAGTTTCATCACAATAATCATCATAAGTAGCAACTTTGTTCTCATCATAATCGATTGAAACCTCTTCCAAGATAGTGGAATCACTAAATAAAGTTGACACTCTTCCAAATCCACTTTCATATTCATCACAATAAGATTAAACATCCTCCAAAATAGTGGGATCAACACTACCTAAAGTTGACACTCTTCCAAACCCACTTTCATCAATATAAGCATCATAAATAAGAGGCATGCTATCATCAAAATAAATTTGCTCATCAAAACTTGGGGGACAAAAAATATCATCCTCATCAAACATAGCTTCCCCAAGCTTGTGGCTTTGCATATCATTAGCATCGTGGATATTCAAGGAATTCATACTAACAACATTGCAATCATGCTCATCATTCAAATATTTAGTTCCAAACAATTTATAGATTTCTTCTTCTAGCACTTGAGCACAATTTTCCTTACCATCATTCTCATGAAAGATATTAAAAATATGAAGTGTATGAGACAAACTCAATTCCATTTTTTGTAGTTTTATTTTATAAACTAAACTAGTGATAAAACAAGAAACAAAAAGATCTGATTGCAATATCTAAAGATATACCTTCAAGCACTCACATCCCCGGCAACGGCGCCAGAAAAGAGCTTGATGTCTACTATACAACCATCTTCTTGTAGACGTTGTTGGGCCTGCAAGTGCACAGGTTTGTAGGACAGTAGCAAATTTCCCTCAAGTGGATGACCTAAGGTTTATCAATCCGTAGGAGGCGTAGGATGAAGATGGTATCTCTCAAACAACCCTGCAACCAAATAACAAAGAGGCTCTTGTGTCCCCAAAACACCCAATACAATGGTAAATTGTATAGGTGCACTAGTTCGGCGAAGAGATGGTGATACAAGTGCAATATGGATGGTAGATAAAGGTATTTGTAATCTGAAATTATAAAAAAAGCAAGGTAACTAATGATAAAAGTGAGCGTAAACGGTATTGCAATGATAGGAAACAAGGCCTAGGGTTCATACTTTCACTAGTGCAAGTTCTCTCGACAATAATAACATAGATAGATCATATAACAATCCCTCAACATGCAACAAAGAGTCACTCAAAAGACATAATAGCGGAGAACAAACGAAGAGACTATGGTAGGGTACAAAACCACCTCCAAGTTATTCTTTCGGATCAATCTATTCAAGAGTTCGTACTAGAATAACACCTTAAGACACAAATCAACAATAACCCTAATGCCACCTAGATACTCCATTGTCACCTCAAGTATCCGTGGGCATGATTAAACCAACACAAAGTACTTCAAAGAGTGCCCCAAAGCTTCTACCGGAGAGTCAAGAATGTGTGCCAACCCCTATGCATAGGTTCATGGGCGGAACCCGCAAGTTGGTCACCAAAACATACATCAAGTGGCACATGATATCCCATTGTCACCACAGATAATCACGGCAAGACATACATCAAGTGTTCCCAAATAAAGACTCAATCCGATAAGATAACTTCAAGAGAAAACTCAATTCATCACAAGAGAGTAGAGGGGGAGAAACATCATAAGATCCAACTATAATAGCAAAGCTTGGGATACATCAAGATCGTGCCATAGAGGGAACACGAGAGAGAACACGAGAGAGAGAGATCAAACACATAGCTACTGGTACATACCCTCAGCCCCGAGGGTGAACTACTCCCTCCTCGTCATGGAGAGCGCCGGGATGATGAAGATGGCCACCGGTGAAGGATCCCCCCTCCGGCAGGGTGCCGGGAAGGGCTCCCGAGAGGTTTATGGTTGCTACAGAGGCTTGCGGCAGCGGAACTCCCAATCTATCTTGATATTTAATGGTTTTAGGGTACATATGCTATATAGGTGAAAGAAGTCGGTCGGGGGGTGCTCGAGGGGTCCACAAGACAGGGGGGTGCGTCCCCTATCTCCTGGGCTCCTCGAGTATCTTCTGACGTGAACTCCAAGTCTCCAGGATGATAATCTTCCAAAAAATCACGTTGCCGAAAGTTTCATTCCGTTTGGACTCCGTTTGATATTCCTTTTCTTCGAAATACTGAAACAGGCAATAAAACAGCAATATGGGTTGGGCCTCCAGTTAATAGGTTAGTCCCACAAGTAATATAGAAGTGTATAATAAAGCCCATAATCATTCAAAACAGGCAATATAATAGCATGGAACAATCAAAAATTATAGATACGTTGGAGACGTATCAGTAATTAAACACAATTCAAACTACCTTGAAGGATTAGCGTGACCAACTATTTCTTGTCATCGATCTCCCGGGCAATGACCACAACACAGACAGCGACATGGGAATCGATCTCTGGGGCGATGTCCATAGGATGTACCGCGACATCAGAATCGATCTCTGGGGTGATGTCCACAGGACGGACAGCGGCATCGGAATCAATCTCTGGGGCGATGTCCACAGGACGGACCACGACATCGAAAACGAGCTCTGGGGCATTGTCCACAGGACGGACCTCGACATTAGAATCATCAAGGATGTCTATAGGCACCTACGCAACCCTAACATATTTGCAAGCACGTTGCAAATAATCAAGAACCACAACTATGGTAAGCCATTTTTTTACCTTGTGCAGCTCACCGGGGGATCCCATCCCTCCGGGGGCCATCGCCTTGCCAGGGAAATACTGCTTCTCAACAGAGACTATCTCCTCAAACTCGGTCTTGAGCCTCTCATAGGTGGCCATTAGAGTTTTCGGGGTAGGCACGGTGGTGGCCTTGCTGTTCTTCCATCTTTCTTTGAGGACTTCGTCTGCCAACGTCATCAACTCTTTGGCCAGTGCGTGTTTCTTGGAGTCCTTCGTCTCCATCGGTTGGCACGCCGACATGGCCAACTCGTTGGTCGGTGCTCTCTTCCTGGAGATCTCTGTCTCGAGTGGGTTGTCCGCCGGCAACTCTTTGCTTAGTGCTCTAGGATCCATCAATAAATTGACAAACAAAAAGCAATCTAAAGGAAACCATAATCACAATGAAAACGGGAAAAGAATGGGCTATGAGAATCGGTCGGTGCTTCGCAAAAAGAAGATTCTTGGAATGAAAATATAGTAGCATCAGTGACTCGCCCACCTTTCCTTCGTCGGTATAGAAGAAAAATGGCAGAAGTGAGTAACCTGGAGTGAGGTTTTCTTGAAGAAAGGGGAGAAAGGGCTTCAACGAGTGTTCCAGTGAAATAATGGTTGCTTCGTCCATTCCAACTTTGGGGCCACTTTATGATTGCTGGTAAAGGTGTGGGTTTTGTGATATGATGGGTCATGATGGCCACACCGGGGTGACTGGTGAGTCTCGACTGTAGCACCTCGTTGTGATTTGGTGGATGGCACGAGGGCCCGGATGCTTGATGTCTCGCATGTAATAGAGCGCTAGTCATATACAATAGTAGTTTGGACGACAGACGAGGAGCTCCGTCCTGGTTTATTGGTCCCTATGATAATTTGTGCCAAATTTTCACTATAAATTTAGCTAACCAAATGTTCATGCATGTCACAAAAAATTACATCATTGAAAACTATATTCAAATACGAATCCAAGGAGTAACATTTTGTGAGTTAAATCTTTGGTCAAAATTTAGCACAAACTACAAAGGGTCCCAATAAAGATTGTACTCTCACATTTTGTTTTGAGGATATTCCCACATAGAAAATATAAATAATAATGTATGTTGGTGCAGCCCACGTTTCCGATAATTTTAGCTGTGGGCTTGTTCACATTTTTTACAAGGAGGTGGTTGTTGACTTAATGGAGGGTCTAGTACCAGACTTGAACGATACAAAGTGTGACCTGGCACACTGTAACACCACTTGGAATAAGCGGATCACTATCTCAAAAAACAATCAACAACTCAACAAAAAATAGCGACCTGGCACATACACAATTTTAAATGATTGTTTTGATGGAGTGAAAAAAGAAAACTACCCCACTATACGTATATATAGGCCGGAGCATCCGCGCTTGATTACTAGGGTTGCTCTATTCACACACTCTCATCCTCTCTAGATCTAAACAAGATATCGGTGGTAACACTGTCTTTCTATCCTCACTGCTGATTACAGATCCGAACGTATCCCCCTTTGTCGATGAAGGGGAGGAGGGGCAGTGTTTAGGCCGTCGTCAACACCGAGGGAGCAGACCTACTGCCGGCCACACCATTATCTTTGGCCGAGCGCCAGCGCGGGAGGTCCTCTGATCCCTTCGTCGCTGCCCTAGTGTGGGCAGATCCAACCTCCCACCGCCCACCTATCCACATCCCGACGACCTTCAGGCATATCTTCCTTCGAAACCGTCCTAACTCTACTTCCCCAGCTCACTACGTCACTGCATGTGCATCATTTTCTACCTCTCAGCCCCCCTCATAGCTAGGCTCAATTGGATGGTCCAACATCGCCTATTTTTTAATCTATTGTTAGAGGTAAAGCTACTTGATGGAGTCGACTCATGTACTTGGTTCAAACAAGAAATAAAGGGGGGAAATTTAGTATGTACATCGAACTTGGTACAAATAGGAAAGAAAGGGGGTGAAAGTAGTAGAGACTGGTCATCCAACCAGTCTCTTAGTCGAAAAGGGAAATATAGGGGAAACGTTGTACACAGTGGTATGACCAGGACTAGATTTGCTATCCACATGTAGGAGGTGGCTAGAGTGAACAAAAATGGGACCAACCCAAATATGTTTCTTGGATGTTTGTTTCTCGGGGCAACAAACTCTGAATCACCACTTTATGCACCCATTTAGGTACTAGTCTTAATTTACTTGGAAGACTAGCAAGATGCATGTGCGGTGCACGTAACATCTAGATGCATTTGTATGAGTAGTTTATCTTGTGAGAGAAAAGGTTGAACGAGGGAAGGCCCTATTTGCAAATGTTTAGAGGGGTGTGGGTATATTTTTTGCAAAATTGCCATAGTTTCCTTCCTATCCGTCAGATATAAATCGGACAGCCTATATTGCAGGTTGGCAGGCACACCATCATCACCAACTCTATTTTTTTATAAGAAGTAGAGTAGAGATAGATAGAGAAATGCAGCAGAATAGTAGTTGGCTTGACGACACATCATACTAATTAACTGGATTCTGGATGGTGCCAAGGTGATCTTGTTGAAGCCGAGGCCTCAGTCGAGGCCATTCAAGGGCTCTGGCAATGTCTCCCTTACATGTGAGACGATCCTGCAGCAGCCCTTCTACTTCTGTTGTCTCTCCTACAAGGTCAGTTAATTAATTAGGAGTAATTAAGTAGCACTAATTTATTGCTGCCTAATTTTCCTGTCGGAGTTAAACAAATCTTTAGTAGCACCCTATGCTGAATCATGTATGTGTGTATTTGTGTCTGTGGAGGTGAATCATGTGGTGGAGCAGGGAGGGAATCTTGGTAGTGTTATGACATAATAATGCTATTGTTTTGCATATCAATTTATTTCCATTGGTTCAATGAGGCAATGTTTTGCATATTGTCCATCATGAATTTGATGCTACTATTAAAGTAATATGCTAATGTCTTTCTATCCTTTCTCACTAAGCTAATGAAGGTTTCACCTTGTTCCTACTTGAACAAACAGGGATCATGTTTGCCAATGGTACATTTTAGTGGAACTGCACAAGAGAATACAATGAACAGTATCCCAGCCAGTGCTTTAACTCTGCTGGAAGTTCTTGATAATCTTTCGATATATTCTCACCACTTGTAAAAAAGAGTGATGTCAACCATACATTTGAAGTGCACACAAATATATACTATTGAGTGATTACAGTGAGTGCTTTATCATCTCTTCTGGGACTACTTGAATAAGCTTATTTGCTCAGGTTGGTATCGGCCTAAGGCCTTCATCCATATTAGTTTTTTGTCATCTCTATTTGTATCGTTCTACTTTGTTGCTACTGTCATGAGAAACTCCTTTATCTTTGCATGTTAAAGTTTTGCAACCTATGATACATGGCAATGATTTGAGTCTTGAGCTAATTGGCACTAATTAAATAAACTAATCCTCTCTTTAAGCAAGACTACAATGTTGCTAACTTTACCCATTAAGATAATGAGGGTGCTTCTATTTGTTACTGTATATTTCATCAACTAGTCCCACTATTACAGTAATCTCACTCTCTCAATATATGTGCCAACAGGGATGCTCAATTTTGGTGGAACGGCACAAAAACTTTGGGTGCTTGATTGCCTCGACTACATCCTTCCTTTCCTATCAGTTGCTTATCTCGGCTTCTAGTCAAAGGAGATAGTAATTGATATGCTACCTCAGACAGGTTGGTACCGGTCTTTATCTTGATTATTGTGCTTGTCATATGTATTGGTAATTTCGTATTGTGCTGCTGTTTGCCAATTTTCATAAAGGAGTAACTTGGAGCCTGAACTCGAAGGAAAATCATTACATTGGGTGATTTCAGTTGAACTACATAAAAACACCAGATGGATAGATATTTATGGTGCTGCTATGTACTCCAAAGTTCACTCGGACAAGCATTAATGTTGACAAGAAGAAGTGCCTATATTCATTTGAGTATCAACCAGCGTGAACCAGTTGTCAAACTCCAAATATTTCATTCGTAGGAGAGTGAACGCCAAAAATATTGCTTGGGGCATAGCCCGTAAAAACGCAGTCCAGTCTTTGGTCCCAACTTGTGCCTTTTGGTTATCGGCACATATGGTAGCGAACTGTATGGCATGGAGTCTAAATATTCCAGACAAGGTTGTTGACGCGTATATTCATCTGGCACTTAATTAGTCTGCACGCTAGGGATGCTCCATTTCAGTTGAACTGCAAAAAATATTTGGGTGGTTCATTTTATCGACCGCCTCCTTTCTTGTCTGCAGTGTAGAATTTTGGCGAGCTACTAGACCAAGATGAGCCAGTAAACTAGTTGGATGAAAGTAGTGGCCAAGTTCCTCAAACCTCCCTTGGCATCGAGGCCACCATCTCGATGATAAACCTACAATCAAAGTTCAGATTGTCTGTGCTGCCTCTTATGTACTCGAAAGTTTACTCATACAAGCATTAATTTTAGCAAGAAGTACCACCGAGTGAACACCATTTACCACTTTGTGCCCTAGGTAATTAAAGTTTGTCCATGGATGATATTGCTTGTGATCTCAATCATTTGGAGGCATAAACATACTGATCATGTGTATATCTGAATCTTTTTCTGAATTATCTATGGATATTTTCTTATGATCTACCAATCATTTGGATGCATAGACATGTTGAACTTGTGTATATATGAATCTTTTGAGTTGTTGATTGTGAATGTTGGTTATGAATATGAACGTGTCCTGTGAACCTGAGTTTGATATGAATGTTTATCTTTTCTGTTGTAACTATGTGTGAACTTGTTAGAATGTCTACTGTGGGATTGTGACGTGTGGGTGTCAACGACACACCTTCTTCCCGAGAAGAATTGCACCTGCTTGTTAGGGTAGCAACGGTGCATCAGCTCTTTTTTTATCTTTTTGCTATGTCTTCCCCCCTCCCCCGCTCAACCCCTGCCGTAATGTTTTTGTCCTCAAAATGAACATAGTACTGTGTTGTTTTGGGGACTTGATGAAAAATCAAGTGCTTCTTTCTATAGGTTCGCCCGCCCAGAAAATGGGATGCTGGTCCACCACGGACCGGGAGGCTAAAAATACAAGTTGTATGGTGCAGAGGCAAGTAAAAAACGCCATCGAGAGCCATCCACTGGAAAAAAATCACGTCTGATGTGCTTCTTCAGTCACGCCACCGGCCCCCTCTTTAATCCAGTTTGCTCTATTCCCCAACCGGCAGCACAAGACGGAAATTTATTTCCCCCTAGCGCTGCAGAGTAATTGAAAAATGCGACATTGAATCCAACACCGGTTGTTGGCGTTCTGGATACGGGGGTACCCAGACTTGCCTGCCTGTGGCCCACTGTGTGGCTCCATCGACGGCCTGGTATGGCCCATCATCAGCAACAACAACTCAAGATCCTCGCGAGGGGCTAAGCCTCGCAAGGCGGGCGACGCCAAGACCTCCAAGGGGATCGGCCTCCTTAGGATGGTATGCAAGGTGCACCTCACGAGGCTCAGCTGATGTGAGCTAACCAAGGCCAGTCGGGTGCCAGTGGGTGTAGAGTACCAGTTTCCTCTTTGGTGAAAAGGAGGCAAGCTGCAGGCGCGGAGTCCTGAGGGATCAGCCAAAGGTTTCCATTCTGGTGCAACAAGACCAAGACCGTCAGGATGGCAGAATGGAGGTCATCGCCGATCCCACCGTAGTGTCACGACCAAAGGCTTTTGCAGGCAAAGACCACTTTAGTCAGGATAGGGTGTACTTCTTGTCCCCCTTCAAATCTGGCCGTTGTGGGATCCTATCCTGCCAACATTTGGGAAGAGGACTAAGGCCACTATAGATAGGATTTAGCCACCACCATAGAAGGGGACGGGATCCATTCTCACTCGACCACCTCACCAGCTCCCTCGAGCTCAAGAACACCTCACCTCCTAAGGCAGTTCATCCACTATACTAATTCATCCTTAGCCCCTCAAGGCAATCCACCAAAAAGCTGGAGTAGGGTATTACACCGCAAGGTGGCCCGAACTAGGATAAACTGTTGTGCCTCTCTGTCCATTTGAGTTCGACGTGTTAGGCTGTGAGAATCGCGAGTAGGCAGACCGGGTAGGTTGAGATCTCCGCACGCACCCCAGAGTTCAAACCTCTCAAGGGTTTGCAGAACCCGAAATCCGACATTTGGCGCGCCAGGTAGGGGTGTGCCGGAGATCTTCCGTCCGCCGCATGTTGCCGCCGGCTTCGATGGAAGGCGTTCCATCGTCGACTTGGCCATCACGCGCCTCAAAGAAGCCATCGGCCTCCGCGCCTTCACTGCCGCCTTGCGGCGGGTGGAGTGGCCACCCAAGTTTAGGCCGGAGATGGCGCCACGCTACGATCGTGCGGCGGACCCGGTCGTCTTCCTCCAGGTGTACGAGGAGGCAGTTTGGGCGGCTGGAGGAGACGACAAGGTGAAGGCCAACTGGCTCCCCCTGGCGCTCGTAGGCGTACCGCATGCCTGGCTGCTCAAGTTGCCGGAGTATTCTGTGGCCTCCTGGGAGGATCTGCGCGGACTCTTCATCGCACACTTCGCGGCTCCAACGCCCCCCGTTGTCGCAGCTCTCCTAGGTGGCTCGCAAGCAACACCCTCTGACCGCCACATCAAGCAGTTCTACCGCCAAGTAAGCACCGCCCAGATGAGCTCGGGGGCTCCTCCAGGCTGGGCGACGCCTAAGGCTGACCTCACCTTCGGCCCAGAAGATCATCCAGCGACCACAGCAGGAGCAGGCGCGCTCCCGATGCTCTGCACCCCCACCATCTGCAACGTGGTGGTCACCAATACTCTCATCGATGGCGGAGCCGGCCTCAACATGCTCTCCACGGAGGCATTCGGCCTGCTGCACGTGCCCCCTGACCGGCACCGCCCCACCAAGCCCTTCTACGGGGTCGGTGATGGTTCCACCAGCCCCCTAGGGCAGATCCGCCTCCCCATCACCTTCGGGATCAGCGACAACTACCGCACCGAGCTCATCGATTTCGACATCGTCCGGATAGACCTGCCATACAATGCCATCCTTGGGTACTCAGCCATGGCCAAGCACATGGCGGCAACTCATCCAGCCTACACCCTCATGAAGATTCCAGGTAGCAGTGGTGTCCTCACGGTGGCAGGGGACACCAAGGACGCGCTAGAGGCTCTCAAGCTCGTCTTTAGATCCATGGCGTCCGCACTGCCGAGCGAGAAAGGGGGCCCTGAGGCTCCAGGGGCAGCACCAACCAAGAAGAAGCAGTTGTTTTCCCAAGACCGAGCCAAGACGAACCAAGTGCCAGTTGATCAGGATGGGGCGTCAGGTGCCACCTTCACCACAGGAGCTGGCCTCCCCCAGGACCAAGAGAAAGTGTTTGCCAGCTTCTTGCGCGCCAACAAGGATATGTTCGCATGGGATCCCAAGGACCTGGTCGGGGTTCCAAGGGGAATAATTGAGCATCACCTGAAGGTATGCCCAAACATGCGCCCGGTGAAGCAAAAGGCCCATTGACAGTCCACACAGAAGTCGGTGTTCATTGTCCAAGAAACTCGCAAGCTATAGGATGCTGGAGTCATCCGGGCGGTTCGGTACCTGGAATGGCTGGCAAACCCAGTCATCGTCCCCAAGAAAGGAGGGAAGGAGTGCATGTGTGTCTACTTCACCAACCTCAACAAGGCTTGCCCTCGGGATCCCTTCCCGCTTCCACGCATCGACCAGATCGTCCACTCCACCGTCGAGTGTGACCTATTGTGCTTTTTGTATGCTTTCTCGGGCTACCACCAGATCAAGATGGACGTGCAAGATGTGGAGAAGGCGGCATTCCTGACCCCCTATGGGGTGTACTACCACACCTGCATGCCTTTTGGGCTGCACAATGCCGGGGCTATCTTCCAATGGCTGATGCACATCGCCTTGGGCCAGCAGCTTGGGAGATATGTTGAGTCCTATGTTGATGACATAGTGGTGAAGTCTCGGGAGGCAAAGACCCATTGAGGATCTGGAGGAAACGTTTGCCAGCTTGCACAAGGTGGACCTGCGGCTCAATCCCGAGAAGTGCATGTTCAGTGTTCCCTCTGGCAAGCTGCTGGGTTTCCTAGTGTCGCACAGAGGAATCGAGGCCAATCTGGAGAAGGTCAAGGCAATAGAAGACATGAGCCCTCCACGAACGCTCAAGGAGATGCAGAAGCTAGCGGGCTGCATGACCTCACTAGGGCGCTTCATCTCCAAGCTAGGGGAACGTACCCTCCCGTTCTTCAAGCTAATGAAAAAGAAGGGGCCATTCGAGTGGACCCTCGAGGCTGATGCGGCCTTTGAAGACCACAAGAGATACCTGACCAGCCTGTCGGTGATGGTGGCGCCGCGCCCTCTCAAGCCCCTAGTGCTCTATTTGGCCGCCACCTCTGACTCCGCCAGCGCCGCTCTGGTGGCGCTAAGAGAGGAGCACACAATCAAGGACCCTCAGTAGGCCGCTCGGCCACCAAGCAAAGCGCGGCAGCCTCAGGACGGTGCTCCTGACGCCTCGGCTGACTCTACGACCAACATTCCCCTGAGGCTAAAACCGGCCCCTTGGCCGGGGGGGCTCCTAAAGCTGACGCTCGCGAGGCCGCACTTGGCACAGCAGGAGATGGGACCCCCGAAGGCCCGCATCCTGAAGAAGCACAAGACCTCACCAACACCTCTTCTCTCATCGAGCACCCGGTCTACTTTGTCTGCACAGTAGTACGGGAGGCACGGGCGCGCTACCCCATGCCCCAAAAGCTCTTACTTGCGCTCCTCGTCGCCTCCTGAAAGATGCGCCACTACTTCCAAGGCCACCCCATCAAGGTCGTTTCAGCCTACCCATTAGAGAGGGTGCTCTGGAGCCCTAATGCTGTCGGGCGGGTTCCAGAGTGGAACATCGAGCTCTAGGTGTTCCAGCTCGAGTTCAGCACCACCAGGGTCATCAAGGGCGCAGCCCTTGTAGATTTCGTGGTAGAATGGACTGACGTCCCTGACCGCGGGATAAGCGAGAATCACTCCCTCTTGCCTGGGGACGAGGCGCCAGATGGGTGGATCATGTACTTCGACGGCGCGTTCTCACGACAAGATGCGGGGGCTGGGGCCATCCTCATCTCACCCACCAAGGACAAACTCTACTACGTTGTACAACTCTATTTTCAGCAGGGCAAAAAGGTCTCCAACAACATCGCAGATTATGAAGGCTTGCTCCCCGTCCTTAGGGTTGCGGCAGCACTGGGGTTGAAGCGTCTCACCATCAAGGGCGATTCCTAGCTCCTCATCAACTTCTCCAACAAAGAGTACACACCCAAGGACGAGCACATGGAGGCATACCTGGAAGAAGTATGCAAGATGGAGAAATGGTTCCTGGGCTTGGAATTGCAGCACGTGCCGCGACGAATGAACAAGGAGGCAGACGACATCGCCAAGAGGGCATCCTGGAGGGTACCTCGAGAGCTAGTGGTGTTTGAGGAACGTCTCTTCAAGCCATCGGCAGTTCTCCCCACCGCAGCACCAGCACCACCTCAGGAGGACCTACCCCAAGCACCAGCAACCAACACCCCAGCATGCGGCCCTCCCTTAGGGGCCCGCCTGCTCCTCGTGCTCGAGCCTGAGGAGGGGTGCTGGACCGAGGATTTCAAGACCTACCTACTTCAGGTGAACCTACTGGAGAAGGAGGAGGATGCCAAACGCGTGGCTCGTTAGGCCACCGTGTACTGCATCCGTGACGTTGAGTTGTACTGAAAAAGGCCCGATGATGTTTCCTTATGATGCATCTCCAGGGAGCAGGGGCTCGAGCTGCTAGCAGATATACATGGTGGGGACTGTGGACACTGCTCTTCATCACGCACCCTCGTGGGAAAGGCGTTCCACAGTGGGTTCTATTGGCCCATGGCACTCAACGAAGCCACCGAGCTGGTGCGCTCTTGCGAATCATGCCAGTTCCATGGCAAGCAGATCGACCAGCCTGTGCAAGGCCTCCAGACTATCCTGCTCACATGGCCATTCGCGGTTCTAGGGCCTGGACATCTTGGGGCCGTTTCCCTGAGTGCCAGGGGGCTACGCTACCTTTACGTCGCCATCGACAAGTTCACCAAGTTCATCAAGGGCGGAGGTACAAGCCGCCCGCACCATCTTAGTTGGATCAGCCGTCAATTTCATCAAAGGCCTCGTGAGCCGGTTTGGGGTCCCTAACCGCATCATCACTGACAACGGCTCGCAGTTCACTAGCAACCTTTTCAAAACATATTGTGCTAACCTTGGAACACAGATATGCTATGCCTCAGTGGCACACCCCAGGAGCAACGACCAGGCTGAGCGTGCCAACGCCGAAGTCTTGAGGGGCCTCAAGGCAAGGACCTTCAAGAAGAAGCTCGAGGCCTATGGCAAGGGTTGGCTCAACGAGCTCCAGTCCATGATGTAGTCCATTCGCACCACCGTGACCAAGCCAATGGGAGAGATGCCATTCTTCCTCGCCTACGGAGCATAAGCGGTTCTCCCACACTAGGTCAAGCATCACCCCACGCGGGTCCTGGCGTTCAACGAGGCACGTCAGGACGCCATGCCGTGGATGGATCTCGTGCTGGGGGAGGAATGCCGCCGTCAAGCCTCGCTCTGGGCGGCAAGATACCAGCAGGCGTTGCGGCGGTACCACTATCGCAGCGTCCGCTCCAGGACGTTTGAGGTGGGTGCCTCGTCCTGAGGCGGGTGCTCTCCAGGGAGGGGCTGCAGAAGCTCTCTTCCATGTGGGAGGTCCCGTTTAGGATTGCCCGTGTCTCCAGGCCTGGCACCGCGTGCCTGGAGACATAGGATGGGGTCCCCATCCAGAAAGCCTAGAACATCCAGCACCTCCGGAAGTTCTACCCATGAAGCAAGGCTCTGGGCTGTGAAGGTCTCCGCTCGTGACATTCTCACGTGATAATGAGTGGGGTTGTACACTCCCCAGAGTCTCCTAAGAGCCGCCCTGGGGCCTCACGGGGGCTCCCTCCCATGTCCTAGTGGCAGCACATAGCTCCATGCTGGTGAGAAGACTAGACTAGGTGCCGAATGCGGCTGTTCATTTGCTTTCCAAAGTTGCTTGCAATCTTTTAGTAGTCTTTAGTGGAGTTGGTGCTTTCATGCTTTGGTCCGCCATGTTGGAGTTTTCTCCTCTCGTTTTCTTCGTTCTTAGCCTGACCAGGAAGGTGTGGCAGTTTCCCATCTCTCTTCCTCGCGCGCCTCACGCGTGGGGGCAAGGCAAGTGTGTGCACATGGGCCCGCCATCACACGAGCACACCTCGCCAAACCACATTGCCCCGGTGCTTCAGCTTTATCCTTGCGAGGACCTAGATCAAGATCACGGGCACTAGAACTCCCTCATGTCTGTGCCCCTCGGGCAGCACGACGTGGTGCATTAAGCCACAACTGACCTATGATAGGGGGCTCGCGTAGAGAGGAACAAGGTGCTAGACGGGCTTTCTTTTTCTCTAAACAGCTCTACAGCGGATCTACAACACCTCCCGAGGCCTTAAGCGCCTCCCAAGTCACCAGGAATGAGGGCTTCGCCAGACACCAAGGGCCTCGCCCTTGTGTGGTGGGAAGCCACCGCAAACATGTCAAGTTAAGTTACCCTACCCTTGCCTACCCAGAGTACAAACATCATGGCACAGCATTAAGACAATAAGCATTGCATAAAAGGGCATAACTGCCATAGTTCATTACACACCCCAGCGGGGCACCCTACTTTTTTTGAATTGCAGAAGAAAGGAAAGGTTAAACAAAAGTAGCCCAAGGGCGTGCGGATCCAGTGCTAGTGCCGCGTCCTCAAGCAGCACCTCAAGGTGCCCCGGGTGCTCCACCAGTTCACCCGCAAGTGGCCTGAGGCCGTGGCAGGTCTCGAGTCCAAGTTCGGCCGCCCCGAGCTCAAGCGGGGCTTCCCTCCAGCTTCACCAGGGTGTGGCGGCGAGACGACCCACCACCGCCCTCGATCCGAGCTCGACGGCGTCGAGGCTGGTCATAGCCACCGCTGCTCGAGCTCTCATCCGAGGAAGAGCTACCGCTGCGGGAGGAGGAGTGGACGTTGCCAAGGCCAAGTTCACCTTCGTCGCCGGCGGGGCCGACATCAAGGCCGAGCTCATCGTTGCTGCCGTCTTCTGGGAAGCACCCCACGCGGCGGCCGTCCTCCCTGAACACCCTCACGAAGAGGCTCGCTAGGCCGTCGTACTTGAAGTGGAGGGTGCACCTCCCGCTCAGACCTCGTGCACGGGCGAACCTCTGCCAGACACGGGTCAGGGCCATGCTGCCCATGGTGGCAACCTCAGTCCCTAGCCACGAGGCCCTGCTGCAGCAGCCATCAGCCTGCAGCTAGAGGCCGTCGAGCCCCGAGGATGGCAGCTCGCCGGAGAATAAGCACGGAAGCCGGAGCGAGGTGCCGGCAGGCCTCTCCGACCACACCACAAACTCGGGGAGCACGTCCAGCGAGGAGAAGCATGGTCGAGGAGGGCGCGCAACCATGGCGCACCTCCCTTCATCGTGGAGGCTGCCCCGGGGCCGGTGGCCCCCGCCGTGAGAAGAAGTACCACTAGGAGCGCCAAGGGGGACGCCGGCCCTTGGAGATGCACGCCTGCGCCCCCTGGGGGCCACCGCCGGGGTCGCGGCATGCTTGCGGCGCTGGCCACGGCCTCTCTTGGGTGGTGGAGAAGCTGACTCCTCCTTGGGGGCCTTTCCCTTCTCAACAGCCGAGAACCTCCATGTTGGTGCCATGGATGCTATAGCAAGATGGGGAAGGAGAAGGGGTGAGCAGCGAGAAGATAGAGGAAGAGATGAGCGAGAGGGGCTCTGCCTCTCCCCTCAGTCATAGCCGGAGGGAGGCCAACCGCCGGCCTCCACAACCTCGTGTAATGATGATCTTCTGCATGCAGCATCGACCCATCAAGTTGAACGGTTGCCGAGGCAGCGTGGGGAAGTGGAGACGCCCACGTCCCATCAATCACCATGCATCGTTCAAGGCGCAGGTGGTTAGGTCCCTCGGCTCTCCGCACTTGCCCCTTGGCTTCGCCTAGAAGCCAAGTCCGAGCTCGCCTTGGGCCCAGGGGCGACTGTCGGCATTCTAGATATGGGGGTTCCCAGACTTGCCTGCCTGTGACCCAGTGCATGGCTCCATCAACGGCCTGGTACGGCCTATCTTCTGCATAAACAACCAAGGCTCGCGAGGGACCAAGCCTCGCGAGGCGGGCGACGCCAAGACCTCCAAGGGGATCGGCCTCCTCAGGCTGGCTCCCAAGGAGCGGGGACTTCTATGCAAGGTGCACCTCACGAGGCTCAGCTGACGTGAGCTATGACGACCAAGGCCAGGCGGGCGCCAGTGGGTGTAGACCAGTTTCCTCTTTGGTGCAAAGGAGGCAAGCTGCAGGCGCGGAGTCTCGAGGGATCAGCCAAAGGTTTCCATTCTGGTGCAACAAGACCAAGACCGCCAGGACGGCTGGACGGAAGTCATTGCCGAGCCCACCGCGGTGTCACGACCATAGGCTTTTGCAGGCGAAGACCACTTTAGTCAGGATAGGGTGTACTTCTTGTCCCCCTTCAAATCTGGCCATTGTGGGATCCCATCCCGCCAACATTTGGGAAGAGGACCAAGGCCACTATAAATAGGACTTAGCCACCACCCTAGAAGGGGACAGGATCCATTCTCACTCGACCACCTCACCAGCTCCCTCGAGCTCAAGAACACCTCACCTCCGGAGGCTATTCCATCCATTGTACTAGTTCATCCTCAGCCCCTCGAGGCAATCCACCAAAAAGCTGGAGTAGGGTATTACACCACAAGGTGGCCCGAACCAGGATAAACTGCTATGTCTCTCTGTACCTTTGAGTTTGACGCGCTAGGCTGTGAGAATCGCGAGTAGGCAGGCCGGGTAGGTTGAGATCTCCACACGCACCCCGAAGTTCAAACCTCTCAAGGGTTTGCGGAACCCGAAATCTGACACTGGTGATGGCTGCTTGTCCAAGTGATTTTCAGATAAGAAACTGCATGTTTCAGAGGCAGAGCATTTAAATCAACAAGCACTTTTCAAACATGGATAACAAAATGTTGGAAAATTTATTCATGGTAAAAAAGTGGAACTAACAACAAGTGAAAATCATGTTGATCAACATTCATGTATAACACGTCTTCAAATGATGCAAAGTCAAAAAGATATGCTATTTTCAAAATGGCAAGACAATGTTGAGTGTGCGAAAAACTAGGAATGAAATTTTGGCAAGTATTAGATATTTTTCAACTGCACCAGTTGGAAGCAAACCCGGGCAGTACAGCTTTTGGGTGAGAGGGCTGCTGTCGGTGTCAAAACCGGCGGATCTCGGGTAGAGGGTCCCGATCTGTGTGTCTTAGGCTAATGGTAACACAAAGCAAGGGACACAATGTTTACCCAGGTTCGGGCCCTCTCGATGGAGGTAAAACCCTACTTCCTGCTTGATTAATATTGAAGGTATGTGTAATACAAGAGTAGATCTACCATGATATCATAGAGGCTAAACCCTAAGAGCTAGCCTATGATGGTATGATTGTAATTGTGATCGGTCTTCTAAGGACCATCCTCTCCGGTTTATATAGACACCAAAGAGCTAGGGTTTACATGGAGTCGGTTACAAGGAAGGAAACATAATATCTGGATCGCCAAGCTTGTCTTGCACGCAAAGGAGAGTCCCATCCGGACATGAGCCGAAGTCTTGAGTCTTGTATCTTGATGGTTCAATAGTTCGGACGATGAATATAGTCCGGCTATCCGGATACCCCATAATCTAGGACTCCCTTAGTAGCCCCTGAACCAGGCTTCAATGATGATGACTCCGGCGCGCAGTCTTGTCTTCGGCATTGCAAGGCAGGTTCCTCCTCCCGAATACTCCAATGTTCCCATCATGACGAACAGTGTCCAACATCTTCATCAATGTTGTACTTCTCGGCTTCAGTGTTTCAATAATGATCATTTCCACATGTCGAGCGAATGCGAGGAGTCGAGGCATTTTTGCATTTGCCACCCTCGGTCCTTCGGGCTAGCCGTCTATTTGAAGAGACGGGGATTCCCAGATCCAAATCTCACTCTCCCTCCTTGAGCAAGCATCCAACAAAGCGCCTAGAAAAAAACCATTCCAACATGGCCGGTCGTCACAGCTCTTCTGCTTGCTCCCCTTGCCCCAAGCCGGGGGACTGGAGAGAGTGTTCAGTTCCCCATAGCCATTTGGTAAAGTTACAAACCCCAAGGGGTCCTCCCGCCAGCGTTCACGGTCCCTGTCTGAGCCGGAGTGGCCACCTATAATGGCGGAGAACAAGCGGAGAGATCCCCCAATCCGTCTCCAGAGGAGTGAATGTGCTTAATTCCGTATCTGTTAAGGGCCGTCGGGTTTCCTATTCATCCATTCCTTCATGGGCTTCTGGAGTTCTACGGCCTCCAGTTGCACAATTTTACCCCAGCCTCCATACTGCATATAGCAGGGTATGTCGCCCTTTGTGAGCTATTTTCTAGGCTGTGAGGCTCATTTCGGATTGTGGAAGAAGCTGTTATGCCTTGTCCCCCGCAACCAGGGAGAATCCCTATGTCAAGTGGGCGGGGCTGAAGTATGGCGTATCGTTGAGACCGGATACCTGGGCTTCAGAGTGGTTTTATATTGACGACGCTCCCCTTCCGGATCCAGTCCGGACAGGACTCCCCAAGTTCAGTAACACCCCGCCGAGGGCACGTCTAAGCTGGCACCCCCGAGGCCCCCAAGAGGAGTATTCCAAGGAAGTACATTTCCTGATGAGCAGGATAAAGTTAATGGACAAATCCGGACTGACGATAGTCGAGGTCATGGCGATTTGCATAATGGGGGGAGTGCAACCGCTTCAATATCGGAGCAATCCGATGTGGCACTACAATGGGACAAACGATGCCACCCGCTGTGGCCGTAAGGGTCCGGACTCCCCCATCGCTCTGGCAAGGATACTGTCCGACCTATACAAAGGAGAAGAGGAAGACTTCCTCCACATCAAACCGTGGGATGGATTCTCCATGTATAAGCCCCCAAACTGGGTAAGTCGTCATTTATTTCCTCGTTTCACTTATTGTGGCGTTCTTTGCTAAAGTTACCCGCATCGATATTTCTGAGCAGGAACTGAGGAGGGACGTGGAAGGAATCTCCAGCCCTTCCCCGTAGCCAGAGTACCCCGAAAGGGCCCTGGATCCAGGACTCGAAGAAGACCCAGATGCGGCCGTGGAGCTTGTCGACGGGGTATTTTATCGGTCGAGCGTGACAACGCCCCAGTGGCTATCACCGCTGATTATCCCGGATTGTTACCTTCGTCGCGTGTAAGCCAAGCCGAAGAGTCGATCCTCCGAAGAGGATTCTTTCCTGATGTCACGCCTTATACCTGATACGTCATGCTTTTGCAGAAGCGACGTTCGGCGCGCAGGGCCGAGCCCCTAGGGACCCGTCAGCCACAGGCGTACGGATTGGATAGGCTCAAGAGGAAGGTAATTAGAGCCAACATGCCTCTACAGAGGTAAGAAAACAACCTGTCACATAATTATTGTTTATTTGAAGCATGACAGCGCCCTTTACATCCTGGCAGGAAAAGGAACATCCAGACTATATCCGGGGATCCTGCCAACCACGCCTCCACCAGTCGGGCTCCAGGACCAACTTCGAGAGAGGAGGCGGACGTAGGGCCGATGCCGCATAGTCCTCCAACAGAGGACGCAGATATGCTCTCTGCCACAAATTCGGAAGTAGAGAGTGCCATGAATCACCAGCGTCGACAGGCCCTGCTTCGCCACAACATCTTTTCCGAAGAGGCATTTAATGCTTTCAATTCGGGAGACGGATACATCCGAGCTACTCAAAGCGGACTCGCCCGGGCGACAGTCCAGTATACCAAAGATATACGGGTAAGAAAGTTTGATGAGCATATATATAGTAGTATCCCCTGAGACTTGAAATGGTTGAAACAACAGTTTTAAGTATCAATTCAGGCGCAGGTTCTTGTAGATAAAAATGAGCAATTGTCTCGGGAGCTAGAGGAGTGCAAGACTCAACTCAGGGCCACGGTTGCCAAGCTACAGGAATCCCAGAAGGCCTCCTCCGGTAACATTTATCTTGAGTGTACGAAAGTGAACCAGTTAGCAACTGGCTGGCATGACGAATTTAATAGAAAATTCTGCAGATAACCCTGGAGTAAATCCGGAGGGCGGCGGGGATGACGAGTCGCATCTCCAGAGGCAACTAGAGGCCGGTGAGCACATTCTTACACAAGTGAAGCATGATAAGAATATGCTCCAAGATGCCAATGTTTGGCTGGACGAGGAATTGAAGGACGTCCGCACGCAGTTGGCAGACTCCGTGAAGGAGAACAGAAGGCTTCGCCGCGGCATTTATCGTAAGTGCCTAAACAAACTGTAGCATAGTTCGGCGAGGAAGTATATTGAAAAAGTTGTGCTTGTAGGAATGCTGACGGGTCGCCCTGAGGAGGAGATGCCCGCTTCTGCAGGTGATTTACTGCAGGACCTCTCACAACTGCACGAGCGAGCTCGGCAGGTGATGTAAGGCATTGCGCAGTCTCTGTGGCCATCAAGCTCCCTGCCAAATGGCATGGGGGGCTTGTGGACATGCTTCAAGGAGCACGGCGGCTCTTCTGTTTGTGGAAGATATCAACCTGCTGGCAAGGTGCAAGAGAAGCATGGGTGATGGTGAAGATGCGCTACACCAAGCTGGACCCGAACCATATGGCCGAAGTTGGACCGGCCGGGCCAGATGGGCAAGAAATTCCCGTGAGTCTGGTATATGACCAGGTGGCGTTAGCCGCAAAGTATTCTCAATAGGATTGTAAGCTAGATAGCCTGTTGGATGGTATAGAGGATGAATATAATCAGTCCAAATGACTGTGTAATTCGATGGACATAAGTAGCCCCTAGCCGGATTAAAATCATTTGTCATGGCGGACCTTTTCGCTTCAGCCCCCGGATCTTAAAGTCCGGGGTGTGTCCGAATACCCGCTCGGTTATACAAAACCGGAGTATGCGTGGAGACCAGGCGTAGGGGTCATAAGTGCTTGAACAGACAAGTACCCAACTAGTTATGTTATATTACATGGTTAGTAAGAAACATCTTCCAGGGAGAATAGTTCCGTTAAGGGTTCCTTTCCCTGGGTAAGCATGTGTCAAGGCACATGTCCGGACTGCGAACCAAAGCGCAGGATACAAAACTTCTGGGGATTAATGTTATAATAAACAAAGACATCTTTTGTTCACCGACCGAATATTCTCTTAAGGAAACTAGCTTTCGGCTTCACCCAGTCTAAGGTACACATCCGGCTCAACCGGCAGTAACAATCGCAGAGGTGCTCCCCTTATGCCCTGGCCGAATTAACGGGAACGTAGGGCATAAACACAGGAGCCAGGCAACCCAGCTTGGCCACGTCTTAAGTCATATCGATGCATATAATGGTGAAGAAAAGGCACACATGGAAAAAGAAACGCATGTGTGACGGGCAAAAAGCCCTGAAAATAATTTATATTTAACTTCCGTATAGGAAGCCCCCAGGTAAAGCTTACACACATAGTGCGGCCAGAATAATCCGGGAATCCGCACTATATTAAATACTTGGTGTGAAGAGAAAAAGAGCGAGAAAGGAAAGGGGAGGGAGCATAATTGAAAAGGAGGGTTAAGGAGATGAACACTGAGTTCGGCACTAGGCGTAGAATCTCCGGAGTCTGGCCGCGTTCCATAGGTTCGGCTCGAGTCTATTGTCAGGCGCATTGGGTAAGCGGTGTGCTCCTCCGATGACGACTTTGTCGATGATGAAGGGGCCTTCCCAATTGGGTTTGAGCTTGTCCTTCTTCTTCTCTGGTAAGCGTAGAACGAGTTCGCCAACATTATAAGTTTTGGCCCGCACTTCTCTGCTTTGATATCGTTGAGCCTGTTGCTGATAGAATGCGGAACGGGCCTTAGTGACGTCGCGCTCCTCTTCCAGGGCATCCAAATTATCCTGCCGATCTAACTCGGCTTCCTTCTCTTCGTACATGCGTACGCGTGGCGAATCATGTATTATGTCGCAAGGTAGTACTGCTTCCGCACTGTACACCATAAAAAATGGTGTGTATCCGGTGGTGCGATTCGGGGTGGTCCGCGGCCCCCAGAGTACGGAGTCGATCTCCTCGACCCAATGAGTATCCGACTCTGTCAAGAATCGCACTAGTCTGGGTTTGATGTCGCTCATGATGAGATCGTTTGCCCGTTCGACCTGGCCATTTGTTTGAGGATGGTAGACGGAAGCATAGTCGAGCTTAATGCCCATTTTGCCGCACCAAGCTTTCACCTCATCGGCCGTGAAATTTGAGCCATTATCGGTGATGATGCTGTGGGGGACACCATATCGGTGTACGAACCCCGGATATAAAGTCTATTACTGGTCCGGATTCGGCCGTTTTCACTGGTTTGGCTTCTATCCATTTGGTGAACTTGTCAACCATGACCAACAAGTATTTTTTCTTGTGGCTTCCCCCTTTAAGGGGTCCAACCATATCCAGCCCCCAGACCGCGAAGGGCCAAGTTATGGGGATTGTTTGGAGAGCGATAGGGGGCATATGACTCTGATTGGCAAAGAGCTGGCAGCCGACATAGTGTTGGACAAGGTCATGTGCGTATGCCCGGGCTGTCGGCCAATAGAAACCTGTACGGAAGGCTTTCCTGACTAATGCTCGAGCCGCAGTGTGGTGCCCACCCAGTCCGGCATGGATTTCAGCCAAGAGCTGCCGCCCTTCCTCTTCGGAGATGCACCTTTGGAGCACTCCGGTGGCGCTTTTCTTATAGAGTTCCCCTTCATGGACCTTGTAAGCTTTAGAACACCGAACAATGCAGCGTGCTTCATTTTGATCTTCGGGGAGCTCCTGCCTATTTAGGTAGGCCAAGAAAGGCTCAGTCCACGGGGCGATAACAACCATTATTTCGTGGGCTGACGATGTTATTTTGGTGGTGGAGCCTCCGATTATGTCTGATAGTTCGGAATTTGGGGATGTATTCGGATCCGTGCTGGTACTGCCGAACTCCCCTTCCCATACCACGGATGGCTTAAACAGCCTTTCCAGGAATATGTTAGGTGGGACTAGGTCGCGTTTAGTGCCGATGCGGGCAAGGACATCTGTCGCTTGATTGTTTTCTCGAGCCACATAGTGCAATTCGAGCCCCTCGAACCGAGCTGATATTTTAAGGACGGCATTGCGATAGGTCGCCATTTTTGGATCCTTGGCATCAAACTCTCCATTTATTTGTGATATTGCGAGGTTTGAATCCCCGCGCACTTCTAGGCATTGAATGCCCATAGAGACTGCCATTGGAAGACCGTGCAACAAAGCCTCATATTCGGCTGCATTGTTGGAGTCTGTGTATAATATTTGGAGCACGTATTGGACCGTGTCTTCGTGGGAGAAGTCAGGACTACGCCTGCTCCCAATCCGGCCAGCATTTTAGAGCCGTCAAAGTGCATGATCCAGTTAGAGTACGCGCCGTACTCTTTAGGGAGTTCGGCTTCCGTCCATTCGGCGACGAAGTCGGCTAATACTTGCGATTTGATAGCCCGCCGAGGCTTGTATGTTATGTCAAATGGATGGAGCTCGATGGCCCATTTAGCAATCCGTCCCGTGGCATCACGGTTATTTATTATATCGTTTAGTGGTACTTCGGAGGCCACCGTAATCGAACACTCTTGAAAGTAGTGTCGTAGCTTTCGGGATGACATTAAGACCGCGTATGCTATTTTTTGATAGTGTGGGTATCGGGATTTGCATGGGTTGAGGACCGTGGATATGTAATAAAACGGCTTCTGTAGCGGGAATTTGTATTCGTCAACCTCTCGTTCGACGACGAGTACTGCGCTTACAACTTGATGTGTTGCAGCTATGTACAACAGCATAGGTTCGCCGATATTTGGCACTGTTAGGACTGGATTATTGGCCAATAAGGTCTTTATTTCATCGAGTCCGGCCACGGCTGCATCCGTCCACACGAAGTATTCGGTACGCCGAAGAAGACTGTAAAGAGGCAATGCCTTTTCTCCTAACCTGGAGATAAAGCGGCTCAAAGCAGCCACGCATCCAGCTAGTTTCTGGATATGTTTGAGGTCTGTTGATATAGCCAGCTGCGACAAAGCTCGGATTTTTGCCGGATTGGCTTCAATTCCTCTATTGGAAACGATGAAGCCCGGCAGTTTTCCGGAGGGGACCCCGAAAACGCATTTCTCTGGATTCAGCTTGATGTCGTATGTTCATAGGTTGTCGAACGTAAGCCTCAAGTCATCTATTAGGGTTTCGACGTGTCTTGTTTTTATGACTACGTCGTCCACGTATGCCTCCATTGCTTTGCCGATTTTCTTTTCCAGGCATGTTTGAATCATGCGTTGATAGGTTGCTCCGGCATTCTTAAGCCCGAAAGGCATAGTGTTGAAGCAGAAAGGGCCATATGGCGTTATGAAAGCTATTGTAGCTTGGTTGGACTTTGCCATCTTTATTTGATGGTATCCAGAGTAAGCGTCGAGGAAATACAGCGAGTCGTGTCCAGCTGTGGCATCAATGATTTGATCGATGCGAGGGAGGGGAAAGGGATCATTGGGGCAAGCCTTATTAAGGTCTTTGAAGTCGACGCACAGGCACCAGGATTTGTCCTTCGTTGGTACCATTACCAGGTTCGCCAGCCAATCCAGATGTTTGATATCTCTGATGAATCCAGCCTCAAGTAGCTTGGCTAGCTCCTCCCCCATGGCTTGTCGTTTGGGCTTCGAAAATCGCCTTAGGGTCTGTTTAACAGGTTTGTATCCCTTTTGATGTGACGGCGGCCCGATATTTCGATGAGAGTGGGGATAACTATCGATTTGGTGGATTTTGACCTTGACGATCCGGCTATACCGTACCCGACGATACGCCTTGACAATCGCTAAACCAATCTCCGATGGTTATTGACCTTGCCGTAGGCACGATCAACCTGAACAACAAGGTTCGAGTTCCTGCAAGCAACTGAGGAACTAGCAAGAACAAAGGTGAATTGCAACTGAATTTGCGGATGATAACTTGAGTACACGAACTAGATGAAAAAGTTGGGGTTCCACTGTGGATCTGACAAGGCGGTAGTCCTACACGTCTTGTAGATGCGAATTGTAGCAACAGCTAGACAATACAATAAAACCCCAAAATTTTCATCTAGTTCGTGTACTCAAGTTATCATCCACAAATTCAGTTGCAATTCACCTTTGTTCTTGCTAGTTCTTTGGTTGCTTGCGGGAACTCGAACCTCGTTGTTCAGGTTGATCGTGCCTACGGCAAGGTCAATAACCATCGGAGATTGGTTTAGTGATTGTCGAGGCGTATCGTCGGGTACGGTATAGCCGGATCGTCAAGGTCAAAATCCACCAAATCGATAGTTATCCCCACTCTCATCGAAAGATCGGGCCACCGTCACATCAAGTGGTATCAGTTTTCAGGTTCATCGGTGAGAGATTTACATTTTTCGTAGTTTAGTTTATTTCTCTGTCCTATAAACCCACGAAAAAGCCAAAACAAATAGATTAGTTCATCCATTACACCTACCTTTTTAGCCTTTAGCAATTTTAGCATCTAGTATTTGCGTAGTTGAATTTTTGGTTGCATTCATCCTAGTATTAGTGTTGGTTTAGATTAATTTAAAAAAAATGTCTACTAGATCGCACTTTATTTTGTCCACCATTATTTTTGCCGCCTGCTCGTTCCTGATCGGACAAAAAAAGACCAAGATTCAATCTTCTTCTGTTCGTATCTGCAAGACAATCTGTTTTCTGGACGTATTTATTTCCTTCCCGCGATTATCTTTGGACGCTCCGCCACACAGATTGACACATATCCATCCGAGAGTCTTGCAGGTTTTATAGTACCTGAGACAGCGTCTCACGCTTTTGCGAGATCCCAAACGTCAGCCACCGATGTCTGTCCCTCTGCGCCGCTCATTACATGCAGACGCGAGACACCAGACATCTAGCAGTCTGTGTCTGCCCCCACGTGCTATACAAATATAGTATACATCCAGCCTCCCATCCATCCTGCATGCAACCACAATCACCGTGAGTAACTGTGCACTAGTACTAGCTATCTATCATGGCAACTTGTCCAATAGTTCTGCCTCTTTCTTTTCTTGTCACATAAATTGTGTCTGTGACTTTTAATAGCAATCGGTCTGCAAAAAAAAGAGAGAGAGAAAAAAAGAAAAAAAAGGAAAAAAGGAAAAAAACAGAAAAAAGCAAAAAAGGAGAAAAAAAAGAGGTTTTGTAAAGTTCTGGCCGGTTCACATCTTTTGAAATATCTCTTGTTGTTCAGAACTGTTGCTTTGTGCATATATGTGATAACTGTTGCACATCTTCTGCTCTTCGTCGCCATACGCTACCTTTATACCTCACTTATATCTAGATGTTTAGAGCTATTATATTTTTATCGGTTTCCACTCCTTTGATTCAGTATCTAGGCTTAGATTGATTTATCTCTTACTAGTCGACTGCCATCACTAGTTAGGAGTTTGAGCAATTATTCAGCTTGCATAACTTTTTGCTTAATTGTGCCACATATTGTGAGTTGAGGAAACCTTCACCAAGCTCCACTTTCTATATTGTACCTTGTTCGGTCACTTGGTAATCGCTATATCAATCTTTTGATAACTTTTGACATCGCCAACAGCCGACAACCACTGCAACACGGTAAGAACTGGTAAGAGCTTGGTAATTGCTCGAGAGTTGAGAGACATTTTCCACCGCTTCACCGTAGTTACTGTAGGAGCAATATACTTGTGATTTTGTTACCGATCACCTTTAGTATGTTAAGGCTATGTTCGGCCAATTCGCGTGGGATGCCCGGCATGTCCGATGGGTGCCAGTTGAAGATATCCCAATTCTCGCGTAAGAAGTCACGCAGTGCAGCGTCCATAGCGGGGTTCAACTGTGTCCCGATGGAAGCTGTCTTCATGGGGTCCGTTGGGTGGACTTGGAATTTGACTATCTCATCTGCGGGTTTGAATGAGGTGGACTTGGGTCGTTTGTCGAGTATCACGTCGTCCCTGTCCATGGTGGCGCGCAGCATTGTTAACTCTTCTGTCACTAGGGCTTCGGATAGTGCTTCCAACGCTAGTGTTGCGGTTTTGTTTTCGGCGCGGAGTGCGACGTCCGGATCACTAGCTATAGTGATGATTCCATTGGGTCCGCGCATTTTAAGCTTCATATACCCGTAATGGGGTATGGCTTGAAAGCTTGCAAACGCGTCCCGCCCTAGAAGGGCGTGGTATCCGCTGTTGAAAGGAGCCACTTGGAAGGTGATTTCTTCGGACCTGTAATTCTCTGGGGTGCCGAATACAACATCGAGTGTGATTTTTCCCGCACACCGTGCCTCCCGACTAGGGATAATTCCCCTGAAGGTTGTGACACTTTGTTCAATGCGGCTTTTGTCAATCTCCATCTTCTTGAGTGTTTCTCCGTAGATTAGGTTTAATCCGCTTCCGCCGTCCATGAGTACTTTAGTGAGCCGAAAGTCGTCCACTATTGGGCTGAGGACCAGAGCGGCCGGCGCCCGGACGGACTGGAATTGGGGTTCGTCACTGGCATTCAAGGTTAGAGCAGTGTCGTTCCACGGATTTATTTTTGCAACATGGAAAATTTCAGCGGAGCTTCGATGCGCTCGCTTGCGCCTATTGTTTGAGGCGAAGGTCTCGAAGACTGTCAGTACCGTATTGTGTTCATTGGCGGGATGTGGTTCTGCTTTATGGCTCTCGAGGAGATCCTCGCCACTCTTAGCTACCTGCCAGAGTATCCAACATGCTCTAAGGCTATGGGTCGACGTTGCATCCGGCGTGCTGTGAAGCTTACACGGCCCGTTGAGCCATTCTTCCAATAAGGTTCCACGCCCTGGGGCGGGTTTTGGTTTCTTGGGAATTGAGTTGGTCGACTTACGAGAGTTTGGCCGTTTAGTTCGGACAAAGGTTCTGGTGAGGGCCGTACTATCCCAAAATTATGTTTGGGTTTTCCAGGCACTTTCCATCGCACAGTACTTCTGTACTATGGTTGCCAAGTTCGTAAAGTGCACTATGTCACGGTGACTTATAGCATTAAGGAGTCCTTTGTTCGTGCAGTTTCTGCAGAAAAGAGAGACTACGTCCTCCTTGTGGCAGTCCTTGACCTTATTAAGAGCAAGGAGAAATTTGGCCCAGTAACGGTGTACCGTCTCCTGGGGCTCCTTCCTGATACGGGAGAGACGTTTTAAGTCCAAGCGGGCGTTGTTGGCTGAGTCCGGATTCTGATCCGATCTGATGCCCGGGGGCACGGGAAGTACCGAGCCTGACAATTTGGGATCTGGAGTATTACCTAATCCCTTCGGCCCAACACCCGATTCTAAGTCCGGGACCTGGGTCATGTCTTCCTTTGGGTGGGTGTTCGGCTCACTGAGTTCGATGATCCGAACATAAGTCATCCTCAAAGTTGAGGGGCAACCCACGTGTGATTCCTCCACTACCGCTATCTCATGGGTGGCCGGCGGGGATCTAATGTCCCTCTGGTCAGGTTTAAGCCCAATCCGGTCGTAGTCCATTGCGACTCCCAAAGCGGTGATGCGATCCAAGAGCTCGTTGAGAGAGGAGAGCTCTATCAGATCCATCTGTTCGGCAAGCCCAGAATTGACGCGAAGGTTATGCGTGATGACCCGAGAGGTCATCGTCGGCGCGATAGCCGATGGGGCGGTCATAATGAAACCGCCCAGCTGGAGAGTCTGGCCTATACCCAGTGCTTCCCCAGAGGTGATGTCGTCCTTGACAACGAGATGAGCCATCGAGCCTTTGCAGCGACGACACAGAGGAAATCTCAATGAAAGCACCATTGTCGGTGTCAAAACCGGCGGATCTCGGGTAGGGGGTCCTGATCTGTGCGTCTTAGGCGGATGGTAACAGGAAGCAAGGGACACAATGTTTACCCAGGTTTGGGCCCTCTCGATGGAGGTAAAACCCTACTTCCTGCTTGATTAATATTGAAGGTATGTGTAATACAAGAGTAGATCTACCACGAGATCGTAGAGGCTAAACCCTAAGAGCTAGCCTATGATGGTATGATTGTAATTGTGATCGGTCTTCTAAGGACCATCCTCTCCGGTTTACATAGACACCGAAGAGCTAGGGTTTACATGGAGTAGGTTACAAGGAAGGAAACATAATATCCGGATCGCCGAGCTTGTCTTCCATGCAAAGGAGAGTCCCATCCGGACATGAGCCGAAGTCTTGAGTCTTGTATCTTGATGCTTCAATAGTCCGGACGATGAATATAGTCTGGCTGTCCGGATACCCCATAATCCAGGACTCCCTCAGCTGCAGCCACCAGGCTAGTGCGGTATGTTCGAAAGAATGAAGGCGTCTTCCCCGCCTCCCGTTCTTTCCCGTCCGTGTGCGCTCGCCGTGGCGCCGCCGTATGCCATTGTCAACATCCCCACCAAATGAGAGAAAGAGGATTGTATGCCGAGAGGCTGACAGTGGGGACCCAGCAGGTCCAAGCCATACGCAAGTAAGTGCCTCATTGAAAAAAAGCTTCCTCCTAATTGTATACTGATGTTGGGGCCCACGGGTTTGTCAATCTAGTCAATAAACGAAATAAATTTCCAACAATGATTGTCATCGGGGAATTTTTTTTCAGGGGTATCGGGGATCTTTTTTGTTGTTGTTGCGGGAAAGGGGTATCGAGGATCTAGCTGGTATCATTTTTTCAATAGTGCGAACAAGTATCAGCTAGGCCTAGGTTTTGTTTTTTTAACATGCGTAGCCCACGACATATCGAGACAGTGGTTTCAACTTATTTTTTGAGGTCCATCATGTACGTACCGGCCTATGGGCCTCCCAGCGTAAGTTTTACTTTTTCTTAAACATCAACAGCCCAATGTATTTTATTAATAAAACGCAGATCTCTATTATATTTATCTATGGACTGTGATAACTCGCAACCGTGTGCCAGATTGCAAAAACAACCACAGCCCCTCATGCCGCACG
Source organism: Triticum aestivum (assembly GCF_018294505.1). Taxonomy (NCBI): domain Eukaryota; kingdom Viridiplantae; phylum Streptophyta; class Magnoliopsida; order Poales; family Poaceae; genus Triticum; species Triticum aestivum. The sequence goes on along the minus strand of NC_057798.1, from coordinate 714,419,897 downwards.
AAACCCATCCCTTCTCCCGATTTTCAGGGCCATCACGGTCCCCCCGCATGAACCCCTCCCTTCTCCTGATTTTTTGGGCCACCCGGATCGCCCGCGGGGCGCCCTGATTCCGCCCACACACGTTTGCAGTTTGGAAAAAGTGAAAAAGTGCGATGGGAGGGGAATCGAACCCACAACCTCCAACAATTAATTTAGCAACCACAACCTCCTGGGCTACGCCACGTTATTGATTTCTTTCAACTTGCAGACTACTTGTACATTCCTAAAATGAGATTGAATGAAACTGAAAATTCAAACCGACAGACTCACTTGTCCGGGATTTGGAACTTTTTTCTGGACGTTTTACACCAGTTCAGATGGTTCACAAACTCGGGTGTCCCCTTCCTTTCTTTTTTAGATGCAAATCACCATAATGTTTGTACTTAAGTTATCTGATATGAGGTTCGTATATTACCATACTGTTTACATAGTAGTTGTCGAGTATGTATTTCAACAAAAAAATTCCTCTTGTGGTATATAAGTTACCACGTACGTGGGGTGCAAGTTATCATGGTATTTCCACATAAGTTACCGGGGTTATGTTTTTCAGTGACTTTTTCTCCTCTTGGTCAAAAGTTATCGCGGTGTTTGTACATAAGTTATCGGTTATGCAGTTCGTATATTACCGTGTTAGTTTCACATAAGTTATCAAGGTTATGTATTTTAACAACATTTCTTTATTGGTCAAAGTTATCATGGTGTTTGTACATAAGTTATCGGGTATGCAGTTCATATATTATCGTGCTCTTTTCACATTAGTTAACAGTGGTATGTTTTTGACACCTTTTTCCCTACTTATTCAGAGTTATCGCGGTGTTTGTATGTAAGTTATCGGGTATGTGTTTAGTATATTATCGTGCTATTTTCACATAAGTTACCGGTGCTTATGTATTTCAACAACCTTTTCCCCTTTGGTTGTAGTCGCTGCGGTGTTTGTATGTAAGTTATCGGATATGCTGTTTGTAAATTGCCCTGTTATTTTCAGATAATATAAGTTGTTTGGGGTATGTTTTTCAATAAGTTTTCCCCCACTCACAAACAAAACAATAAGTTGTTTCCTTTGGTCAAACTCACTTTGGTGTTTGTACGTAAGTTATTGAGTATGACGTTTGTATATTATCGTGCTATTTTCACATAATTTATCGGGGTATATTTTTCAAAAACTTTTTTCCTTGGTCAAAGTTATCACGGTGTTTGTACGCAAGTTATCGGGTATGTGGTTCATATATTACCGTAATATTTCCACATAAGTTATCGGGGGTATATTTTTCAACATTTTTCCCTTGCTCAAAGTTACCGTGTGTTTGTATGTAAGTTATCGGATGTGTGATTTGTATATTACCGTGTTATTTTCACAAAGTTACCAGGTGGGTTTTTCAACTACTTTTCCTCCTTTGTCAAAGTTATCATGATGTTTATACGTAAGTTATTAGGTAGTTTTGATGAACCACCTATTACGCTCATGTCTGTATTGACATCCTAGCTCTAAACTAATCTTCAGGCCACTTAGCATCTGAATCAAGGTAAAAGTGCAGAAGACACGGCTCTCGGTTTATATGCTCTAGATACTGAACTTTGCACCGCCCAACACACAAAGTTGCTTCCTTTTCTAAACCAAAAAAAGCACAAAGTTCTTCCAATTCCAAATGCCATGGGACCATCCAACAGTTCTTGCAACAAACAACAATCTTGTATTGTAGTACTATTAGAGCAGAACAAACTGTAAACTCGAAAAAGAGGGCTGGAATCACATGATTATCAAAAAAAGTGATAACTAAATCTACAAAGACTAGCACAGCAAGGTTGGCATCAGTAGTAAAGAACATCGAAGTTGTACAACTATCCTACCAGACAACCAGTAGGAGACACTATCAGGCTCATGTGCATCTGCTCGTAGGAGGCACAGCAAGCTCCGGCCATGGATGGAAATGGAGCCGAAGATGGGGACGTTACCTGAGCCGATTGGCAACCAACAACGTAGGTGGAGGATATGTAGATGGGGGGTGGAGCTCCTCTCCTGAGAGGCCGGAAGTGTCATGCATGGTGGTGTCATCTGCCACGACATCTTTGTGGTGGACAGCCGGCGAGGTTGCAGAAGGATCCATCCACGACGAGAAGCAGGGCCGGGGCCATCCACGACTAGCAGCGGGGGTAGCGGATCTCGGCTCCCTTCTCCTTTTGACCGAGAAGCAAGGCAACGACTGGCGTCTTTAGGTGGCTGCGGATCTCATTGAAATCTAGAACCCGGAGGCCCTTGCGGCTGGGAAAGGAGGTGGAGGTGCCAGGGGCTAGCTGGCTAGGTGAGGAGGGAAGGCGTGCTGTGTCGGAGCCGGGGGTGTGAGGTGAGCGGCGGGGTTAAGGTTTGCGCGTGTGACGGGGAGGCTCGTGGGCCACTGGAGAAGAAGGTGGGGAAGGGAACGCCTTGTTGGATTTGGATCGAACACCTTCGATGCGTGGCAGTTTTGCAAAAACAATTCCAGTTGTCACATACATATTTCGTTTATCTATATATAAGAATAATAATGAAGTGTCCAATTTATGTTTTCCTTTCTAACCACATTATATATATTTATATTATTACTATTATCATATATTTAATAGAGACTTATATATACATTATAAAAACATTCCACGCCTTATTAACTTATAAAAGTAAATGTTTAACAGAAGTTGGCAAAGAAAATCCTGGTTGTTTTTGACTCATAGGCAAGAAAAATCTTGGTGATTGCGTACAAATTCTTGCGAAGATTTTAAGGACCAGTGTAATAATAACGCGGTCATTTTTATTTTGAGCAATAACTCGCTAATTTGTTAATTCTATATATAATAAAATTTGTCACTCCGGTTTATTTTTTGATATTAATTGCTCCATATCACCTAACATTAATATAGAACAGGTCCAGCTAATTCGTGTATTTCAAGAAAGTGCAAATGGACTGGGATTTCTTAGAAAATATTAAATGGTCCGCATTGACGCGAAATTATTTGTTCACCCAGCCAGCAAATGGACTGTAAATTCCAGAAAACATGGGTTAAATATATGCCACATTTTTGCAGGCTAACATGTGGGCCAATAGGTCGAAGCCTATGCAAGGCGTTGTCAACTTAGTCAACAAATGATTTTGACATCCACAACCATTGGATTTATATCCAACGGCCAGCATGCACCTTCAATCTCTTGTCTTCTTCCTCCAGCATCGTCGGGACCACCTGCTCCGGCCTCCGGCGGCTAGCGGCTCTACATAGCACTCATTGCTGCGAAGTGCTACCCCACCACCGGCCTCGCTATCCCTCCACCCCTCCACACCTCCTGTTATTCTCCATCGACTGCAGCCCCACGCCACACTAGAACCAGTTATAACCCTTGCACTCCTCTCAATCTGCGACTCCACTGCCGCATCTTCCCATCTCCGGGTCGTTCCCGTCCGGGGCCTTGCCATTGTCCACCGCCTTGCTGTGCTCGGCGCGGCGTGGTGAACAAACAAGAGTCATGGAAGAGGACTGTACGTGGATAGCCCCAGAGCTGGGACCCACGAGGTCCATGGTCGCACGCAAGGAAAGTTCCTCCATATTAAGCTGAAAAAAGGTTTCCTCCTCGTGACAGTTGGAACCCACCAGATGTATCTTCGCCCGGAAGGAAGTGCCTTCTTGTTATGTGAAAAAAACATTCCTCCCGATGACAGCTAGGACCCGGCAGATTTGGTGGCTGACTTGTGGGCCTACTAAGCTATCGCGTACACAGGGCTTTGTCAACTTAATCAATAAATGATTCTAGCAGCTGGACCGCTGGATGTTAATCCAACAGTCGTGCTGCTTCTTCAACCTCTGTTCTTGCTCATGTCTCCTGTGGGCAGCAGTTCTGCCGCGCACCCGAACCAGTTAGTTTCCCACTCCTCTCCATCTGCGACTCCACTGCCGCGTCTTCCCCATCTCCGGGTCGTTCCATTCTGGAGCCTCGTCATCATCCACGTACCTTGGTGTGCTCGACATGGTGTGGTCAACATGGTCAACAAACGAGAGTCATCGGAAGATGACTGTACGTGAGAGGCTGATAGTGGGGACGCACCATGCCCATGGACGCATGCATGCAACTAGATCCTTTTTACCTTGAAAAATAATATTTTCTCCCCCTGACAGCTGGGACCTACCAGCTACATCTTCGCACGCAAGGAAGTGCGTCCTTATTAAGGGCAAAAAACAATTGCTCCCTGACAGCTGGGACCCAGCAGCTATATCTTCGCATGCAGGGAAGTGCGTCCTTATCCTCCCTGATAGCTGGGACCCACCTGTTCTAAGCATACGTAGTGTTATCTGTCTTGTTGTGAACGTGTACGTACATACTGGTCGATCGATCGCTTAACAATGAACGTGGCTGAGTAAGTAGCGGCACATGTGATAGTAGAGCCTCCAACATAGCAGTTTAGGTTGTCCCGTCTAAACCGTGTACACATACATATAGCTACACGCCAAAAAATATGGCCACGTACGTACATACAAGCGAGGTCCCGAAACGCGTACTCGCGCATACGGACGGCCAAGGCTCGTGTACATGGAGAGGCAACGGACGGCAGCGACGTTGTTCTATTCATCGGCAGCCAACCGGCTGGGTCGGAATGGAGGAAACAACGTTGTGTTCATCGAGAGCCAAGTGACTGGGTCGGAACGCGTCCTGTTCATTGGTAGGCAACGGACGGGGTCGGAATGGGTCGTGTTCAATGCGAGCCAACTGGTTTGGACGGAACAGCCGGAACGAGGTCTGGCATACCGCAAAATGGAAGAAAATGGCCTTCTGTTCGACCGCGTATGGTCGAAACTGGGTCTTGTTCATCGGGAAGGGTCTGGTGTACCGCAAAACAGAGGAAACGGACTTGTCTTTGAGATCCTACGGTTGAAACGGGGTATTGTTGATCAGGAGGGGTGTGGCGTACCGCAAAATGGAGGAAACGGACTTGTGTTGGAGCGCATACGGTCGAAACGGGGGTCCTATTCATCTGGAGGGGTGTGGCATACCGCAAAACGGGACTCCACGGGCTACTGTTCATCCATCGTCTACTGCCTCGCTCCAGCCTCCACGAGCTACTGTTCATCCACCATCGACTTCCTCCAGCCTCCACCTGCTACTGTTCATCCACCGTCGATTTCCTCCAGCCTCCACCAGCTACTGTTCACTACGGGGTCCTGTTCATCCAGCCTTCACCGGCTACTGTTTAACCAGCCCTCCACGGGGTTCTGTTCATCTAGCCTCCACCGGTTACTGTTCAACCAGCCCTCCTCGGGGTCCTGTTCATCCACCCCCAAGCGGCTCGATCGGGGTCCTGTTCATCCAGCGGCAATGGCTTCTACTACCACGGGGTCCTATTCATCCAACCCCCACCGGGAACTGTTTATCCAACCCCCAACAATGCTCACTGTTCATCAAGAGGCAGCAGGTTCGATCAGCTTCAGTTAGCAGCAGTAGCGAAGGAATCCCTCGATTGGGTTTAGTTAACAGCCAGGGGTCGATCGATCACTCGGTCCAGTAACGCGTAGCTAGCAAGTGCAATCGCTCGGGTTCAGTAAGCGAACGCCTTGCTAGGGTTCAGTTAGAGCCCAATTCCTTGCACACATGCGCATACGTGTATGAGAGAAACACGAAAACCTCCGTGCATCGCTCAACCCTGACCACCCACTGTAACCGGGAACTCCTCGATATTTTCCTCGCCCTCGCTTCTATCATAGTTTTTTCCGGCATGGATGGCCCAAAGAATGTCATGCAGCCGCGTCTCCGGCCCGCCCCAGAAGAAAAGCCCATTTTCTCATGATTTTTTGTCATAGAAGTCAGAGCCCACCACATCTATGATGATACCTGGTTTTTTCACAATTATCGTCATAGAAGTGTCATAAGCAAGACAAAAAATTCATTCAGCCCAAAATGTCACGGATGTGTCTTTTTTTGTGATTGCCTAGGGGTCAAGGGTCAAGGGGTTGATGGTCGCCACGGTCAAGGGGTCGATGGTCGAGGATATTTTTTCATGAGTCAGTTTGGTTGTTTGAAGTTTCAAAATTGACAAACTAGATTAACTGATGAAAATACATGATGATGGACCTATCTTTACCTATTATCTGATGAATATATATTTTATTATTCATGTCGGTATTCAACTTTTTCATGTTGTACTAATTTCTTTACTCTTCTGTCATGATAGGTGTTAAAAGATGGTGGGTGCGGGTTTGGAGCATGCTGGGAGGGGTTCTTCCATTCCACCCGCACCTCTCCGGAGAGCGTTGTTAGACAGTTTGGGGACACCGGCGGGCGCTTCTTTGTCGGTGTCGTTTCCCACCGGGAGAGGAGGTCGGCGAGGGAAGAGGAGAGGAGGTATATCTAGACGTGGCCGCAGGAGAGGTAGGCAGGCTCCTACGCCTTCCTCGCTGCCACCCCCAGCTGAGTCACCCAAGCACACGGCTGCTAGGGGGGACACGTCTGATGAGGAAGCTACGCGGACTCCGGTCCACGAGCCTCGGGTTGATGGGCCTTTGGCCCATGAGACTTCGGGCCAGGACACTTGGGACCACATGACTCCAGACCAGGCTATGTCCCAGGAGATGTTCGGATGGGGTACCTAGCAGGATCCGCCTGAGGGGCCGAGTGGCCATGCTGATGGCGGCGGGCTTCAGATTTCTGATAGCAGCGAGGGAGAGGTGGTTGAGGGGGGCACCATCTACCAGCGTGGTAGTACACGGCTCCCGTCCCTGCCGGTGACCCGCGAGCAAAGGTGGTTGATTTGGCCTGACGGGCAAAGGTGAGTGCATTTACTCTTTTTGTACCTTTTGCCATCATGTTTCTTCAAATAACTAATGTGTTGGCCTTGTCATACTGTAGGGGTTGCAACCCCGCTCAGGATGTCCGCAGGACCAACCAAGTCCTTGGTGTGATTTGCCCGCAAAACTTCCCAGGGTTTGTCACGTTGCCTGGTGAGGGTCAGCTTCCAGAGCTAGGATTGAGCTGGGAGCACTACTTGGCTGCCCTGGACCTGCCGGAGGAGATGATCGACGGTGTCTTGCGCCAAACAAGGGCCAACATGGTGATCAGAATGTTTTGGGTAATTTCTCCTTTACACAATTAAAAAAATTCGAATAAGCTTAGTTATTGTACTAATCAATGTTGTCTCATTTGATTGTAGACCTTATACATGTGTGAGGAGGGATACGAGGAGGCATCTGCACGGGCTATCGATGCCGAGTGTAGGCGCCTACTACAAAACTTAGGGCATGAGGCTCGGGTGCAGGTTGTTCGAGACTACTTCGCCTCGTGTGGTGTTCAGAAGCCCCGGAAGAAGTGTCGCAAAAAGTTTTTTAACAAGGAGCAGTACATCATGTTAATTGCCTATATTCTTAAGGCCTTGTTCTTAGTTTCATTGATTTGATTTGTAGGTGTAGTGCTCAAGCTTCTCTTTACTGACTTAGGTGCCACCGAGATAGTGTGCGGATAAGATGGATTTTTGGGAGGCATTGGTGGATGAGTGGTGCACAGACGCATGGCTAGCCGCCCACAACAATGCCAAGGACCGGCGTGCCCAAATGAGAGGTGTGCCACACCATCAAGGCAGCGCCAACTTATATCAATACGGGCGGAACTAGGTATGTGGTTTGCTTCATGATTTATGCAATTAATTTTGTCATGCTAGCTTGAGCCCTTTAATTAATAATATTATGTTCCTCTCTTTTAGGCGGGATACAATATGGCACTGGTGCCAGAGGTGTTCGACCTCTATGCCATGGCCCATACTGCCCCATACAAGAAGGCCAAGGAATTCTCTGCGGCTGAACTCGATCATCCAGAGAACTTCACCAACATCTCCTCCCACAACAAGCTCATGAGGTACAGAGATGTGGGGAAGGCGAGGACAGGGGAGGACTTTAACCCGAGCGGGCAGTTTGATCGGGAGTTGGTGATGCTATCTGGTGGTGGGATGTCCCATGGCTCTATAGCCATTGGAGATTGACTTATACGTTGTCCTCACACTCTCCCAGAGATCAAGGCGCGCCAAATGAGCTCGGATCCTAAGATAAGGCCTCGTCCATGGCCAATTGAGCTCGCCTTCGAGGTTAGTTATACATACTCAGATTTCTTTCAAGCATTACATTGTGTGTGCAGCCATTGATGATTACAATGCTAACGAGGAGTGGTGTTGCAGGCTGCTCTTGAGAGAGAGAGAGAGAGAAAAAAATACAACCAAGGTGCTTCTGGCGGAGAGGGATCGGTAGGCGGCGAAGAAGGAGTGGGACTTGGAGGAGAGGACGGCTAGGATGTTGGAGGAGAGGGCACATAATGACATGCAGAACCGGGCCATGTACGAGCTCCTCGTGGTAAATTTCTTCTGCATATTAGCCAAATCATGCACATAATGTTTGTTTTATTACTAGCTAATATGACTGATTAGTCAAAACCAAACGTGCAGTCTGTGTGCCAGAAGGCCGGTCAGACCCCTCCGTTGATGCCAGAGATTGCTCCGGGTACCACGGTGAGTTTAATTTGAATGGCCATTAGTTACTAGTATTAACATTTGAGTGTCTTCATGCTAAAGAGACATTGCAAATGATCTTTGGTGCAGTGTACCTCTAGACAAGCATCACACGATCCTTCTCTAGGTGGTGGTACCGGCACGAGCAACGCCGGTGCTTCACCTCCGTGATGACGGTAAGTTATCTCTAGTGTTTTTCTTAACAAATGCATAATGACCTAGACTTAGCTTTATTTCCTCCAAAACGCTTACCATAATGACCTAGAGTTAGCTTATTTTCCTGCAAAATGACATAACTAGCTTACTTAGCTCCAAAATTATCCATTTTACCTTAGTTAGCTGTAAAATGATCTATACTTAGCTTTGTTTCCTCTAAGATGACCTAAGTTAGCTCTAATATGCTTAGTTACCTAGGTTTGCTCAATAATGACATACACTTAGCTTACTTATGTAAAAAATGGCAAAATTAGCTTACTTAGGTTTGAAATGGCATATACTTAGCTTATTTTCCTCGAAAATGACATAATAAGCTTAATTAGCTCCAAAATGATAAATTTTACCTAAGTTAGCTCCAAAATGACCTAAGTTGACTCTAATATACAAGTTAGCTCTAATATTGATATGTCTCCAATGTATCTATAATTTTTTATTGTTCCATGCTGTTATATTATCATTCTTGGATGTTTTACAATCATTTTATAGTCATCTTATATCATTTTTTGGTACTAACCTATAGACATAGTGCCCAGTGCCAGTTGTTGTTTTTTGCATGTTTTTTACATTGCAGGAAATCAATATCAAACGGAGTCCAAACGCAACGAAACTCCTGTAGGCTTTTTTTGGGCCAGAAGACATCCAGTGGGCTAAGGAAGCACCTGGGGGTGGCTCAAGGGGAGCAGCACCCACCAGGGCATGCCAGGAGGCCCAGTCACACCCTGGTGGGTTGTGCCCACCTCGGGTACCCCCTGAATCGCCTCTTTGCTCTATAAATACCCCAATATTCCAGAAACCCTAAGAGAGTCGACGAAAATCAATTCCAGCCGTCGCAGAGTCCAGGACCACCAGATCCAATCTAGACGCCGTCATGGAGGGGTTCACCACTTCCATTTGTGCCTCTCCGATGATGCATGAGTAGTTCTTTGTAGACCTACGGGTCCGTAGTTATTAGCTAGATGGCTTTCTCTCTCTCTCTCTCTCTCTCTCTCTCTCTCTCTCTATCTCTATCTCTATCTCTATCTCTATCTCTATCTTTCTATCTCTCTCTCCTTATTATGAATTCAATGATCTCTTGGAGATCCATATGATGTAAGTCTTTTTGCGATGTGTTTCTTGGGATCCAATGAACTTTGAGTTTATGATCAGATCTATGTTTTTATCCATGAAAGTTATTTGAGTCTTCTTTGATCTCTTATATGCATGATTGCTTATAGCCTCGTATTTCTTCTCCGATATTTGGGTTTTGTTTGGCCAAATTGATCTATTTATCTTGCAATGGGAAGAGGTGCTTTGTAGTGGGTTCGATATTACGGTGATTGATCCCAGTGACAGAAGGGGAACCGTTACGTATGTATCATTGCTACTAAGGATAACAAGATGGGATCTATATCTCTGCAATAGATAAACGGATCCCATCTAAATCATGTCATCATTCTTATTGCATTTCTCCATTTTTTCCATGAAGTTAAGACACTAGATGCATGCTGGATAGAGGTCGATGTGTGGAGTAATAGTAGTAGATGCAGGCAGGAGTCGGTCTAATAATCTTTGACGTGATGCCTATATAATGATCATTGCTAGGATATCATCATGATTATTTAAAGTTCTATCAATTGCCCAACAGTAATTGTTTTCCCACCGTTTGCTATTTTCTCGAGAGAAGCCACTACTGAAACTTATGGCCCCCGGGTCTGTTTTTATCTTATTTGCCATTGTGATCTATTTTCCTTTGCATTTATTTTCAGATCTACTAAACCAAAAATACAAAAATACCTTGCTGCAATTTATTTTTCCGTGATTTATTTATCCTATCTACCACTTTTACCTCACGTTATTTGCCTATCTTGAGGTGTCGTACCCAAAAGGGATTGACAACCCCTTTAACACGTCGGGTTGCGAGTATTTGTTATTTGTGTGCAGGTGCTATTTACGTGGTGTGAGGAGGTTTTCCTACTAGTCTCATAACCTTGGTCTTATCACTGAGGTAAATACCTACCGTCGCTATACTGCATCATCCCTTCCTCTTTGGGGAAATACCGACATAGTTCTAGCAGACATCAAAAGGAATTTCTGGCACCATTGCCAGGGAGGATCTTCAACATCAACCAGGTTCCTAATCACAAATCTCATTTCCTTGCAATTTACATTATTTGTCATTTGCCTCTCGTTTTCCTCTCCCCCACTTCACAAAAAATTTCCGTTTTACTCGCCCTCTTTTTCGTTTGTCGTTTTCTCGTCAGATCGGTTTTTGAGTGCAATCTTGTTGCATAGTCATCATGACTCGATAGAATACCAAGTTGTGTGATTTCTCAAATACCAACAACAGTGATTTTATTAGCACTCCAATTGCTCCTCTCGCCACTAGTGCGGAGTCTTGTATTATTAATACTGCTTTGCTGAATCTTGTCATGAAAGATCAATTTGCCGATACTCCTAATGAGGATGTCGCATCCCATCTTAACACATTTGTGGAATTATGTGATATGCAAAAGAAAAAAGACATGGACAATGATGTTGTGAAGTTGAAATTATTTCCTTTTTCTTTGCGAGATCGCGCAAAAATTTGGTTTTCTTCTTTGCCTTGTAATAGTATCGATTCTTGGAACAAGTGCAAGGTTAGTTTTATCACCAAGTATTTTCTGCCCGCAAAAATTATTTCCCTTAGAACCTAGATCATGAATTTCAAGCAACTTGAACATGATCATGTTGCACAATCTTGGGAAATAATGAAATTGATGCTAAGGAATTGCCCAACTCATGGGTTAAACATTTCGATGATCATACAAAAAAATTATGCGGGATTGAATTTTGTTTCTTGTAATCTTTTAGATTCTGCCACAGCGGGTACTTTTATGGAGATTACTTTGGGTGAAGCTACTAAATTGCTAGACAATATTATGGCAAATTACTCGCAATGTCATACCGAAAGAGCTCCTACTAGTACAAAAGTCAATTCGATAGAAGAAATAAATTCTTTGAGTGAAAAAGTTGATGCTCTTATGAAGTTGGTTGCTAATAAAAGTGCTCCTATTGATTTTAAAAATGTGACTTTGTCTACTTTGATTGAGCAAAATAGTGATTCCATAGATGTAATTTCGTCTCGCGAAATAATTTCAATAACAATGCTTATAGAGGTAATTTTAATCCTAGGCCTTTTCCTAGTAATTCCTCTAATAATTATGGTAACTCCTATGGTAATCCTACTTATAATAATAATAGAAACACCTCTGATCTTGAGAACAATATTAAAGAATTTATCAATACTCAAATAGCCTTCAATACTTCGATAGAAGAAAAGTTGGATAAAATTGATGATTTGTCTAGAAGTGTTGATAGAATTTCTGATGATGTAGAAACTCTCAAGATTAAAAAATTTGTGCCTAAAGTAGAAGAATCAATTAAAGCTCTTTATGTTTCTATGGATGAAAATAAGAAAAGAACCACTATGCTTAGAGCTAAAAGAGAATTTTTAGAAAGAGCATTTTCTAGTGATTACTATCATAAAAGTTATGAAGATCTTAAAATGATTGGTGTTTCTTCCATTGATTTCTCTTTTAGTAAATTTAAGATTGATGAAAAAGGGACTGGAGAAGAGTCAACTTTAGTTAGAAGGCGTCCCTATGATTTGGAGGGTGAAACTCTTGTTGAGAAAATTGATAAAAGTGGGTTTGAAGAGGTCAAGACTTTAACTAGTGATGTGCCCACTATTTTGGATTACAAAAACTTTAATTATGATAGTTGCTCTTTGGTTGATTATATTTCTTTGTTGCAGTCCATGATAAATTCACCCCATGCTTATGAACGAAATTAAGCTTTTACTAAACATATTGTTGATGCCATGATGAAACATTTTGAAGAAAAGTTGGAATTAGAAGTTTCAATTCCTAGAAAATTGCATGATCAGTGGGAACCTACTATCAAAGTCAAGATTAAAAATTATGAGTGTTTTGCTTTGTGTGACTCGGGTGCTAGTGTTTCTACAATTCTGAAATCTTTATGTGATGTGCTTGGTCTTACCGATATTAAAGAATGCTCTTGAAATTTGCACTTGGCGGATTCTACTATTAAAAAACCTATGGGAAGAATTAATGATGTTCTTATTCTTGCAAATAGGAATTTTGTGCCCATATATTTTATTGTTCTTGATATTGGTTGCAATCCGTCTTGTCCAATTATTCTTGGTAGACCTTTTTGCATACTATTGGTGCCGTTATTGATATGAAAGAAGGCAATATTAAATTTCAATTTCCACTAAGGAAGGGAATGGAACACTTACCTAGAACAATAATTAGGCCACCATATGAATCAATCATGAGGGCATCTTTTGGATCTAAAACGAAAGATGATAACAATTCGATCCTACGGGTTATGCCTAGCTAGGGGCGTAAAACGATAGCGGTTGTTGGGGTAATGAATAAAATTTATTTTGGCTTTTTGCTTTCTGTTCTTGACTGTTAGCACATTTATGCTACTGTTATGATTGTGTTTTTCGTGTTTTAATTAGTGTTTATGCCAAGCAAGGCCTTTGGGAAGACTTGGGTGAAAGTTGATTTGATCTTGCTGAAAAACAGAAACTTTTGCGCTCACAAGATTATTTGTCATTTTTAACAGAAGAGCGTTTTTGAGTTTATTCCTTTTTCAGAAGATTAATAGACAAATGCCTCACGTCCACCAATTTATTTCAGAACTTTTGGAGTTACATAAGTATTCGAAATATTCAGATTACTACAAATTGTTCTGTTTTTGACAGATTCTGTTTTCTTTGCGTTGTGTGCTTGATTTGATGATTCTATGGTTTTCTTTGATGAGTTTTTTGAAGGAAATATGCCCTAGAGGCAATAATAAAGTTGTTATTTATATTTCCTTATATCATGATAAATTTTTATTATTCATGCTAGAATTGTATTAATCGGAAACTTAGTACATGTGTGAATACATAGACAAAACCGAGTGTACCTAGTATGCCTTTACTTGACTAGCTCGTTAATCAAAGATGGTTATGTTTCCTAACCATGGACATGTGTTGTCATTTTATAAACGGGATCACATCATTAGAGAATGATGTGATGGACAAGACCCATCTGTTACCTTAGCATTATGATCGTTACCGTTTCATTGCTATTGCTTTCTTCATGACTTATACATGTTCATCAAACTATGAGATTATGCAACTCCTGAATACTGGAGGAACACCTTGTGTGCTATCAAACATCAAAACATAACTGGATGATTATAAGGATGCTCTACAGGTGTCTCCGAAGGTGTTTGTTGGGTTGGCATAGATCAAGATGAGGATTTGTCACTCGGTGTATAGGAGAGGTATCTCAAGGCCCTCTCGGTAATGCTCATCACTATAAGCCTTGCAAGCAATGTGATTAATGAGTTAGTTGCAGGATGAAGCATTACGAAACGAGTAAAGAAACTTGTCGGTAACGATATTGAACTAGGTATGATGATACCAATGATCGAATCTCGGGCAAGTAACATACCGATGACAAAGGGAACAACATATGTTGTTGTGTAGTTTGACCGATAAAGATCTTCGTAGAATATGTAGGAGCCAATATGAGCATCCAGGTTCTGCTATTGGTTATTGATTGAAGATGTGTCTCGATCAAGTCTACATAGTTCTCGAACCCGTAGGGTCCGCACGCTTAATGTTCGATGATGATTTGTACTAAGAGTTATGTATTTTTTATGACCGAAGTTTGTTCGGAGTCTCGGATGAGATTAAGGACATGACGAGGAGTCTCGAAATGGTCGAAACATAGAGATTTATATATTGGAAGCTTATGTTCGGACACTGGAAAGGTTTCGAATAGGTTCGGACATTTTCCGGAGTACCGGGAGGTTACCGGAACCCCCCGGGAGAGTATTCGGCCTTCATGGGCCTTAGTGGGAAGAGGAGGGCGGCCACCAGGAGGTGGCGCACGCCCCCCCAGCCAAACCGAATTGGACTCGGGGAGGGGGCGCGGCCCCCCTTTCCTTCTCCCTCTCTCTTTCCCTTCCCCCTTCTCCTACTCCGAAAAGGAAGGGGGGCTCCTACTAGGACTAGGAGTCCTAGTAGGACTCCCCCCTTTGGCGCGCCCCTCTAGGCCGACCGCCTCCTCCCTCCCTCCATTATATACGGAGGCAGGGGCACCCCAAAGCACAACAGACAATCTCTTAGCCGTGTGCGGTGCCCCCTCAACAGTTTAACATCTCGGACATATTGTCGTAGTGCTTGCTACCTCTTGAGCTTGCGTTGGTTTTCCCTTGAAGAGGAAAGGGTGATGCAGCAATGTAGTGTAAGTATTTCCCTCAGTTTTGAGAACCAAGGTATCAATCCAGTAGGAGACGACGCACAAGTCACCTAATACCTGCACAAACAATCAAGAACCTCGCAACCAATGCGATAAAGGGGTTGTCAATCCCTTCAAAGTCACTCGGAAAAGTGAGATCTAATAGAGATAATAAAGTAAATATTTTTGGTATTTTTGTTGTATACATTGGAAAGTAAAGATTGCAAAATAGTAAACGAGATTCAACAATATGGAAAAGATATGCAATATAATAGAAAAGAGACCCGGGGGCCATAGGTTTCACTAGTGGCTTCTCTCGATATAGCATGTATTACGGTGGGTGAACAAATTACTGCCGAGCAATTGATAGAAAAGCGCATAATTATGAAGACATCTAAGGCAATGATCATGAACATAGGCATCACGTCCGTGTCAAGTAGACCGAAATGATTCTGCATCTACTACTGTTACTCCACACATCGATCGCTATCCAGCATGCATCTAGAGTATTAAGTTCATAAGAATGGAGTAACACATTAAGCAAGATGGCATGATGTAGAGGGATAAACTCAAGCAATAGGATATAAACCCCATCTTTTTATCCTTGATGGCAACAATAAAATATGTGCCTTGATGCCCCTACTGTCACTGGGAAAGGACACCGCAAGATTGAACCCAAAGCTAAGCACTTCTCCCATGGAAAGAAAGATCAATCTAGTAGGCCAAACTAAACCAATAATTCAAAGAGACTTGCAAAGATATCAAATCATGCATATAAGAATTCAGAGAAGAACCAAATAATATTCATAGATAATCTTGTTCATAAATCCACAATTCATCGGATCTCAGCAAACACACCGCAAAAGAGTATTACATCGAATAGATCTCCAATAACATCGAGGAGAACCTTGTATTGAGAATCAAAGAGAGAGAAGAAGCCATTTAGCTTATAACTATGGACCTGAGGGTCTATGGTAAACTACTCACGCTTCATCGGAGAGGCAATGGTATTGATGTAGAAGCCCTCCGTGATCGATTCCCTCTCTAGCTGATCGGCGGAAAAGGCCCCAAGATAGTATCTCACGGGTACAGAAGGTTGCGGCGGTGGAAAAGTGGTTTTGTGGCTTCCCCTAATGTTTCTAGGGTATAAGAGTATATATAGGCAAAAGAAGTACGTCGGTGGAGCTATGAGGGGCCCACGAGGGTGGGGGCACGCCTACCCCCCTCGGTGCCCCTCCTGCCTCGTGGACGCCTCATGGCATTTCTGACTTCAACTCCAAGTCTTCTGGTTTGCTTTTGGTCCAAGAAAGATCATCGCGAAGGTTTCATTCCGTTTGGACCCCGTTTGGTATTCCTCTTCTGCAAAACTCTAAAATAGGCAAAAAAATAGAGACTGGCACTGGGTCTCCGGTTAATAGGTTAGTCCCAAAAATAATGTAAAAGAGCATATTAAAGCCCATTAAACATCCAAAACAGGTAATATAATAGCATGGAACAATAAAAAATTATAGATACGTTGGAGACGTATCAAGCATCCCCAAGCTCAATTCCTGCTCGTCCTCGAGTAGCTAAATGATAAAAAAACAGAATTTTTGATGTGGAATACTACCCAACATATTTATCAATGTAATTTTCTTTATTGTGGTATGAATGTTCAGATCCGAAAGATTCAAGACAAAAGTTTAATATTGACATAAAAATAATAATATTTCAAGCATACTAACAAAGCAATCATGTCTTCTCAAAATAACATGGCCAAAGAAAGCTATCCCTACAAAATCATATAGTCTGGTTATGCTCTATCTTCATCACACAAAGTATTTAATCATGCACAACCCTGATGACAAGCCAAGCAATTGTTTCATACTTTTGATGTTCTCAAACTTTTTCAATCTTCACGCAATACATGAGCATGAGCCATGGACATAGCACTATAGGTGGAATAGAATGGTGGTTGTGGAGAAGACAAAAAGGAGAAGATAGTCTCACATCAACTTGGCGTATCAACGGGCTATGGAGATGCCCATCAATAGATATAATTGTGAGTGAGTAGGGATTGCCATGCAACGGATGCACTAGGGCTATAAGAGTATGAAAGCTCAACAAAAGAAACTAAGTGGGTGTGCATCCAACTTGCTGCTCACGAAGACCTAGGGCACTTTTGAGGAAGCCCATCATTGGAATATACAAGCCAAGTTCTATAATGAAAAATTCCCACTAGTATATGAAGGTGACAACATAGGACACTCTCTATCATGAAGATCATGTTGCTACTTTGAAGCACAAGTGTGGTAAAAGGATAGTAGCATTGCCCCTTCTCTCTTTTTCTCTCATTTTTTTATTTGGGCCTTTTCTCCTTTTTATGGCCTCTTTTTTTTATTTAGTCCAGAGTCTCATCCCGACTTGTGGGGGAATCATAGTCTCCATCATCCTTTCCTCACATGGGACAATGCTCTACTAATGAAGATCATCACACTTTATTTACTTACAATTCAAGAATTAAAAGTCAATACTTAGAACAAAATTTGACTCTATGTGAATGCCTCCGGCGGTGTACCGGGATGTGCAATGATTCAAGAGTGACATGTATGAAAAATTATGAATGGTGGCTTTGCCACAAATACGATGTCAACTACATGATCATGCTAGGCAATATGACAATGATGAAGTGTGTCATAATAAATGGTACGGTGGAAAGCTGCATGGCAATATATCTCAGAATGGCTATGGAAATGCCATAATAGGTAGGTATGGTGGCTATTTTGCGGAAGGTATATGGTGGGTGTATGGTACCGGCGAAAGTTGCACGGTACTAGAGAGGCTAGCAATGGTGGAAGGGTGAGAGTGCGTATAATCCATGGACTCAACATTGGTCATAAAGAACTCATATACTTATTGCAAAAATCTATTAGTTATCGAAACGAAGTACTACGCGCATGCTCCTAGGGGGATAGATTGGTAGGAAAAGACCATCGCTCGTCCCCGACCGCCACTCATAAGGAAGACAATCGATAAATAAATCATCCTCCAAATTCATCACATAACGGTTCACCATACGTGCATGCTAGGGGAAGTCTTCTGGTTTGCTTTCGGTCCAAGAAAGATCATCTCGAAGGTTTCATTCCGTTTGGACTCCGTTTGGTATTCCTTTTCTGCAAAACTCTAAAATAGGCAAAAAAACTGGCACTGGGCCTCCGGTTAATAGGTTAGTCCCAAAAATAATATAAAAGAGCGTATTAAAGCCCATTAAACATCCAAAACTAATAATATAATATCATGGAACAATCAAAAATTGTAGATATGTTGGAGACGTATCAGTGCTTAGGTGAAGCCCTGCACCGGTAACATCATCAACACCGTCGCCACACCGCCATGCTGACGGAACTCTCCCTCGTCCTCAACTGGATCAAGAGCACGAGGAACGTCATCGTTTTGAACATGTGCTGAACATGGAGGTGTCGTACATTTCGTATTTGGATTAGTTGGATCGTGAAGACGTTCGACTACATCAACCGCGTTACTAAACGCTTCCGCTTTCGGTCTATGAGGGTACGTGGACACACTCTCCCGTCTCGTTGCTATACATTTCCTAGATAGATCTTGTGTGATCGTAGGAATTTTTCTGAATTTCTATGTTCCCCAATAGTGGCATCCGAGCCAGGTCTATGTGTATATGATATATGCACGAGTAGAACACAAAGAGTTGTGGGCGATAATAGTCATACTTCTTACCACCAATGTCTTACTTTGATTCAGCGGTATTGTTGGATGAAGCGGGACGGACCGACATTACAAGCCCACGTTCATGAGACTGGTTCTACCGACGTGCTTTGCACATTGGTGGCTGGCGGGTGTCTGTTTCTCCAACTTCAGTTGAATCGAGTTTGACTACGGTTGGTCCTTGTTGAAGGTTAAAACAGCACACTTGACAAAAAATCGGTGTGGTTTTTGATGCATAGGTAAGAACGGTTCTTACTAGAAGCCTGTAGCAGCCACGTAAAACTTGCAACAACAAAGTAGAGGGCGTCTAACTTGTTTTTGCAGGGCTTGTTGTGATGTGATATGGTCAAGACAGGATGTGATATAAATTGTTGTACGAGATGATCATGTTTTGTAACAGAGTTATCGGCAACTGGCAAGAGCCATATGGTTGTTGCTTTATTGTATGAAATGCAATCGCCATGTAACTTCTTTACTTTATCACTAGGCGGTAGCGATAGTCATAGTAGCAATAGTTGGCAAGACGACAACGATGCTACAATGGAGATCAAGGTGTCAAGCCGGTGACGATGGAGATCATGACGATGCTTCGGTGATGGAGATCATGAGCACAAGATGATGATGGCCATATCATGTCACATATTTTGATTGCATGTGATGTTCATCTTTTATGCATCTTATTTTGCTTAGTACGGTGGTAGCATTATAAGATGATCCCTCACTAAATTTCAAGGTATAAGTGTTCTCCCTGAGTATGCACCGTTGCTACAGTTCGTCGTGCCGAGACACCACATGATGATCAGGTGTCATAAGCTCTACATTCACATACAATGGGTGCAAGCCAGTTTTGCATGTGCAAAATACTCAAGTTAATCTTGACGAGCCTAGCATATGTAGATATGGCCTCAGAACACTGAGACCGAAAGGTCGAACGTGAATCATATAGTAGATATGATCAACATAGTGGTGTTCACCATTGAAAACTACTCCATCTCACATGATGATCGGACATGGTTTAGTTGATTTGGATCACCTGATCATTTAGATGACTAGAGGGATGTCTATCTAAGTGGGAGTTCTTAAGTAATATGATTAATTGAACTTTAATTAATCATGAACTTAGTCCTGATAGTTTTTGCATGTCTATGTTGTTGTAGATCAATGGTCTGTGCTATCGCTCCCTTCAATTTTAATGCGTTCCTAGAGAATTCTAAGTTGAAAGATGATGGTAGCAATTACATGGACTGGGTCCATAACTTGAGGATTATCCTCATTGTTGCACAGAAGAATTATGTCCTAGAAGCACCGCTAGGTGCAAAGCCTGCTGCAGGAGCAACTGCGGACGTTATGAACGTCTGGCAGAGCAAAGCTGATGACTACTCTATAGTTCAGTGTGCCATGCTTTACAGCTTAGAATCGGGACTTCAAAGACGTTTTGAACGTCATGGAGCATATGAGATGTTCCAAGAGTTGAATTTAATATTTCAAGAAAATGCCTGAGTTGAGAGATATGAACTCTCCAACAAGTTCTATAGCTGCAAAATGGAGGAGAATAGTTCTGTCAGTGAACACATACTCAGAATGTCCGGGTACCATAACAACTTGACTCAGCTGGGAGTTAATCTTCCTGATGGTAGTGCCATTGACAGAGTTCTTAAATCACTTCCACCAAGCTATAAAGGCTTCGTAATGAACTATAATATGCAAGGGATGACGAAAATGATTCCCGAGCTCTTCGCAATGCTAAAGGCTACGGAGGTAGAAATCAAGAAGGAGCATCAAGTGTTGATGGTCAACAAGACCACTAGTTTCAAGAAAAAGGGCAAAGGGAAGAAGGGGAACTGCAAGAAGAATAGCAAGCAAGTTTCTACTCCCGGGAAGAAGCCCAAGTCTGGACCTAAGCCTGAAACTGAGTGCTTCTACTGCAAAGGGACTGGTCACTGGAAGCGGGACTACCCCAAGTATTTGGTGGGTAAGAAGGATGGCAAAGTGAAAGGTATATTTGATATACATGTTATTGGTGTGTACCTTACTAATGCTCGTAGTAGCGCCTAGGTATTTGATACTGGTTCTGTTGCTCATATTTGCAACTCGAAATAGGGGCTACGGATTAAACAAAGATTGGCTAAGGACGAGGTGACGATGCGCGTTGGAAATGGTTCCAAGGTAGATGTGATTGCCGTCGGCACGCTACCTCTACATCTACCTTCGGGATTAGTTTTAGACCTGAATAATTGTTTTTTGGTGCCAGCGTTGAGCATGAACATTATATCTGGATCTTGTTTGATGCGAGATGGTTATTCATTTAAATCAGAGAATAATGGTTTTTCTATTTATATGAGTAATATCTTTTATGGTCATGCACCCTTGTTGAGTGGTCTATTTTTGTTGAATCTCCATCGTGGTGATACACATGTTCATAATATTGAAGCCAGAAGATGAAAAGTTGATAATGATAGTGCAACTTATTTGTGACACTGCCGTTTAGGTCATATTGGTGTAAAGCGCATGAAGAAACTCCATGCTGATTGGCTTTTGGAATCACTTGATTATGAATCACTTGGTGCTTGCCAACCATGCCTCATGGGCAAGATGACTAAAACTCTGTTCTCTGGAACAACGGAACAAGCTACTGACTTATTGGAAATAATACATACCGATGTATGCGGTCCGATGATTGTTGAGGCTCGTGCTGGGTATCGTTATTTTCTTACCTTCACAGATGATTTGAGTAGATATGGGTATATCTACTTAATGAAACATAAGTTTGAAACATTCGAAAAGTTCAAAGAATTTCAGAGTGAAGTGGAAAATCATCGTAACAAGAAAATAAAGTTTCTACGAGCTGATCGTGGAGGCGAATATTTGAGTTACGAGTTTGGTCTTCATTTGAAACAATGTGGAATAGTTTCACAACTCACGCCACCTGGAACACCATAGCGTAACAATGTGTCTGAATGTCGTAACCGTACTTTATTGGATATGGTGCGATCTATGATGTCTCTTACTGATTTACCACTATCATTTTGGGGTTATGCTTTAGAGACGGTTGCATTCACGTTAAATAGGGCACCATCGAAATCTGATGAGACCAAACCATATGAACTGTGGTTTGGCAAGAAACCCAAGTTGTCATTTCTTAAAGTTTGGGGCTGCGATGCTTATGTGAAAAAGCTTCAACCTGATAAGCTCGAATCTAAATTGGAGAAGTGTGTCTTCATAGGATACCCAAAGGAAATTGTTGGGTATACCCTCTATCACAGATCCGAAGGCAAGATATTCATTGCTAAGAATGGATCCTTTATAGAGAAGGACTTTCTCTCGAAAGAAGCGAGTGGGAGGAAAATAGAACTTGATGAGGTAATAGTACCTTCTCCTGAATTGGAAAGTAGTTCATCACAGAAATCAGTTCCAGTGATTCCTACACCAATTAGTTAGGAAGCTAATGATGATGGTCATGAAACTTCAGATCAAGTTACTACTGAACCTCGTAGGTCATCCAGAGTACGGTCCGCACTAGAGTAGTACGATATCCTGTTCTGGAAGTCATGTTACTAGACCATGATGAACCTATGAACTATGAGGAAGCTATGATGAGCCAAGATTCCGCGAAATGGCTTGAGGCCATGAAATATGAGATGGGATCCATGTATGAGAACAAAGTGCGGACTTTGGTGGACTTGCCCAATGATCGGCAAGCCATAGAGAATAAATGGATCTTCAAGAAGAAGGCTGACGCTGACGATAATGTTACTATCTACAAAGCTTGACTTGTTGCGAAAGGTTTTTGACAAGTTCAAGGAGTTGACTATGATGAGATCTTCTCACCATAGCGATGCTTAAGTCTGTCCGAATCATGTTAGCAATTGCCGCATTTTATGATTATGAAATTTGGCAAATGGATGTCAAAACTGCATTCCTTAATGGATTTCTTAAAGAAGAGTTGTATATGATGCAACCAGAAGGTTTTGTCGATCCAAAAGGGTGCTAACAAAGTGTGCAAGCTCCAGCGATCCATTTATGGACTAGTGCAAGCCTCTCCGAGTTGGAATATACGCTTTGATAGTGTGATCAAAGCATATGGTTTTATACAGACTTTTGGAGAAGCATGTATTTACAAGAAAGTGAGTGCGAGCTCTGTAGCATTTCTAATATCATATGTGGATGACATATTGTTGATTGGAAATGATACAGAATTTTTGGATAGCATAAAAGGATACTTGAATAAGAATTTTTCAATGAAAGACCTCAGTGAAGATGCTTACATATTGGGCATCAAAATCTATAGAGATAGATCAAGACGCTCAATTGGACTTTCACAAAGCACATACCACGATAAAGTTTTGAAGAAGTTCGAAATGGATCAGTCAAAGAAAGGGTTCTTGCATGTGTTACAAGGTGTGAAGTTGAGTCAGACTAAATGCCCGACCACTGCAGAAGATAGAGAGAAAATGAAAGTCATTCCCTATGCCTCAGCCATAGGTTCTATCATGTATGCAATGTTGTGTACCAGACCTGATGTGTGCCTTGCTATAAGTATAGCAGGGAGGTACCAAAGTAATCCAGGAGTGGAGCACTGGACAGCGGTCAAGAACATCCTGAAATACCTGAAAAGCACTAAGGATATGTTTCTCATTTATGGAGGTGACAAAGAGCTCGTCGTAAATGGTTACATTGATGCAAGCTTTGACACTGATCCGGATGACTCTAAGTCACCATCCAGATACGTATTTATATTGAAGGTGGTGTTGTCAGTTGGTGCAGTTCCAAGCAGAGCGTCGTGGCGGGATCTACGTGTGAAGTGGAGTACATAGCTGCTTCGGAAGCAGCAAATGAAGGAGTCTAGATGAAAGAGTTCATATCTGATCTAGGTGTTATACCTAGTGCATCGGGTCCAATGAAAATCTTTTGTGACAATACTGGTGCAATTGCCTTGGCAAAGGAATCCAGATTTCACAAAAGAACCAAACACATCAAGAGACGCTTCAAATCCATCCATCATCAAGTCGCAGAGGTAGACATAGAGATTTGCAAAATACATATGGATCTAAATGTTGAAGACCCGTTGACTAAGCTTCTTCCACGAGCAAAACATGATCAGCACGAAGACTCCATGGATGTTAGAATCATTACTTTGTAATCTAGATTATTGACTCTCGTGCAAGTGGGAGACTGAACGAAATATTCCCTAGAGGCAATAATAAAGTTGTTATTTATATTTCCTTATATCATGATAAATTTTTATTATTCATGCTAGAATTGTATTAGATTGTATTAACCGGAAACTTAGTACATGTGTGAATACATAGACAAAACAGAGTGTCCCTAGTATGCCTTTAATTACTTGACTAGCTCGTTTATCAAAGATGGTTATGTTTCCTAACCACAGACATGTGTTGTCATTTGATAAACGAGATCACATCATTAGATAATGATGTGATGGACAAGACCCATCTGTTAGCTTAGCATTATGATCGTTACAGTTTCATTGCTACTGCTTTCTTCATGACTTATACATGTTCCTCAGACTATGAGATTATGTAACTCCCGAATACCGGAGGAACACCTTGTGTGCTATCAAATGTCACAATGTAACTGGGTGATTATAAAGATGCTCTACAGGTGTCTCCGAAGGTGTTTGTTG
Organism: Triticum aestivum; assembly: GCF_018294505.1. Classification (NCBI taxonomy): domain Eukaryota; kingdom Viridiplantae; phylum Streptophyta; class Magnoliopsida; order Poales; family Poaceae; genus Triticum; species Triticum aestivum. The sequence continues at coordinate 714,395,496 of NC_057798.1, read as the reverse complement.
GGTTGGCATATATCAAGATTAGGATTTGTCACTCTATGTATCGGAGAGGTATCTCTGGGCCCTCTCGGTAATGAGCATCACTATAAGCCTTGCGAGCAATGTAACTAATGAGTTAGTTGCAGGATGAAGCATTACGGAACGAGTAAAGAGACTTTGCGGTAACGAGATTGAACTAGGTATGATGATACCGATGATCGAATCTCGGGAAAGTAACATATCGATGACAAAGGGAACAACATATGTTGTTGTGCGGTTTGACCGATGAAGATCTTCGTAGAATATGTAGGAGCCAATATGAGCATCCAGGTTCCGCTATTGGTTATGGATCGAAGATATGTCTCAATCATGTCTACATAGTTCTCGAACCCGTAGGGTCCGCACGCTTAACGTTCGATGACGATTTGTATTAAGAGTTATGTGTTTTTGATGACCCAAGTTTGTTTGGAGTCCCGGATGAGATCACGGACATGACGAGGAGTCTCGAAATGGTCGAGACATAAAGGTTCATATATTGGAAGGTTATGTTCGGACATCGGAAACGTTTCGGATAGGTTCGAACATTTTTCGGATTACCGGGAGGTTACCGGAACCCCCGAGGAGAGTATTGGGCCTTCATGGGCCTTAGTGGGAAGAGGAGGCCGGTGGCCAGGAGGTGGCACGTGCCCCCCTAGCAAAACCTAATTGTACTAGGGGAGGGGCTCCCCCCCTTTCCTTCTCCCTCTCTCTTTCCCTTCCCCTTCTCCTACTCCGAAAAGGAAGGGGGACTCCTAGTAGGACTGGGAATCTTAGTAGGACTCCCCCCTTTGGTGCGCCCCTCTAGGCCGGCTGCCTCCTCCCTCCCTCCTTTATATACGGGGGCAGGGGGCACCCCAAAGCACAACAGACAATCTCTTAGCCGTGTGCGGTGCCCCTCTCCATAGTTTAACACATCAGTCATATCGTCGTAGTGCTTAGGCGAAGCCCTGCGTCGGTAACATCATCAACACCGTCGCCACGCTATCGTGCTGACGGAACTCTACCTCATCATCAACTGGATCAAGAGCATGAGGGACGTCATCGTGTTGAATGTGTGCTGATCACGCAGGTGCCGTACATTCGGTACTTGGATCAGTTGGATCGTGAAGACGTTTGACTACATCAGCCGCATTACTAAAAGCTTCCACTTTCGGTCTACGAGGGTATGTGGACACACTCTGCCATCTCATTTCTACGCATCTCCTACATAGATCTTGCATGATCGTAGGAATTTTTTTGAATTACTACGTCCCCCAACATTTTTGCCATAGAAAAGTCATAATACAGTAGATATAATGCAAAAACCAAATACGAATAAGTTTGCTACAATACTTATAGTAGTGGTTTGGTTTCTTATGCTAACGGATCTCACAAAGGTTTTGGTTGAGTTTTGTGTGATTGAAGTTTTCAAGTTTTGGGTTATCTTACAATGGATGAAGGAATAAATATTAGCAAAAGGCTAAGCTTGGGGATGCCTGAGGCACCCAAGATAATATTCAAAGAAGTACTCCCTCCATCCCAAAATACGTGTCTCAACCTTAGTACAACTTTGTACTAAAGTTAGTACAAATCTGAGACACTTATTTTTGGACGGAGGGAGTAGCAAGCAACTAAGCTTGGGGTGCCCCCGAGTGGTATCCCCGCTTTCTTCTAACAACCATCGGTATTTTACTTCAAGCTATATTTTTATTCGTCATATAATATGAGTTTTGCTTGGAGCGTCTTGTATGATATGAGTCTTTGCTTGTTTTGCTTTGTGTTCTAAGTGTTGAATCCTTGCTGGACACACCCTTTTAAGAGAGCCAAAAATTATGCTATGCTTGCTCCTATGCTTCACCTAAATTTTTAGAGCCATGGACTTGCTCTAGTACTTCACTTATATCTTTTTGAGCACGGTGTGCTTTGTATTTTTCTTTTGAAGAAATGCTCTCATGCTTCACTTAGATTTATTTGGGAGTTAGTAAATTTTTAAGAAACTCTCTCTCGCTTCACTTAGATTATTTTGAGAGAAAGAAAATATTATGCTCATGATCTTCACTTATATTTGTTTGAGCTTATCAAAAGCAATATATGAAAATATTCACAAAGTGATAGATATCCAAGGAGGATATAATAAAAACTTTCATGAAGATCATTGGACAAAATAAACTTGATCCTTAGTAATGGTTTTGAGATATGACGATAAGATATGTGAGTCATGTTGATGAGTAATTGTGCTTTAGTAGGAATATTGATGTTAAGGTTTGTGATTCCCTATGCAAGCACGAAAGTCAATAGTTATGCAGTGAAATTTATATCCTACTTATGGTGCATTATTTGGTGTTACTTATGTTTAATGCTTGGGTATGAGATTTTTCGCTTTTTGGTTGGCCGCTTCTCAATCTTTTTGCTAGCCTTCATTTTGCACTAAGTACGATCACTACTTGTGCGTCCAAAACCCTTTAAACCAGTTTTCCATATGAGTTCACTATACCTACCTATATGCGGTATTTCCATGCCATTTTAAGCAAATTTGCATGTGCCATCTCTAATTTTCAAAATAAATTTCTCTTTTGTGTTCTCAACCACTCGCAAGGCGATAAAGGGTAGCCAATATTTTCCATGCTAGATGTCTTATTCTCACGGTGAGTGTTTATTCACTTGTCATTGCACGAGAGTACGGCAAAGGTATTAGGGATGCCCAGTCCCGAAATGAAAAATAAATTTACTTTATGTTGTCAAATAATAAATTCATTGGAAAGTGTTGGTATGGAGGGCACCCGTGGATACGGTTAGCCATGAAAAGTGAAAGTAATGGTGGAAAAGGAATAAACTTTATTTTCTATTTGGGAACCGCCTATGATGTATCTAGCATGAAAAGTGCTGGGATGCCCCAAGTCGGTTTTGTTGGTGGGAAAAGTATGCCTCTCAAAAATATTTTTTATCTCTCAATTTAAGCTTTGAGCTCTGGCACCTCTACAAATCCCTACTCCCCTCAGCGAAGGGCCTTTCTTTTACTTATGCAAAAAAATTGAATTTGATTCTCCATCTTCTCTTATAAAGCACCAACTAAGGGGCACTATGATCGTATTTGAGCATTGGTTGTAGCTAATATTCGAGTGTGTTTCATGAATGGATCAATGATTGATCATGATGGGCTAGGGATAACTTGCTTTAGTGTTGATATTTTGAAAGACATGGTTGCCTGTTGTTATGCTTGAGTATTAAAGTCTTCATGTCAAAACTAGACTATTGCTTTGAATCATACAAAAGTCCACATGTCCATGCTATGAAGAAAAGAAATGTGATGAATATGTTAGGCAACATTCCACATGAATTTTTTTTGTTTTTATCATTTACCTACTCGAGGACGAGCAGGAATTAAGCTTGGGGATGCTGATACGTCTCCAACATGTCTATAATTTTTTATTGTTCCATGCTGTTATATTGTCATTCTTGGATGTTTTACAATCATTTTATATCATTTTTTGGTACTAACCTATTTGTTGGAAATATGCCCTAGAGGCAATAATAAAATATTTCCTTGTTCATGATAATTGTTTATTATTCATGCTACAATAGTGTTATCCGGAAATCGTAATACATGTGTGAATACATAGACCACAATATGTCCCTAGTGAGCATATAGTTGACTAGCTCGTTGATCAACAGATAGTCATGGTTTCCTGACTATGGACATTGGATGTCATTGATAACGGGATCACATCATTAGGAGAATGATGTGATGGACAAGACCCAATTCTAAGCATAGCACAAGATCGTGTAGTTCGTTTGCTAGAGCTTTTCTAATGTCAAGTATCATTTCCTTAGACCATGAGATCGTGTAACTCCCGGATACCGTAGGAGTGCTTTGGGTGTACCAAATGTCACAACGTAACTGGGTGGCTATAAAGGTATACTACAGGTATCTCCGAAAGTGTCTATTGGGTTGACACGGATCGAGACTGGGATTTGACACTCCGTATGACGGAGAGGTATCTCTGGGCCCACTCGGTAATGCATCATCATAATGAGCTCAATGTGACCAAGTGGTTGGTCACGGGATCATGCATTACGGTACAAGTAAAGTGACTTGCCGGTAACGGGATTGAACGAGGTATTGGGATACCGACGATCGAATCTCGGGCAAGTAACATACCGATTGACAAAGGGAATTGTATACGGGATTACCTGAATCCTCGACATTGTGGTTCATTCGATGAGATCATCGTGGAACATGTGGGAGCCAACATGGATATCCAAATCCTGCTGTTGGTTATTGGCAGGAGAGCTGTCTCGGTCATGTCTGCATGATTCCCGAACCCGTAGGGTCTACACACTTAAGGTTCGGTGACGCTAGGGTTGTAGAGATATTAGTATGTGGTAACCCGAAAGTTGTTCGGAGTCCCGGATGAGATCCCGGACATCACGAGGAGTTTCGGAATGGTCCGGAGGTGAAGAATTGTATATAGGAAGTCCAGTTTCAGCAGGGTTGGAAAAAGAATTATTAGGCGTACGCCTAGGCGCGCTGAAGCGCTCGACGACAACCCACCGTGTAGCCTTGGGCCTAATCGGTGCTCTAGGCGGGCCCATCGCCTAGGCGGATCCAGGCGTGCGCCTAAGCGAGATGAAGCGGAGAAAAGTAGCAAGGAGGCGGCGCAAGGCAGACCAAGGCGGACCGGAGATGGAATCAGAGAGGTTAAAATCCTGGATGGGAAGGTCGAGAAGATCGCGAGAGGATGGAGAAGATTGCGGGAAGTTTGCTGGCGGAGGAAAGGAGAGATTTTGCTAGACTTTGGATATATATATATACACTGAAAAGGGTGGTGGCGGCTGGATCTATTCCATCGTCGCTTCGTCCTCCGGCCGCCGAGACGAAGAGATTCACCTAATCCTCTCACCATGCAGCCATGACTTCTTCCTCCTCTCCATCCATCTGCTCAACGACAAGCTGAGATCCGGTCTTCTTCCCTGCTATAGGTGAGCTACCAATTCGATTTGGTCTGTCCCTTCTCTTCTCGTGTATTCACTGTGCCTGTGTACTGCCTCTAAATCGTCCCCTGGATTGCTAGTTTGTTGCTACTTGATGCCCTGTCCCTCGCATGGAATCACTTGATCTGCAGTTTATGTATTGATATTGATTTATCTAGATTGTTAATTGGGTGTTGTTTGATCCATCCTTGGCGGATCTAGGATTGCAGCGTAGGGGTGCCACTCAATAAAAAAATTGTGCAGAGATCTCACAATTTAAGCTTCATGTAAGCATCACGTAGTAGTACCATAACCGAGTCAACAAAAGAAATGATAGTTAGTTTGTTCGATCTGCAACTGATTTATACATGCCTTGATACTATTGTGTCTGAATTTTTTATTGTGTCTGAATTGGCTCATGCATTTACAAGATGTAACAAATACAGTAAGAAGCAATTAGTATTTGGGCATAAACAATATAGTGGGAGACAGGAACTATGCTCAGGCTCAAGGTAAAAGCTGCTCCTGGCCTGGCTCAATGCCTTTGGTCTCGCCTAGTCTATCACCGCAATCCGGCATGCCCGTGCTCGCCACCAGCCAGCTCAGCAGCATGCAGTGCTCCCTCTGCCTGACCTATGCCTACTGCCGCTGGCTGTTGCACCAAATGACCAGACCACCCTAGACACCGAACCTATGAAATTTTCTTTACTGATCACTTCTAATGGAATAAGACATGACTGAAAATAATAGTAACTTTGTGATGCAGTTGTACTTGACAGCTCATCCGACGAGGAGGTTAAAGCAAGGAAAGTATCCACTAGTCTGAAGGTAATCATTTTGTGCATTATTCATGTTAATGAAGTTCCTTCCATGATTGTCTCAGTTCGTAAGTTATATACATGGCATGATGCCAAGATGTGATACTGGACGTTACTAGTACTACTGTACTAGTATATAAGTAGGATCATATTCTGTTGCATGATGCCAAAATGTGACAGTGACATAGCTGCTACTAGTACACTAGTCTAAAAGTTTCGAATGCAACACATTTATGAGCTTATGCAAAAAATATGTTCTTTTGGTTTCCTCCATGGTAGTTTTTGTATTATCGATTTACTTCACAACAGAAAGTTTCTTGGAAGTTTGTGCTATGATTTTCTCTTCTGTTACCTGATGCCAAGATGCAACACCAGCTAGAACTAGTCCTAGTGTAAAAGTAGGATCATACGTATGTGGTTGCTGGTAATCTCTACTATGGAGACTAGAGGTTCATTAATCAGAGGGTTGTTTAGTCGGTATATAAATGGATTTTCTTCTGGATCTGTATCGAGCATTGAAGCCTTGTAGGACTAAATAAGTTTCCAATGCAATTATGCAACAAATTTATAAGCTTGTAATGCAAAAAATTATGTTCTTTGGTTTCCCTCATTGTAGTTTTTGTATTTTCTATTTAGTTTGTTTTGCTTGGAATCTCTCGATAGGCAGCTTCCTACCTATTTCATATTTGATCTGCATATACTACGAATTTATGATATTATAACTTATATTGCTTTGCTTCTGCCTTCTTCTATAAAAATCGTATACCTAATTAAGTGGGTAATGATTTATCTTCTATTGTGTGTTTTTCGGATGTGGACACGCGCACACCCGTACGGACATACTATATTGCATTTTTTGCTTTGATCATTATCTAGATTTATGCCTACTTGTGGTCTCCACTTTGATAGACCTGGTCCATATTTTTTATCATTATCGATGTGAATTACCGAACTATGGCTGCTGTGTATTTGAGCATTTGTAGGATGTTGGAGACAAACACAACATCAGTGTTGCTGGAACAGAACGCCCGTAAGATAAAGTCGGATGATGTGGGATGGGAGTATGGGAGTCTAGCCGATCTTTCCAACAAGGACAAAGTGAAGTGTTTGTTTTGTAACCATGTGATCATTGGAGGTGTTTATCGTCACAAGCAGCATGTGGCTCATGTTGGTAATTTTGTGGCTAAATGCAAGAAAAGCTCGCAGGAAGCTAAAGATAGGTGCAAGAAATCTCTTGAGGAGGCATCTAAGAAGAGGAGGGAAAAGACTCCCCGTGAGCTAGAGCTCAGAGAAGGCGTGAATATTTCTCGTGTTGGAGATGCTTAAGTTACTTGTATTGGAAGCGTTGAGCCACACAAGATAGGTCCCATTGACAGTGGACACGTCCTATTGATCCTAAATTAACTCAAGTTGTGTGTCTGTGTGGAACTATCCCTGTTGTGACTTGAGAGAAGTCTTTCAAATAAGATTCTAGGAATAAAGTACTTGTGAACTTGAGCTCATAATTTATAATGCTATATGCCATATTGGGTCTTGCGTGATGTTTGCCTCAACTATATTTGAATATTTGATGTTCCTATGTTACTGCTACTTCCCTTGAGTAGATCATTTTTAGTTCTTCACGTTGTTGTGATGTACTCCCTCCATCCCATGATATAAGATCTGAAATAAGATCTTATATCATGGGATGGAGGGAGTATTTTATTATCATTCAATTGTCCTAACCTACTGTAGTAGAAAATGCCTAAGGCTATGCCTAGCCAAAAATTGTCCTCCTAACCTGCTACCATACAAAACGCCTTGGCCCGCCTAGGCTACGCCTAGGCAGGCTAGGCGCTAGGCAGAGAGTCATTGCCCGCCTACCGCCTAGCGCTTTTTCCAACCTTGAGTTTCAGCCACCGGGAAAGTTTTAGGGGTCACCGGTATTGTATCGGGACCACCGGAAGGGTCCCGGGGGTCCACCGGGTGGGACCACCTATCCCGGAGGGCCCCGTGGGCTGAAGAGGGAAGGGAACCAACCCCTGGTGGGCTGGTGCGCCCCCCTTGGGCCTCCCTCTGCGCCTAGGGTTGGAAACCCTAGGGATGGGGGGCGCCCCATTTGGCTTGGGGGGCAAGTCCCCCCCCCCCTTGGTCGCTGCCCCCCCTTGAGATGGGATCTCTAGGGGGCCGGCGCACCCCCTGGGGCCCCTATATAAAGAGGAGGGACGGAGGGCAGCCGCACCCTAGTCCCTGGCGCCTCCCTCCCCGCCTGCCCCCCGTACCACCTCTCCCTCTCGCTGAGCTTGGAGAAGCCCTGCCGAGATTGCCGCTACTTCCACCACCACGCCGTTGTGCTGCTAGATCTCCATCGACCTCTCCTTCCCCTTGCTGGATCAATAAGGAGGAGACGTCTTCCCCAACCATACGTGTGTTGAACACGGAGGTGTCGTCCGTTTGGCACTAGGATCTTTGGTGATTTGGATCACGACGAGTACGGCTCCCTCAACCCCGTTCTCTTGAACGCTTCCGCTCGTGATCTACAAGGGTATGTAGATGTACTTCTCTCTCTCGTTTCTAGATGACTCCATAGATTGATCTTGGTGAAGCATAGAAAACAATTTATTTTCTGCAATGTTCCCCAATAGTGGTATCAGAGCCAGGTTTATGCGTAGTTTCTATGCACGAGTAGAACACAATCTTGTTGTGGGTGTAGATGTTGTCAATTTTCTTGCCGCTACTAGTCTTATCTTGTTTCAGTGGCATCATGGGATGAAGTGGCCCGGACCGACCTTACACGTACGCTTACGTGAGACAGGTTCCACCGACTGACATGCACTAGTTGCATAAGGTGGCTAGCGGGTAACTGCCTCTCCCACTTTAGTCGGATCGGATTCGATGAAAAGGGTCCTTATGAAGGGTAAATAAAAATTGGCATATCACGTTGTGGTTTTACGTAGGTAAGAAACGTTCTTGCTAGAACCCTATTGCAGCCACGTAAAAACATGCAACAACAATTAGAGGACGTCTAACTTGTTTTTGCAGCATGTGCCTTGTGATGTGATATGGCCAAAAAAAGGGTTTTGATGAATGATATATATGTGATGTATGAGATTGATCATGTTCTTGTAATAGGAATCACAACTTGCATGTTGATGAGTATGACAACCGGCAGGAGCCATAGGAGTTGTCTTAATTATTGTATGACCTGCGTGTCAATGAATAAACGCCATGTAATTACTTTACTTTATTGCTAAACCGTTGGCCATAGTAGTAGAAGTAATAGTTGGCGAACAATTTCATGGAGACACGATGATGGAGATCATGGTGTCATGCCGGTGACGAAGATGATCATGGCGCCCCGAAGATGGAGATCAAAGGAGCAATATGATATTGGCCATATCATGTCACTATTTGATTGCATGTGATGTTTATCATGTTTTTGCATCTTATTTGCTTAGAACGACGGTAGTAAATAAGATGATCCCTCATAATAATTTCAAGAAAGTGTTTCCCCTAACTGTGCGCCGTTGCGGAATTTTGTTGTTTTGAAGCACCACGTGATGATCGGGTGTGATAGATTCTAACGTTCACATACAACTGGTGTAAGCCAGATTTACACATGCAAAACGCTTAGGTTGACTTGATGAGCCTAGCATGTACAGACATGGCCTCGGAACACAAGAGACCGAAAGGTCAAACATGAGTCGTATGGAAGATACGATCAACATGGAGATGTTCACCGATGATGACTAGTCCGTCTCACGTGATGATCTGACACGGTCTAGTTGAGTCGGATCATGTATCACTTAGATGACTAGAGGGATGTCTAATCTGAGTGGGAGTTCATTAAATAATTTGATTAGATGAACTTAATTATCATGAACTTAGTCTAAAAACCTTTGCAAAATGTCTTGTAGATCAAATGGCCCACGCTCATGTCAACCTCAACTTCAACATGTTCCTAGAGAAAACCAAGCTGAAAGATGATGGCAGCAACTATACGGACTGGGTCCGGAACCTGAGGATCATCCTCATAGCTGCCAAGAAAGCATATGTCCTAGAAGCACCGCTAGGTGAAGCACCCATCACAGATAACCAAGACGTTATGAACGCTTGGCAGTCGCATGCTGATGATTACTCCCTCGTTCAGTGCGGCATGCTTTACAGCTTAGAACCGGGGCTCCAAAAGCTTTTTGAGCAACACGGAGCATATGAGATGTTCGAAGAGCTGAAAATGGCTTTCCAAGCTCATGCCCGAGTCGAGAGATATGAAGTCTCCGACAAGTTCTACAGTTGTAAGATGGAGGAAAATAGTTCTGTCAGTGAGCACATACTCAAAATGTCTGGGTTGCACAACCGCTTGTCCTAGCTGGACATTAACCTCCCAGACAAGGCGGTCATTGACAGAATCCTTCAATCACTCCCACCTAGCTACAAGAGCTTTGTGATGAACTACAATATGCAGGGGATGGTGAAAACTATTCCTAAAGTATTTTCAATGCTGAAATCAGCGGAGGTGGAAATCAAAAGGGAACATCAAGTGTTGATGGTCAATTAAACCACTAGTTTCAAGAAAGGCAAGGGTAAGAAGAACTTCAAGAAGGACGGCAAGGGAGTTGCCGCACCCGGTAAGCCAGTTGCCGGGAAGAAGCCAAAGCATGGACCCAAACCTGAGACTGAGTGCTTTTATTGCAAGGGAAACGAACACTGGAAGCGGAACGGCCCCAAGTACTTAGCGGACAAGAAGGCCGGCAACACCAAAGGTATATGTGATATACATGTTATTGATGTGTACCTTACTAGTACTCGTAGTAGCTCCTGGGTATTTGATACCGGTGCGGTTGCTCATATTTGTAACTCAAAACAGGAGCTGCGGAATAAGCGGATACTGGCGTAGGACGAGGTGACGATGCGTGTCGAGAATGGTTCCAAGGTCGATGTGATCGCCGTCGGCATGCTACCTCTACATTTACATACGGGGTTAGGTTTAAACCTCAATAATTGTTATTTAGTGCCAGCTTTGAGCATGAACATTGTATCTGGGTCTCGTTTAATACGAGATGGCTACTCATTTAAATCCGAGAATAATAGTTGTTCTATTTATATGAGAGATATGTTTTATGGTCATGCCCTGCTGGTCAATGGTTTATTCTTAATGAATCTCGAACATGATGTTACACATATTCATAGTGTGAATACCAAAAGATGTAAGGTTGATAATGATAGTCCCACATACTTGTGGCACTGCCGCCTTGGTCACATCAGTGTCAAACGCATGAAGAAGCTCCATGCAGATGGACTTTTAGAGTCTCTTGATTATGAATCATTTGACACATGCGAACCATGCCTCATGGGCAAAATGACCAAGACTCCGTTCTCCGGAACAATGGAGCGAGCAACCAGCTTATTGGAAATTATACATACTGATGTGTGCGGTCCAATGAGCGTTGAGGCTCACGGTGGCTATCGTTATGTTCTCACTCTCACTGATGACTTAAGTAGATATGGGTATGTCTACTTGATGAAACACAAGTCTTAGACCTTTGAAAAGTTCAAGGAATTTCAGAATGAGGTAGAGAATCAACGTGACCGAAAAATAAAGTTCTTACGATCAGATCGTGGAGGAGAATATTTAAGTCACGAATTTGGTACGCACTTAAGGAAATGTGGAATTGTTTCACAGCTCACGCCGCCTGGAACACCTCAGCGTAAAGATGTGTTCGAACTTCGTAATCGCACTTTATTGGATATGGTGCGGTCTATGATGTCTCTTACCGATTTACCGCTATAATTTTGGGGAGACACTTTAGAGACAGCTACATTCATTTTAAATAGGGCACCGTCTAAATCCGCTGAGACGACACTGTATGAACTATGGTTTGGGAAGAAACCTAAGTTGTCGTTTCTAAAAGTTTGGGGATGCGATGCTTATGTCAAGAAACTTCAACCTAAAAAGCTCGAACCCAAGTCGGAAAAATGCGTCTTCATAGGATACCCTAAGGAAACCATTGGGTATACCTTCTACCTCAGATCCGAAGGCAAGATCTTTGTTGCCAAGAACGGGTCCTTTCTGGAGAAAGAGTTTCTCTCGAAAGAAGTAAGTGGGAGGAAAGTGGAACTTGATGAAGTACTACCTCTTGAACCGGAAAGTAGCGCAGCTCAGGAAGATGTTCCTGTGGTGCCTGCACCGACTAGAGAGGAAATTAATGATGATGATCAAGGTACTTCGGATCAAGTTACCACTGAGCTTCGTAGGTCCACAAGGACACGTTCCACACCAGAGTGGTATGGCAACCCTGTCCTGGAAATCACGTTGTTAGACAATGGTGAACCTTCAAACTATGAAGGAGCAATGGCGGGCCCAGATTCCAACAAATGGCTTGAAGCCATGCAATCCGAGATAGGATCCATGTATGAAAACAAAGTGTGGACTTTGACAGACTTGCCCGATGATCGGCGAGCCATAGAAAACAAATGGATCTTTAAGAAGAAGACGGACGCGGATGGTAATGTTACCATCTATAAAGCTTGACTTGTCGCTAAGGGTTATCGACAAGTTCAAGGGGTTGACTATGATGAGACGTTCTCTCCCGTAGCAAAGCTGAAGTCCGTCTGAATCATGTTAGCAATTGCCGCATACTATGATTATGAGATATGGCAAATGGACGTCAAAACGGCATTCCTTAACGGCTATCTTAAGGAAGAACTGTATATGATGCAGCTGGAAGGTTTTGTTGATCCTAAGAATGCTAACCAGGTATGCAAACTCCAGCGATCCATTTATGGGCTGGTGCAAGCATCTCGGAGTTGGAACATTCGCTTTGATGAGATGATCAAAGCATTTGGGTTTATGCAGACTTATGGAGAAGCCTCCGTTTACAAGAAAGTGAGTGGGAACTCTGTAGCATTTCTCGTATTATATGTAGATGACATACTCTTGATGGGAAATTATATAGAACTATTGGACAGCATTAAGGCCTACTTGAATAAGTGTTTTTCAATGAAGGACCTTGGAGAAGTTGCTTACATATTAGGCATCAAGATCTATAGGGATAGATCGAGACGCCTCATAGGTCTTTCACAAAGCACATACCTTGATAAGATATTGAATAAGTTCAATATGGATCAGTCCAAGAAGGGGTTCTTGCCTGTGTTACGAGGTGTGAAATTGAGCTCGGCTCAATTCTCGACCACGGCAGAAGATAGAGAAAAGATGAGTGCCATCCCCTATGCCTCGGCTATAGGGTCTATTATGTATGCCATGCTGTGTACCAAACCTAATGTAAACCTTGCCGTAAGTTTGGTAGGAAGGTACCAAAGTAATCCCGGCATGGAACACTGGATAGCGGTCAAGAATATCCTGAAGTACCTGAAAAGGACTAAGGATATGTTTCTCGTTTATGGAGGTGACGAAGAGCTCATCGTAAAGGGTTACGTCGATGCTAGCTTCGACACAGATCTGGATGACTCTAAGTCACAAACCGGATACGTGTATATTTTGAATGGAGGGGCAGTAAGCTGGTGCAGTTGCAAGCAAAGCGTCGTGGCAGGATCTACATGTGAAGCGGAGTACATGGCAGCCTCAGAGGCAGCGCATGAAGCAATCTGGATGAAGGAGTTCATCACCGACCTAGGAGTCATACCCAATGCGTTGGGGCCGATCACTCTCTTCTGCGACAACACTGGAGCTATTGCCCTTGCCAAGGAGCCCAGGTTTCACAAGAAGACCAGGCACATCAAGCGTCGCTTCAACTCCATTCGTGAAAATGTTCAAGATGGAGACATAGATATTTGCAAAGTGCATATGGATCTGAATATCGCAGATCCATTGGCTAAACCTCTTCCGCGAGCAAAACATGATCAACACCAGAACTCTATGGGTGTTCGATTCATCACAATGTAACTAGATTATTTACTCTAGTGCAAGTGGGAGACTATTGGAAATATGCCCTAGAGGCAATAATAAAATGATAATTATTATATTTCCTTGTTCATGATAATTGTCTATTATTCATGCTATAATTGTGTTATCCGGAAATTGTAATACATGTGTGAATACATAGACCACAACATGTCCCTATTGAGCCTCTAGTTGACTAGCTCGTTGATCAACAGATAGTCATGGTTTCCTGACTATGGACATTGGATGTCATTGATAACGGGATCACATCATTAGGAGAATGATGTGATGGACAAGACCCAATTCTAATCATAGCACAAGATCGTGTAGTTCGTTTGCTAGAGCTTTTCTAATGTCAAGTATCATTTCCTTAGACCATGAGATCATGTAACTCCCGGATACCGTAGGAGTTCTTTGGGTGTACCAAACGTCACAACGTAACTGGGTGGCTATAAAGGTATACTACAGGTATCTCCGAAAGTGTCTGTTGGGTTGACACGGATCGAGACAGGGATTTGTCACTCCGTATGACAGAGAGGTATCTCTGGGCCACTCAGTAATGCATCATCATAATGAGCTCAATGTGACCAAGTGATTGGTCACGAGATCATGCATTACGGTACGAGTAAAGTGACTTGCCGGTAATGAGATTGAACGAGGTATTGGGATACCAACGATTGAATCTCGGGCAAGTAATGTATCGATTGACAAAGGGAATTGTATACGGGATTACCTGAATCCTCGACATTGTGGTTCATTCGATAAGATCATCGTGGAACATGTGGGAGCCAACATGGGTATCCAGATCCCGCTATTGGTTATTGGCCGGAGAGCTGTCTCGGCCATGTCTGCATGATTCCCGAACCCGTAGGGTCTACACACTTAAGGTTCGGTGACGCTAGGGTTGTAGAGATATTAGTATGCGGTAACCCGAAAGTTGTTCGGAGTCCCGGATGAGATCTCGGACGTCACGAGGAGTTCCAAAATGGTCCGAAGGTGAAGAATTGTATATAGGAAGTCCAGTTTCGGCCACCGGGAAAGTTTCGGGGGTCACCGGTATTGTACCGGGACTACCGGAAGGGTCCCGGGGGTCCACCGGGTGGGACCACCTATCTCGGAGGGCCCCGTGGGCTGAAGAGGGAAGGGAACCAGCCCCTGGTGGGCTGGTGCGCCCCCCTTGGGCCTCCCCCTGCGCCTAGGGTTGGAAACCCTAGGGGTGGGGGGCGCCCCACTTGGCTTGGGGGGCAAGTCCCCCCCCCCTTGCCCCCCCCCCTTGAGATGGGATCTCTAGGGGCCAGCGCACCCCCTAGGGCCCCTATATAAAGAGGGGGAGGGAGGGCAGCCGCACCCTAGTCCTTGGCGCCTCCCTCCCCCCCCCCATACCACCTCTCCCTCTCGCTGAGCTTGGCGAAGCCCTGCCGAGATCGCCGCTACTTCCACCACCACCCGTTGTGCTGCTGGATCTCCATCAACCTCTCCTTCCGCTTGCTGGATCAAGAAGGAGGAGACGTCTTCCCCAACCGTACGTGTGTTGAACGCGGAGGTGCCGTCCGTTCGGCACTAGGATCTTCGGTGATTTGGATCACAACGAGTACGACTCCCTCAACCCCGTTCTCTTGAACGCTTCCGCTCGCGATCTACAAGGGTATGTAGATGCACTTCTCTCTCTCATTGCTAGATGACTCCATAGATTTACCTTGGTGAAGCGTAGAAAAAAATTTATTTTCTGCAACATTCCCCAACACTATTGACATAGTGCCCAATGCTAGTTGCTATTTTCTGCATGTTTTTTACATCGCAGGAAATAAATATCAAACGAAGTCCAAATGCAACGTAACTCCTGGAGGATTTTTTTGGGCCAAAAGGCATCTAGTGGGCCAAGGAAGCACCTGGGGGTGGCTCAAGGGGAGCAGCACCCACCAAGGCACGCCAGGAGGCCCAGGCGCGCCCTGGTGGGTTGTGCCCACCTCGGGTGCCCCTGAACCGCCTCTTTGCTCTATAAATACCCCAATATTCCAAAAACCCTAGGAGAGTTGACGAAAATCAATTCCAGCCGCCGCAAAGTCCAGAACCACCAGATCCAATCTAGACACCGTCATGGAGGGGTTCACCAATTCCATTGGTGCCTCTCCAATGATGCATGAGTAGTTCTTTGTAGACCTACGGGTCCGTAGTTAGTAGCTAGATGGCTTTCTCTCTCTCTCACTCTTGATTATCAATACAATGATCTCTTGGAGATCCATATGATGTAAGTCTTTTTGCGGTGTGTTTGTTGGGATCCGATGAACTTTGAGTTTATGATCAGAACTATGTTTTTATCCATGAAAGTTATTCGAGTCTTCTTTGATCTCTGATAGGCATGATTGCTTATAGCCTCATATTTCTTCTCCGATATTTGGGTTTTGTTTGGCCAACTTGATCTATTTATCTTGCAATGGGAAGAGGTGCTTTGTAGTGGGTTCGATCTTAGTGCTTGACCCCATTGACAGAAGGGGAACCGACACGTATGTATCGTTGCTACTAAGGATGACAAGATGGGATCTATATCTCCGCAATAGATAAACGGATCCCGTCTACATCATGTCATCATTCTTATTGCATTACTCTGTTTTTTCATGAACTTAATACACTAGATGCATGCTGGATAGCGGTCGATGTGTGGAGTAATAGTAGTAGATGCAGGCAGGAGTCGGTCTACTAATCTTGGACATGATGCCTATATAATGATCATTGCCTGGATATCATCATGATTATTTGAAGTTCTATCAATTGCCCAACAGTAATTGTTTTCCCATCGTTTGCTATTTTTCTCGAGAGAAGCCACTAGTGAAACCTACGGCCCTCGGGTCTCTTTTCATCATATTTGTTTTTGCGATCTATTTTCCTTTGCATTTATTTTCAGATCTATTAAACCAAAAATACAAAAATACCTTGCTGCAATTTGTTTGTTCTGCAATCTATTTATCCTATCTACCACTTTTACCTCATGTTATTTGCCTATCTTGAGGCGCCGTACCCGAAAGGGATTGACAACCCCTTTAACACGTCGGGTTGCGAGTATTTGTTATTTGTGTGCAAGTGTTGTTTACGTGGTGTGAGGAGTTTCTCCTACTGGTTCGATAACCTTGGTCTCTTCACTGAGGAAAATACCTACCGTCGCTATACTGCATCATCCCTTCCTCTTCGGGGAAATATCGACATAGTTCTACCAGACATCAAATATGCATAGTTACCTAGGTTAGCTCAATAAATACCTATACTTACCTTACTTATGTCAAAAATGGCATAATTTGCTTAGTTAAATGAAAAATAGCATGATTACCTAGGTTAGCTCCAAAATGATTAATCTTACCTATGTTAGCTCCAAAATGATCCATTTTACCTAAGTTAGTTACAAGTCGATCCATTTTAGCTTGGTTAGCTCCAAAATTATCCATATTCGCTAGGTTAGATCATAAATGATTCATTTTACTTAGGTTAGCTCCAAAATGATCCATTTTACCTAGGTTAGCTCCAAAATGGTCCATTTTAGCTAAGTTAGCTCATAAATGATCCATTTTACCTAGGTTAGCTCCAAAATGATCCATTTTACCTAGGTTAGCTCCAAAATGATCCATTTTAGCTAGGTTAGTTCCAAAATGATCCATTTTAGCTAAGTTGGCTCGTAAATGTTGTTTTTACCTAAGTTAGCTCATAAATGTCATTTTTACCTAAGTTGGCTCATAAATATCATATACTTCTTCTTCTTCATTTTCTTCTTCTTCTTCCTCTTCTTCTTCTTCTTCTTCTTCTTCTTCTTCTTCTTCTAATCTTCTTCTTCTAACTTTCTTATTTCCCATTTTGCAGATTTCATTCACGTCACGGAAGCTTGCATTGATGGAGTTCTTGTTATCCCTTTATCTGTTTCTTTTGTACCGATGAACTATATATGCATGTATGGTTGGATGAAACTATTGTAATATGTATGGTTGGATGCCTGTATGTGGAACTTGCTATGTATGGTTGGATGGAACTATGCATGTATGATGAAATTATATGTGTTGGATACTCGGCCTCTGCAACTCATATGGCACTGGCCTAACAAACTGGAACCTTGCATCGACATATGGAAAGATAGGCCTTTTGATTTTTGCCTCATGGGTTGCCCATCATGGAGGTGTGATCGCTGGTTAGCAGCTTGTGGTGTTATGATGTCCATAATATCCACTGTCAGTGATCTCATGCAGGACTTCAAGACTAGTTACCTCACCCTCTCTTCGCCAAGGTCCATGTTTGTGTCACAGTTGATTGGGACCGCTCTTGGTTGTGTCATTGCACCCTCACCTTTTGGCTTTACTGGATGGCATTCGATATTGGCAATCTTGATGGCATGTTCAAAGCTCCATACGCTGTCATCTACCATGAGATGTCAATCATGGCGTCGAAGGATTCTCGATGCTACCGCAACACTGCCTAGCAATCTGCTATGTCTTCTTCTTTGCAGCCATAGCAATCAACCTCCCACGAGACGTCACTCCAACAAGGGTGTCAAATTTCATCCCACTCCCGATGCCCATGGTTGTTCCATTTTACGTTGGGGCATACTTTGTGATTGACATGTTTTGTTGGCACTATCATCTTGTTTGTCTGGAAGAGGGTGAACCGTAAAGAGTCTGTGGACTTTGTAGGTGCGATTGCTTCTGGTTTGATATGTGGTGATGGTATTTGGAGCATCCCTTCTTTGATATTGTCCATCATGAAGATTGACCCGCCGATGTGCATGTACATCAAGCCATCCCTTACCTACGGCTGAGAATAGAGGAAATTTTATCAATTTATGTGATTATACCACAAGAGAACATAATAACGTTGTGTACATATTTTACACTCGTGTAATTTAGACCGTTGAAATATAGTAGTAACTTTGTACTGTGTATTCCCCCCCTTTATAAAAAGAAGATCTGCTCATGATGTTGGTGTCTTCTTCATCTAGTATTGTGTATAGTAGTAACTTTATACTGTGTATAATCTATTTGCTGTGAAAATACTTGAATATAAGAAAAAACAGAAGAAAAAAAAGAGGCAATGCAGCCTCTTTGCCGTCTTCCACTGACGGCAAAGGGAAATTTGTCGTCTGTCACTGACGGCAAAGAGGACACGTGGCAGGAACCTGTGCAATCTGGGAGCTATACCATTTGGTTACTGTGCCGTCTGTGGCAGACGACAAAGGATGTGGACGTTTGCCGTCCGCTGGCAGACGGCAAAGGCTGCCGTCAGCCACCTAATGTGGCTAACGTCTGTTATTTACCGTCCACATTCTTTGTCGTCCGCTTAGAGAAAGCGGACGGCAAAGAACCAGTTTACCGTAGCTTTCTTTGCCGGGCAGCTTTGCCATTGGTGGCAAACGGCAAAGAGGTTTGACGTCTGCTTTTGGTTCCTTTGTCGTCTACCATGCCAAACGGCAAAGAAGCTGATTGCTGTAGTGTGTGTGACTGGGTTCCAAGAGCGCCACCAAGAGCTTGCCCCATCTATGTTCCTGCAACCCTAAACATGTGGCCTTAAGGACCTATGAAGTTGGTACTATTACCTAGACTTTTCGGTGAAACCTGTTGGACACCCACATGCGTCATATGGACAACACAACGCTCGCGGGCGACCGAATTGGGTTGGCCCTGTAACAAGATTAGTATTGTTTGGTTCAAGTGCAGCAACTGCAGTATCTTTTCCTCCGGTTTATTATGAGACCTCCTATTTAGCGACCTGCGCGGGGGAGAGCGCACAAATGCGCACCCCCCTCCTCCCGAGCGGGATTTTGGTCGGCCATGTGCGAGCGCGTTGCGCCCAAATTTCTTCCTTTTGCTTTTTTTGTTTTTATTCATAATGTCCATGATTTCAAACAAAATTCAAATTTCAAAAAATATTCAAGAATTTTAAAAATGCTCTCGGATTCAAAAAATGGCCGCGTGTTCAAAAAAATGTTCTTAAATTTAAAAATAACCGTCAATTCGAAAATTTCACAAATTTGAAAAATTGTTCGTGAATTCAAAAACATTCATGTATCTAAATATTTTTTGCAAATTCGAAAAATATCAGCCAATTAAAAAATTATTGTTATTAAAAATGCTCATTAGTTCAAAAAAAATATATGAATTTTGAATAAAGGCGTGGAAATTTTGAAAAAATGTTTACAAATTTGATGAAATATGTTTCTGGATTTGAAACATTTTTATGATTTAGAAAAATGGTCATGCATTCAAAAAAATCATGAAGTTCTTTTCTTGTGTGGGTTCAAAAAATGTTCACTAATTTAGAAAAAGTTCACGAACATCAATAAAATTTGCATGAATTAAAATAAGGTTTGTCAATTTCAAAAAAAATGTCAGTTTGAAAAGGTGTTCACGACTTTCAAAAATATTTCCACGAGTTTGAAAAAAATGCTCTTGAACTGGAAAAATGTTCAAACTCGCAGGAGCAGTATGCTATTGACCGCTATTCCACGGCCTATGCAGGGAATACGATCTGCCATTTCTTATTTGCGACTCGTTTGTTCCAATGGCGCTCACTAGTTTGGTTTTTGTATAGATAGTCCCCCATCCAGTTTTGTGAACAGTCTAGAAGGTTCCATGCATGGTTTTCTTCATTTCTCTATATTTTTTTCTTCCGTTTTTTTCTTCAGTTTTTTGCTGGGTATTTATTTAAAATTTACGATATTTATTTTTCATTTATTAATCTACTTTTTTATGATTTACTTTTTTATGAAAATATTGCAAAATATTTTAAACGGATGCAGATTTTCTTTAATATATGATTATCTTTTCTAAATATATAGGAAACATTTTTTCATGTTTGATGAACAGTTTTTAAATGCACAATAACCATTTATGAAAAACAAACTGAATATTTTTTTAATATACGGTGAACATTTTGCGAATACACATTAAACATTTTTAGACACAAGATGAATATTTTATTAAGTATTTGTTTTTATTAATTTTTAGATATTGAAAACTATTTGAAAAGTATATTTTACATATAAATATATTTTGGTAAAAAATGTTATGTTTTGTTAATGTGTATTTTCGCACAAATATTAGCATAATGTAAATGGGCTGCCATACTTCTGGCTCATTTCGGCTGACGCGGGTGTTTCCTATCTATATGACGCCTGCGTACGTTATATAGAGGAGGTGGACTTTCCTATGGAATGATGTAACACCTTCCTTTGAAACGAAGGCATGGAAGGAAAAAATACCTTTTTTTTAGAAACGGAAGGAAAAAATACCTAAGAAACCACGTTTCCTTTAAAGCGAACGGGCCCGTAGTGTTTGAGCCTTCCTGCTTGTAGTTGTACTACAACACTGCGTGCGCGGAATTGGCGTTGGCGTTTCCCTCATCCCTCATCAGAATAGAAGAAAGAAAAAAGAATCAGAATAGAAAAAAGAAAAGTAGCGTTGGCGAGTTGGAGACTCATCAAATACCTAGTACCTCCGGTGAACTTCTGCAGCCAGCACCTCCGCAAGTCAGAGACGGCGCAGCTGCCGCAGCCAGGGCCAGCCCAAACCACCGCGGCTACCTCATCGATCTCCGGTAAGAAGTGTGGATCACTTTCTTAGCTCAGGTGTTGTGTCCTATCTACGGATCTCGGAGCTGGACCTGGTATAGATTCGTTCCCAGTCAAAGCCGTGCCTTGCTGCCTCTCAGCTCCGCGGTTGTGTCTCGTCTCATGTAACTATTGCAGTAGTTAGGAATTGGTCCGTTGTTAGCTGCAGTTCTCGATCGTCTCAGTTGTTTATTTGTTCCATTGAACGAATATTTTATTTTAGCGGTTTCACGTACACAATTCATCTTGCCCTATCGCATAGTGCGCTAACACTGTCATGATCATCTTTATCTACCAGTAAGATCTATTCGCACGTATTCGTCAATATACTAATGCCCAATGATCAATGTCTTGATTTTACTCATCTCTAACGTGGGCCGTTCGTTGCTTCTTTTTTTTCAAGGTACATACAACATGGGAAAAGAGAAGAGACACATCAACGTCTTTTTTCTTGGTGAGATGAACGATACCATGTATAACTCTCTCATAAGAGAGCTGGGTGCTATCAGCAGGAGTGTCATAGCGGAACTTGAGAAAAATCCCTAGGGTCCACTTAAGTATCTCCTTGAGGTTGCCAAGAAGGAGCTTAGAGATCAATCTCTCCTGTGGAAGTTCGAGACCAGCAACTACATTTTTTGTGTAATCGATAAAGCAGAGAAAGCCGATTGCATTGTTGTGATGATGACTGAGTCCACAACTAGCGGTTCTGAGGCTAATATAGAACAACATGGCTTTCTCAATGGTGGTAAGCAGATCATCTGCTGCTGCAAGGTTCGTATACATCTGCCATATTATATAGAGTTTTAGTATCGTAGTCCCTTCGTCCCATAATATAAGAACGTTTTGTATACTAGTGTAGTATAAAAAACGTTCTTATATTATGGGACGAAGGGAGTAGTTGTTTAGTTTTATCAGTTTATGTTACAATCTGGTGTTATTATCTGTGTAGATGGATGAGCACAGTTACAATGCAGTAGAGGGACAACTCTCTTCGCATTTTGTGAAATCTGGGTCCAATGCCGTAATTATCCCGATAAGTTGTGATGAAGAAGGGAACAATATCTCATATCTCTAAGAGAGGCTCTCATCTCGACTGGTACAATGGTCCTACTCTTCTTGAGGCCTTCGATCAATTAAAGGAACCAATCAGCACTCAAGGTGAATGCCGCTCTATTTTTTGCATTACTTATGTATATTGCGTGTCCTTTTTATGTTCTTTGTTCACATATTAACTAGTAATAATTTGCTATGTAGGTTATTATTACAGAAACAAGTTAGAGACATATTGTTTAAGGATGTACCAGATGTTTCCCATCTATGTCACAAAAATTGAAGGAGAACTGCATAATGTGAAATTCAGGTCTGAGGTCAAAGTGAATGATGATACTTTCTGTTCATTGGAGGCCCATCTACAGCGCAAAGAGGCAGAATTAGATGCTGCTCAAGTTGCTTGCACAAGCCTGTTGAGTAAATGTGATGATGTTACCTTGAGGATCGAGAAGGTACGGGGATTCTGTTTTGTACTTGCGTGTCGTCTATCCAGCTTGGAGATGGAGTAGTTATATTCCAAGTTTTCTGCTATAATGTTGTAGCATAAAAAAATAAGTTTTGTATCAATTTTGCAACTAATGCTTTTATGTTTATTTATATAATATCGTCTGCAAATTAGCCCCTGAAACTGACTTTGAACAGTAATGGAAGGTCAGTCTGATAAATAAACGTCCAGCTTGAGTTGTATCAATTTTGTAACTCAGCATTACTTTATGTCTGTCTATCATGAGCAAGGTGTAGCCTGTTAAACTGAACTTTCAACAACGATGGAAGGTTGTGCATCTGATAAGTGATAAATAGACGCCCAGCTTGGAGATGCAATATTATCAGCGCTAAGTTTAAAGCTATAGTGCTCTAGCATAACCAATTAAATATTGTAAGTACCAATTTTGCAAATAAGAACGTCTGTATGTTTGCCTATCATACGCGAAGTAGAGTTCAACTCTCATACTCTAAACTTCATCTTGCTGAACAAGTGACTTGACATTATAAGTAGCCTTTTTGTAAGCTTATACTGTTAAAGTTTTGCTAAAGCACATCTAGATGTGCTATAAGTATTGTACATCTAAGTCCTATATCATTGGTTTTACACTAAGATTCGTGCAAGCATTTTCTTTTGTCTTTTTTCTTTCTAGTTTGATTGAGCACTTAGATGTGCAATAATTAGGGCACATTTAGATGTGCCCTAGACAGACCCGTACTGTTAATCCATATTTTATCTTCCTGTTTTACTATCCAGCCTACTACTGTATTCTTCTAGCTAGTCTGAATATATGGGCTTAGCCTGATTACAACTCATTTTGTTTTAGGATGAATTATGTGCGAAATCTATTCTGCATGAGTTTGCACTTAAATCCAAGTCAATCCTACCTGTCTATTCTTCCTCCATAGTCAAAGAGCTTGAGATGACATACTGGAAATCAAGTGTTCTCTTTGAGGGTATTTCATATGTCAGCGACGACCGTGCTAAGAATAAAAGGCTGTCGGAACAGAAGGCTGCATGTGCTGCGCTCAAGTCGATTCTTGCTACAGAAGATCATCTCTTGCCCTCGATCCTGGTCGCTAAGAGAAAACCAACAAGTGCAGTGGCAAAGAGTTCCCGGGCGGCAAAAAAGCAAAAGAGCAGTTCTGAATGATTTTCGTGCTATCTGCATTGCTAACTTTCTCTTGCGCAAGTGTTATCTCCATGTGAAAAGAGGTGGGTAAAAGGGAGCATGTTAAAATTACTCTTTCTCAATACCTTACAGGTAGTGCCTGGATGTGAACAATTGATTTGTTTTAGCGTGCCATCTGTAGCGCTTGGGTGACACCATGTGAATTGATGTGTTTTAGCTATGATGCTTTAATGGTTCATTTATCTCCGGGGTGCTTTAACGTGAAAATCCATGATTTGACCTTCGATGGTTCGATCCGGGGATAGTGTTGTTTGGTCATCATTACCTTTCTGAAGGGGTTGCCGGTGAAGAACATCTTTTGTTGTCTTTGTGATGTCAAAAGATGGTTGGTGTTGATAGTCACCGTTGTAGTTAGTCGATCGCTATTTTGACCGTGTTAGAATCCTTTCCTTTTTCTTTTTCCTCCGTCTAGATAGATTTTCGGTTTTGTAGATTTACGGCGGGAGCGCACTCTAGAAGTTTCTGGTAACAATTGGGGAGGAGGGGGGCACGTCATTGATATGGGTCATACCACTGTAGGGTGCAAAAAATGTGTGCACATCATTGGTAATTGCATTATTACCAGTGGCGTGCGGGAGGAGAGGCGCAACTGTTTTTTATCGTTGACGTGCGGTTTAATTAAGGGACACATCACTGCTATTTTTTCTTACTCTTACTCATGACATGTGAATGTAACCGATAACCATTCACCCGAGGTTTCTGCGGTAGAATGAACCAAGGTTAGTAACTGTGATATTTTTAACTAGTGTTTTTTCTCCGATACAACCATCGTTCCTGAATCAAGCTTGCCAAATTGCTTGTAGTACTAGTAACTTACAGCATCTATAGCCGGACTCAACAAATTCAATCCTTCAAAAGCCCGTAGACGCGTCAGACACGTCCACGAACAGTGACCGGTCATGCCTTATATAAGAGCAACTCGATGCCATGGCAATCTCCATGGCGCGCAGTGAGTGAGTGATTCTTGGAGGCTGGTAAAAGAAGAACTCCCCTCCCGCGACTAGGTGGCTAGGGTTCCCCCTCCTCCCCTCCCGTCGCCGCCGGCCTCGCGCCCCGCCTCCGTCCCCTTCCTCCCTCCCCCTTTCCCCATCCAGATCCGTCTCGCACCGCCTCCCCGGGAGGTGGCCGGGGCGGAGCTCGAGCTCCTCACCCGCGGGCCCCCTCCTCCCCCGTCTCCCCCACCGCCGCCGGCGGACGCCCCCGGCGCTGGCCCGGGTGGTGCCGGTGGCGGTGGGCCTTCTAGTCCCCCCGCGCGCGTGCTCCCTCCCGGGGCAGGGAGGCGGCGGCAGTGCAGCCCGGCTTGGCTGCGGTCCGGCTGCCCTGCAGCGGCGGCCGGCGGCGGGCGTGGTGTCGGTGCCTCTCCTTGGCGGCGGGGCGGCGTGGTGCTGGGTGGCCGACATCGCGCCCCTGGCCCAGATCTGGTCCCGGCGGGCCCCATCTGGGTCCTAGCGGGCCGGCCCCTCAGCGTGGCCTCGTTGTCTGCGGCGCGGTGAGGAGGAGGAGCGGCTCGGATATGGGGCGACGACGCCGACGGTGTGCCGACAGCAGCGCGAGGACGGGAGCTTTGCGGGCCCACAAGGGCTCGGCCGGGCCTGTGGGCCCACGAGCCTGGCGTGCTCCTGGTATTGCGTCCGGACGGCTACCGTCGCTGCCGGTGGAGGTAGGGCCCTCCCGCATGCCGACGGTGCTGATGCCCTAGGCTCGGCTCTAATTCTTTACCGTGCGATCCTCACTTCGCGATGCTGTGGTGAGACGGCGTGGGATCCTCATGACCACGTTGGCGCAGGGTGGTGGTTGGTTTGCTGGCAGGCTCTGGAGCGCCCTAGGTGCGGGTTGGGATCGGGGGAAACCCCTGTCGGCATGGCCGACACCGGCGCAGTGGCGCCTGTGGGTGCCACCTGACCTTCCGGGAGGGCGTCGGGGGCTACCCTTCCTCTCGCCTCGTCGTGTACCGGAGAAAACCATTGGCAGCAGCGTCGTCATCGTCGTGATCCTTCTTGAAGGTGTTGATAGGTGTCGGTGCTTCGGAGTCTTGGAGCCTAGTGGAAGATCCTAGTGGGCACAACGTCCGCGAGGCTTCTTCGTTTTTGTTGATCCGTCGTTGTCGGCATTTGTTTCTTTTGCTCTTTCTCTGTCATTTTTTTGGGGCATGCATGTGCTGCTTCCGCCCCAGCACCTATCCCTGTATGGTTTGATTGGTTGCTTTGTATACAAAGAGGGGGGAACCCTTTTTCGGCACAAGAGCAACTCCAGCCGCGCCCCCAACAGGCCCCCATGGCCAAATTTTAGCGCAGGCGCCCAAAAAAGGGCCCAGCCATGCCCACGGTTCTCGTTTTCCGCCGGTTTGGGCCAAAAGAGCAGCCGGCGAACCCTAGCCGAACCCAAGCCCCTGGGGGTCGCCTTGGGGCGCCGGACGAAGCGAAAAGGCGTGTGGTTCTGCTCTGTCGAGAAGGCCCTTTTCCCGCCGATCCTCCTGCCCTTCCCCCTCTATTTCCCTCCATTCCCCCCTTCTCTCCCACCACTCTCCTCCCTCCCCCCTTCATCCGGCCGCCATGCCGCCGAAGAAGTACGCCACCCCTCGTGTCGCTATGGATGCCGATGCCACCCAGCCGAAGCAGAGGAAGCCGCGGGCGCCGACGTCCAAGCCCCGGGCATGTCAAACACCAACGGGAAGGCAGAAGTTCAGTGCCGGGAGGCTGTCACCACCGGCCAGCGGAACAGGCTCAACGCCAAGAAGGCTCGGGACAAGGCGGCGGTGGCCGTGGCGGAGTAGGCAGATCGTGCGACAGAACAAGCAGAGGCGTCTCACGCCGGGATGATGGAGCCAGCAGAGCGTCGGGTCGTCGGCCGACTTCTTGTTAGCGACACACCCCTAGGGTTGTGTGCCATCGCCTGGCTACGCCAACGGCGACACGCACGGCGGGTTCAACCCCAACATCACCTTTCCACATGGGCACCCCGCCCAACACACGCCCTCACACGCATTCACCGGCGTCCAGTACCCCCCCTACACCTACTCATCGCCGGCTTACGCATCTTCCCCGACGCCACCTCTGCATCATGGCGCGCTGCTCTTCTCACAAGTCTCGTCGTCACACCTCAGCAACCCCGACGGGACGGAGGCTGACATGGACGACATCATCACGACCGTCTCGGCCGCCGCCGCGGCCTCCCTCGGGTTCAACGCCCAAGAAGATGCAATCAACGTCAACGGCGACATGGACGACGAGCTCGACTACGATAAGGAGGAGCCAGAGGAGGAGGAGGAGGAGTAGCACTCGCCTGCTCCGGCGAAGAAAGGGAAAATAAGAGGTGGGCGGCCAGGACCGGCGAGCCGCGCATCAAGTAGGCGTCCAAACAAGACGAGTGCCTCGCCGAAGCGTGGAAGGTCATCTGCCTCGACCCGACCACCGGTAGGAACCAGAACGCTAATACATACTAGGAGCACATCAAGGCAGAGTTCGACGAGCGCAATCTAGTCGACCCCTACTTCGTCAGCGTCCACATGCAGCGCGGTGCGAAGGCCATGTCAAACCATTGGGCGCTCATCCAAACG
Organism: Triticum aestivum; assembly: GCF_018294505.1. Classification (NCBI taxonomy): domain Eukaryota; kingdom Viridiplantae; phylum Streptophyta; class Magnoliopsida; order Poales; family Poaceae; genus Triticum; species Triticum aestivum. The sequence continues at coordinate 714,367,973 of NC_057798.1, read as the reverse complement.
GCGTGCGACAAATGGCATGGGATCGTTGACGAGATCGCGGCTCGCCCGGAAAGTGGCGCCAACTACGAGAGTCGGGTATGACGCCAGTCCCTCGGTCTTTTTCCACCGTGTGCGTCGCCAACACTTGTTCCTCCTCGGCGCAGATGGTCCAGATGTTCGCCATGTTTCGCCAGGACAGTAGCTCCGACCAAGATTTTAAGTACCTACTCGTGTTCTCCCGGATCGAGAAGTGCGAGAAGTGGGCGGAAGTCCGGCGCACCCTCGACAAGGCCAAGGATACGTACAAGCCGGACGCGCCGACGCCAGGCGCGGCCGATGGGCGCCCTGAAGGCAACAAACGTGCCAAGTTGGTGAAGGACACGGCGGTGGCCGCCGCGCGTCTACAAGAGTCCATCAAACACTGCATCGACGACGCCAAGACCCGAGCCGCCCAGAGGGAAGAGAAAACCAAGGCGCGGTGGTCGGCGTTGATGACGACCGGTGCCGCCAAGCTCGACCTACTCCGGACCAACGTCGCCACGAAGAAGAGGAACACCGACCTGGCTTTCTTGATGGGAGGGGTGGACATGTCGACCATGGATGATCAGGTCAAGGCATGGTTCCTGGCGAAGCGTGGCCTCATCCTGAACCAGATACAGTCGACGGCGGCACCAACTCCCACGCCGACCCCAACGCCGCCACCAAGTCCCAGCGACACCTCCATGCTGCCTAGCGCGGAAGCCGCACCGACACCGACTAGCCCGCGCACGCCGACTCCTGCCAGTCCGACGCCAGAGGACGGCGCCACCGTTTGATGCAGTGACGTCATTTCTTTTGAACGCCGAACTTTCAAGTTTATTGATCGCTGAACTGTGGCATGGTGATCGCCGGACTTGTGGCATTGATCGCCGGACTTGTGGCATTGATCGCCGGACTTGTGGCGTTGATTGCCTGACTTGTGACGTTGATCGCCTTTTTGATAGCGGGGAATGTATGTTTTAATTTAACCGTCTTGGGGGCCGGTGGCTAGGACCTAGATCGCCCCCAGGGCCTAAAAAGCGCCGGGCGATGGGGTGAAATAGCGGCGGCCGCTACGTTGGAGGGGGCGAACGAGTGGAGTTGCTCTAATCTATTCTACAACCGAATACGTCAAATTAGAAATCTCGAATCTATACTATTACATGCAATGTAAATTGATTTTAAGCAGAGCTCATCCTGCTCCGCCGTGCCATGTCCGGCGGCCAGCTGCGCTCCCCAGATTGTTGGTCCGCTCGCCGGGAAGCTAGAGTACGGCATGGGACACGAGCCGGCTCACAGGAATCAAAGCGCGACCATCTCCCATGTCCTACTATTCCTTGTCGGTGCCCGGAACCCTGACGGTGCCTGTGGACGTAAGATCGATGATGGATCTGTGTTGGGCCGAGCAGACGACATGCACCACGACGCAGTTGCGGCGCTCAGACTTGTGCCTCATACGGGACGCCGACGAATGCGACTCCGCGTCGCCAATGTCAACCACCGCGAGGACTGCCGCCGCCTCCCGCGCCGGTTGCCTCGCACGGCGGGCACGCACCATGTTTGCGTCGGACGATGCCCATGGTGTGTCCATCCCCTCGGCGCGCCAACAGACGGGTTGCGCGCCCACCACTGCGTTCAAACTCCAGACGGACCGCATCGTCTCTAGTGAGGCAGCGATGACACTGCAAGCGCCGGATCCATGCATCATTTGGATGGACGCAATGGATTTCCGACGGGAGGATCCGAGCGCTGCCGTCGGGCGGCCTCCTCCCGGGAGCGGCAGAGCGCAAGCCGGACGACCATCTCCTCCTCGGGGCCGCGTGGGATGAGCTCGGAGTTGAGAGATCTGGAGGTGTAGGACTCGGATCCACTGCCCTCCATGCCAGAGAAGGTCGGAGATCGTCGGGCGGGAGATTGGGTGGCAGAGGGGAGTGGAGTGAAGTGGTTAGGATTTGGTCTGGCGAACGGATGATGAGAAATATATGTGGGGTCGGATGGGCCTGCGTGGGCTGGGTCCGACGTGGCGGGCGTGCACGATCGCACGTGGGCACCTCAGATTTGGGCTGCATATGAGGCGTGTCGGTCAGCTCAGACATTTCAAGCCCATTTGAGGCGTCCATCTAAATCACTTTTTTAGATCGGTCCTTAACCGGGCCGTTTGTCCAAATGTTTGAGACGGGTTTGAAGGGTCCAACTGCAGATCTCTTATCTCTCAGCTAGATCTGCGATCTACTGCAAACGTTGGTCCAGCCAGCTGCTGCCGGCCGCTTCCACGGCAGCCGCACCTCAGATCCGTACATGAAGGAAAGAAGGCCGTTCAAGCTGCTATGCACCACCTGGGTTGGTGGCCAGACCGATCTTGCCTGCCGAATTCAATACGGGGATGCATGCTCTTGACGACGTCCTGGCAATGTACCGCAACGCAACGACCAACCTGGATATAGAGACGAGCTAGCTAGGGCCAGAGCTTTACGGCACGCCTTGACCAGATGATTAAACACAGCTAAACGCACAAAGCCCTGAAGAAGAGAGGCATGCCAAACCAGCGAGATGTCCAACATCGTTAAAACCAACACCGAGGACGCCGCGAAGGAAGAAGGAAAAGCAGCCGCAACACCACCGCCCCCCAGGCTAGTGAAACAGACCAATGGTTTCCCCTGAGCTAGAAGAGCAGCACAGATGAAGGCCGTGATAGCGCCTTCAAGAATGAAAAATGACACCCACGAGAGTCTCCGCTGCTAGCACCGAGGAGCCGAGGAAAGAGTTTTTCCGTAACCAATTCTGAGTAATCCCACAGCCGCTGGATCCGGAATGAAGATGAAGAAGTCACTGTTGGGCGGAACCACCACGTTGGGAGAGGCGTTGGTGGGGTCGCACCTATACCGTCGGAGGGTGGCATCGGGCGCCACGAGACACACGAGCATTGGATCTCGCACCAGGCTTGGAGTGAAGGTGTACAGGGTTGGGGTGCGCTGAGGCAGAGAGAACTAGCCTAGGGGAAGCGACTGTGACTGACGACGCCGACAAGTTAGGACTAGAGAGAGCGTAGAGCCGAGTTGCCAGGGTCAGACTAGCCACGGTGGAGAGTAACATACACATAAGTGTGGTAATATGCAAAACTTCATTTATTAGTTTATAGACTCATATCGCATTGGGACATGTGATGTTACAATAACTAGCTAAGTTACTCAAACTACCTCTCTCCTCATTAACTTATTGCCACGTAAGCAAATTTGCTGAGTTGGACTCGATGTTACTGCTGAAATTACTCCTACTGTGGCTAGTCTCATAGGCATTAGGACGTCGACGGTGCTGACAACTAGGGTTCCCTCCTTGTGGCCAGCCGGGCGGCGCATGGGTTTGCGTGCGGGTGTAGTCGTACAGGACCATTTTGAGAGACTAAATTATATAAGTAAAAGATCAGCTAGATGCATTCTTCAGCCATTGTACACACACACTCTCTCTCTCTCTCTCTCAACGCCATTCTCTCTCACACACAATAACGCCATTCTCTCTCACACACACAATGCAAACGAGCTAGTCATGCAATATTACTCAAATATTTATGCTAAGAGAAACCACAATTTGATTTTGTCAACACGTGATTTATTTTTATTGCGACGAAACACGTGAAACAATATTAAATGGAACACCCGAATATGTGTGAGTCGCTCTGGTCTGCGACATGGTTCCATGGGCAACATTTTTAAGCACACCGACACACGCCGAAAACTAACTAAATTTGGGAGTTCTCTGCTTCTGCTGCACCTTCGTCTTCACTTTCAGACGCTCTCTCCCCTTTCTCGAGGCGAGCCATGGTGTCATATAAGGGCTTGTTCATCGTCTCGGGCTGGCATAAGAACATCAGCCCGCCGACGATCCCCGACATGCCGAACACCGCGAACGGCACCCGCTCCCCGAGCACCACCACCAGGGGTGCTAGTATGGCACCCATCTGCGACGTTTGCATCGCGCTTCCGAGCACCGCCGTCCGCACCACTGTCGGGAACAGCTCTGCCGTGTACACGGCCAACAGGTTGTACGTCGCCGATATGCCGAAGATCCCCACCACCCCGCACACCGTCCTCGCCACTCTGCAGTGACATGCAACTGCATGTGGTTAATCACAGAAAAAACCAGCTGCCATTCACATGCTAAACACAAGAAGGGGTCAACTACCTTGACCCGCTAGGGTTCCATGTGGTGACACCCGATGCCCCGATAGTGCGGTCAAAGTGTTTTTTTTAATGTCGCTGGGAAACTCCCAAATGTGGCCCTCCCTTCTCTCGGGCCAACAATCACCTGTGCAATCAAACTTATACATAAGAAAATCTAGGCCAGTAGCCTCTTCTTTTCTCAAACACTCGGAACGACACCTCATATCGATCTATCCTTCATGGTCCATGACCCCTTGGACCCCGAACTTGGACATGCAAGACAACAAACCGGATAGCCTCATGTTGACGCGGCGCTGACCATGTCATCAAGTGATGTGTTCAATACTGCATGTGTCCTCATTTTATGTACTACTAGTTGGATGTGGAGTTATACTAAGCGTTGCCACCTTATGTAGTTGGATTGGAAGGGCGGTGCGGTGGCGATTTGGCGGGACTTGGACGCACACGACTTGACCAGGAGGAGCTTGATAGAACAAGGAGGCATGGAGTCGGTGTCGCTTGGGCGCAACCCCATCTCGGGTTTCAAGATTTGCCCGCCTCCTTCCTTCCTTCCTTGACGAAAGCGCAACCGCCGCGACACCACACAATAAATCGCTCGCGGAGACTTGAATTGACCGAGAAAACGAGACGAAAACAATGTCAATCCAAGAGAATAGATCCGTGGGTGGCCAATCGAAAAATCTGGCGGCTAAACGAACCCCTAATGCCGCGCACAATCAACATCTCATCATGTGTTTAGCGAAAAGAATTGTTCTTGTTTCCAACCTTACCCACCGGTTGATGAGCGGCTGATTCATCTTCTTCCTCCCCAGAAACCCAAACGTCGCCGCCTTCATCTCCCCAACCACATCCCACCGGCGACCTCCTCTCCCTCTCCCTCACCCTCGCCGTCGGCGCCCCCGCCCCTCCTCTTCTCTCCCTACGCCCAGATCCGATCGACCTGCTCAGGCCGCGGCCAGATCCCGCACCGGCGTTCCCGCATCGGCGCCGCGCCGTCATGGAGCTTACTCCTTCTCCGCGACACGCTGCGGCAGAGGAGTCCTCCTCCCACCGCCACCGCCACCGCGCACTCCTCCTCCTCCTACCCGCAACATCCCCACGACTCCACACCGCCAGATTCCGGCGAGTTCCACCGGCGCGCAGCCCGCTCCCCTCTAGATTTGTAGATTTGTAGATTGAAATTAGTTTTTACATGTCCTGGATACCTAGCTAGTTGAGTTTTGTTCTCTGCATACTACTGAAGGTGTTTACTTTGGTTTTTTGTGAAGATATTTAATTTGAGCATGCAACAATAGAACATAGTTGAAGATCCAGAAATGTGAATGTCTTGCACAAAATGTTGTTATGCTGATGATGTTGTCTGCCGGTTGACTTGATTGCTTGTAGTGGGATTCGTAACTGGTTGTGGATGATGTTTTCATGGCGCCACTTGACATATCCGAGGCAGCTTCCACAGGTGGTAAGCCATCTCTCTCTCTCTCTCTCTCTCTCCATCTCTCACACACCCTTCTCATCTCTGTAGGTGACCACTGCTTGTATTTGCAGGCATGTATAAAAGACTTTTTTGATACACATGTAATGAGAGTAGTAAATTCCAAGGTTGCATTTTGTTGAAGAAATGTTTATCCTTTTGGTGAACTGCTATGTGATATTAGTATATTACACCTTTGCTTTTTATAAAACCACACGAACCATTGTCAGATTAATGAGGATGATGTTGATGTGGTATTTTTACATGTGAAATTCTGGATGTTAGGTACAGATAGTATCATCGTCAGTAATGAAAGATGATTCGGTGATGATGTGGTGTTTTTCTTGAATGCTAGACAGTAACAGTGTTAGGAACTGAAGATGATGCATTTTAACCTATGAGACTGAATTTTAGGTGTTAGGAATTACTTCTAGTTGTGCATCAACTTCTCGTCAATGATAACATCTACTCCCTCTGTCCCAAAATAAGTGACTCAACTTTATACTAACTTCATACTAAAGCTAGTACAAAGTTGAGTCACTTATGTTGGGACGGAGGGAGTATTATTTATTGTTTTTGTATGAAGAATATGCTCATCCATGTTACTGCATCCTTGTCACTTACTTTCGGCAATTAAAATGGAATTATGATGTATGTGTCTTGCAGCCTCGCGCAGCTGCACCTCCCGGATGGTGCTCCTTAGCTCGGTGCGCTCACTCGTTGGTGGGACGGCGCAGCTGTGCTTCTTGAGGCGACCTCTACCGTGTGATGGCAGTGGTTGAATGCACTGCAACCACGGCGGCGATTGTGTCCTGCATTGGCTACAACCTCTCTGGTGAGTTCTTGGCTCCTTCTCCTACCTCTGGCTCCTACTCTTCTGCCCTGAGCTCCTGGCCATCAATCCACTGCTATACCATTCTCTGTTTCATGGATGATCGAGATGCCGTCGCACAGTTGCTGGCTGTGAAATCTCAGTTTAGTATTTACATTACTGGATTTGATGCATTCTTGAGCATCATATGCACTTTCCTCCCACGCTGCCAACAAACGACTGTGTATGATTCAAAGACGTGTCTTCATACATTGAGCATGCCATTCGATAAAATAGATGCAGGCTCAAAGAATTCCGAGTCTCTTGTCATATATGTTAGTTTGCTGAATGAGTCTGAGTTGTAGTTTCTTATAATATGTATGTTTGTTATTGCACGGAATGAAAACTGGAAAAGGTTGGTGATGCCCTCAAATGATTATAAAAACTGGTTAGTATAAATTAAAAGAACTGGTTGCTTCTTTTTCATCTTCATTGCAAACTGGTTAGTCCAGCATGCATGCATGAGATAATTTTGATGTTTGTCCCTTATACAAGATCCAGCCTTGATTAGCTTCTCATGCTACTGTAGTTGTTTCTAGGTTTGAGCTTTACACTTGGTATTCGAATAGAGACTTTTTGTTATAAACTGTGGTTTATTTCCACCTGCACAAGCTCAGATCAGGAGATGCACTAATTTGTATTTAATTATAGTCGACTCGAGCAAATATCTGCCATTTTGATTATTACCTTTTTCAGCTATTCTGGTTTCCTGTCGATGTGTGAGGTATAATGTGTTCTTTGATGTAGCAGGAGAGTTTACCCATAAAATGCTTCAGGTTAGTGAACTGGAGTATATAAATGGTTAGTGAACTTCAGGTTAGCAAATGTTTAGAGTTAGGGTGCGTTTGGATGCTGCCCATGCGGGCCATACCAAACTGCGGGCTCGGTAAAAATTTGGCGCACGATCCGGACACCCGCGATTTGGCCCCGAATTGGTGAAAGACTGAACTGCACGAGCCCATGCAGCCCGTTGGACCAAATAATTGGCTCCGAACCAAACAGATGCCTTGCCTTCAGTCAACGCCGATTTTTTGGATAGGCGTCCGCAGGCTCCAAACCAAATAGCCTCTTATTATGCACTATCTTTGTCTAACCATACTGGTTTCATGTATTAATATGTTCATCAAGATCTTGATGAACAAAATGTTTCTCATTAGTACATATTAGTGTTATTACATTGCTCCCTGCAACTGTTTTTAATGCTTTCATCTAGACAAAGAGGTTTAACAAACTAACTATGGGTGCCTCGATTTTAAATGACATGTACATCAGTTTTATCATGTTTTGTCCTTTGTTATGCTTGATTGATACTCCCAAATAGTCCATCGGTATACTATAAGCTGGTCCAGAAGTTTAAGATTATAGAGTAGATTTGGCTCAGATTTGACATGACGATCAATTATTTCAGGTCTTTCATGACTAGCTAATGTCTTAAGTTCTTAAGCTGTTTTTTCCATGTAAAGACTGATCATATTCAAGCATCTGATGAATTGTTTAATCTGCTGATGCAAGAGAGTTTTGCCCATAAAAGTGTTTCAGATGAATGAATTGGCGTATATATATATATATATATATATATATATATATATATATATATATATATATATATAGTGTTATTATTCATCATTCAGGGTGCAGAATAAGTTATTCTTTACTCGAGGTAATCTTACGATCATTTCATAATTAAATTATGTTTAGAATTCAAATAATTACATTCCTATAGATTCACTACATAAAATTTGACATAAGAAAATAAAAATATAGATCATAAGACAAGAAAATTTGTAGTTTATGTGTATTTTAGACTATGTTTTTATGTTTGTAATTTTACATAACATAAAATATTTTTTACGGCGATTATATATTTTCTTACGGTCTCTTTTTACATCGGAAATAAGACAAAACTTACGGAACGTAAAATTACGATGCATTGATGGTAAAATAGAGGGGGTGAAGAATAACTATTCCTCACCCAAGGTGACGAATAGCGCGACCCTATATATATATATATATGGTCAAGTATGGGCAAATGTGTAGAGCAATTACACGGTATGTTAGTCTAACCATACTGCTTTCATGTATTACTATGTTGATCAAGATCTTGATGCACAGAACGGCTCTCATCAGTTTAGCTTAGTGTTGTTACATCGGCTCCCTGATGGTACATCATTTTTTATTCTTTCGTCTAGACAAAGAGGTTTAACAAATGTTACAACTGGATTCGTATTGTCGATATGAATCCAGTGATATAATTTTTACTCCCGCCGCAGTTGGTTCCTTGGTTAAATTTACGATCAAACTTGAATCTCGGGAAGAGCGGGCGCACTACATTGTGGAATAGAGGGAGTACTACCTTCGTCCAGAAATATCTGTCACTCAAACAAATGTATCTAGACGTATTTCAGTGCTAGATACATCTGTTAGAGCGACAGTTATTTCTGCATGGAGAGAGTACATGGTATTAGCTGTCTGTTCTAATATGGTTCAGTTTAATGTTATGCCAAGATCTGAATCTTTAGAAGTACATGGAAATTTACTTGACTGTTTTATTATTTCTGTGCTCTTCAGCTTTTCTTGTATTTGCAGCTTCGTAATCCTTTTCTTGCATGTTACAGCACAGGTGCCATGGAGATGTTGCTGATGGTTCAAGGGCTAGTGCCGCTGCCAACGTATTTATCACAGTTTGCTCCAATCTGATCTCCTTGTGTGAATGGTTACCTGAATGAACTCTTATATAGTTTAAGATGAACGAGTCAGACTCTGAATGTGACCAGTCTTTTAATTACCACACTACATTTTTTGTTCTAAACTGGCTAAGATTCTTGATTATACAGAGCTTGCCCTTATGTAAAGAATAATAAGATCTTTGACTTTTATTTGATTTATGCATAGCTATAAGTTAGCTACCAAATAATACAGTGTGAGTGTTAGTTTTCTGTCATATGTGGAGTTCGTATCAAATGTATGTTTGTTATTTCTATCCGTTGATTCAACTTGTCTATCTGTCTATCAAGATGCTAACGGATGTCACCCTCTTCAGGATGGCTTCGCCAACGCGTTAGAATCCGGAACGCAATGATGGGAGTCAGGCGAACCCTCCACCTCCGCCTCCGGATGCATGGCAAGCTTTGATGGCAACCACAAACGCCAACGCTCAGTTGTTGATTCAGCTGATGCAAGAGCGCAACCAAGGCCAAGGCAACCAAGGGAATCAAGGTCAAAGGCAGTTCAATCATCAGCCTTAGTTTCCTACCCTCAACCAGTTCCTTGCAAATCAGCCGAAGTCTTTCAGCTACTGTGCCAAGGCCACAGACGCCGACGATTGGCTCGTGGATATCAACAAGCATTTTGAATGCAGCAATATCAGGCTTGAGGACTACGTCAAGTTCGCTTCTTTTCAGCTCAAGGATCAAGCAGCTGATTGGTTCCAGCAATACAAGGATTCCAGAGGAGGTCGAGTGATTACTTGGACTGATTTTTGTCGGGATTTTAAAGCTCACCACATTCCTATCAGTGTTGTTGAGAGCAAGCGTGAGGAGTTCCGCAGTCTCAAGCAAGGCAACATGTCAGTGTACGAATACAACAAGTAGTTTCAGAAATTTGCTTGCTTTGCTAAACAAGACGTTTCTGATGAGAAGAGTATGATTTATCAATTCAGGGGTGGTCTTAGAGAGGATCTGCAGTTAGCTCTCGTTTTTGTTGACCTACTCAGTTTGACCAATTCTATAATATGGCCCTCAAGCAAGAAGGTGCTCAGCTCAAGTGTGAGGCTTCTAAGAAGAGAATCAGGGATGCAGTTCAGTCTTCTTCTTCCTCTCAAGGGGCAGCTAAGCAGCAAAAGTTCTACCTTCCTCCTCCTTTGTTTCGTCAGCCTTACCAACAGAAGAACTCAGGTGGTCGTGGATCTTCCCACCCACCCAACCCAAGCTATCAGAACAAGTCTCAGCCTCAAGCTCCAAGGTCAAATGCTCTGTATCATCGTCCGCTCTCAGAGGTGGCTTGCAACAAGTGCCAGCAGAAAGGTCACTACGCGAACAAGTGCTTTAACCAAAGGCGCCTTCCTCCTCCTCCTGTGAGATCTTCAAGCAATGCAGTGGTCAAGCATAATCCAAAGCATGCAAAGGTGAACATGATGAATGCAGCGCAAGTAGAGGATTCTTCTGATGTGATAATGGGTAATCTTCCAGTTAATGATATTCCTGCAAAAGTCTTATTTGATACTGGTGCATCACATTGTTTTTATGTCAAGACCGTTTTTTGCCAAGCATGAATTCTCTTCTTCACATTTGGGTAAACCCATGGATGTCGTTTCTCCGGGTAAACGGTTGAGCTCCAGTTTGGTGGTTCCGGATACCACAATCAAGATGGGCGACTATAAGTTTCTATCTAAACCATTTGTTTTTGGTGACTCGGATATTGATCTAATTCTTGGGATGGACTGGCTTTTTAAGCACAAGGCTCAGCTTGATTGTGCTGCCATGGAAATTCAATTGACACACTCTTTTGAGGATGTTATCATCTATGCTGCTCGTGATGAAACCATTCAGTTGTTTTCTCTCAATGAGAAGGGCGAGTTGGATGCTATCTCTCAGATTCCAGTCGTTTGTGAGTACTAAGATGTCTTTCCAGAAGAGCTTCCGGGTATGCCTCCGCATCGGCCAGTCGAGTTTGTTATCGATCTTGAGCCCGGCACTGAACCCGTTTGCAAGCGTCCTTACAAGCTTGGACCCAAGGAGCTGAAGGAATTGAAGAAACAACTCGATGAACAAGAGCGTCTGGGTTTGATCAGACCGAGTTCATCTCCATGGGGTTGTGGAGTTTTTTTTGTCCAGAAGAAGGATGACACGGACCGACTTTGTGTTGATTACCGTCCATTGAACAAGAAGACAATCAAGAACAAGTATCCACTTCCCAACATCAATGAGCTTTTCGAGCAACTCAAAGGTGCTAAAGTATTCTCCAAGCTTGACCTTCGTATGGGTTATCATCAGATTCACATTCGTGAACAAGATATTCCCAAGACAGCATTCAGAACAAGCTATGGTTCTTATGAATATACTGTCATGTCTTTCGGCCTTGTCAATGCTCCTCCAACGTTCTCTCGCATGATGAACTTTATCTTCAACCCCTACACAAATGAATTCGTCTTGGTGTATCTCGATGATATCTTGGTCTTCTCCAAGAATAAGAAGGATCATGCCAAACATTTGTGATTGGTCCTCGACAAGCTCAGAGAGCATCAATTCTATGTGAAGTTTTCCAAATGTGAGTTCTGGCTTGATGAAGTTCTTTATCTTGGTCACATCATCTCCGCCAAGGGCATTGCTGTTAATCCGGCGAAGGTGTCTGCAATTGTGAATTGGGAACCTCCTCAGAATGTCAAGCAGCTCCGCAGTTTTCTTGGTCTTGCAAGCTATTGCCGAAGATTCGTTGAGAACTTCTCTAAGATTGCAAAGCCTCTTTCCAACCTCCTTCAGAAGCATGTCAAGTATGTTTGGACGCCTGAGTGTGACGTTGCTTTCAACACCCTCAAAGAGAAGCTAGTCACAGCTCCTGTCTTGACTCCTCCTGATGAATCCAAGCCATTCGAAGTTTTCTGTGATGCTTCTCTTCAAGGTCTCAGTGCTGTGTTAATGCAAGAGAAGAAAGTTGTGGCCTATACCTCTCGTCAGTTGAAGCCCAACGAAAAGAACTACCCCACTCACGATCTTGAGTTGGCGGCAGTTGTCCATGCATTGATAACATGGAGACATCTCTTGTTGGGAAGGCAAGTGGACATTTTCACCGATCACAAGAGCCTCAAGTATATCTTCACTCAACCCAACCTCAACCTCAGACAAACTCGATGGGTCGAAATGATTTAAGAGTACAATCCAAGTATTGAATATACTCCTGTCAAGGCGAATGTGATTGCAGATGCGTTGAGCAGAAAGGCTTATTGCAACAACTTAATTCTCAAGCCCTCCCAACCGGACCTTTGTGAAGCTTTCCGCAAACTGAATCTTCAAGTTGTTCCTCAAGGCTTTCTTGCCAACCTCATAGTCTCTCCTACTTTGGAAGATCAAATTCATGATGCACAACTCCTGGATACCATGGTGAAAAAGGTGAAACGTGGTATCGACAAGTGCATTTCCAAGTACAAGTGCTATCGCTTGGATGACAAAGATACTCTTTTCTTCGAGGACCGAATTGTGGTTCCTAAGGGTGATCTGAGAAAAGTCATTATGAACGAGGCACACAATTCCCTTCTATCCATTCATCCTGGAAGTACGAAGATGTACCATGACCTCAAGCAGTCGTATTGGTGGACTCGAATGAAGTGAGAAATTGCTCAATTCGTGAATGAATGTGATGTCTGCAGAAGGGTGAAAGCAGAACACCAACGACCAGCTGGTCTCCTTCAACCTCTTGCTATTCCAGAATGGAAGTTTGATCATATCGAGATGGACTTCGTGACTGGTTTTCCCAAGTCCAAGCGTGGAAATGATGCTATCTTCATTGTCATTGACAAGCTTACTAAAGTGGCTCATTTTCTTCCTATCAAAGAATCTATCACAGCAGCTCAGCTGGCAGAGCTTTACACCTCCAGAATTGTCTCCTTGCACGACATTCTTCAATTGATCTCTTCAGATCGTGGAAGCATCTTCACTTCTAAGTTCTGGAACTCCTTTCAGAAGGCCATGGGCACCAACATTCGTTTCAGCACAACTTTCCATCCTCAAACAAGTGGCCAAGTCGAGCGAGTCAATCAAATCCTTGAAGATATGCTCAGGGCTTGTGTTATCTCTTTCGGTATGAAGTGGGAAGATTGTCTTCCATATGCCGAGTTCTCCTACAACAACAGCTTCCAAGCGAGTTCGGGCAAGGCCCCATTCGAAATTCTCTATGGCAGAAAGTGCCGTACTCCTCTCAATTGGTCCAAGACAGGTGAACGCCAACTTCTTGGCAACGACTTGATCACAGAAGCCGAAGAAATGTGCAAAGTCATTCGTGAGAATCTCAAGGCCGCACAATCGCGCCAGAAGAGTTACTATGATATCAAGCACCGTGATTTGGCTTTTGAAATCGGAGACAATGTCTACCTCCGCGTCTCCCCAATGAAAGGCACTCGTCGCTTCGGTATCAAAGGGAAGCTTGCCCCTAGATACGTGGGTTCTTTCAAGATCATTGGCAAAAGAGGCGATCTCGCCTATCAACTCGAGCTTCCATCCAACTTTGCAAACGTGCACGATGTGTTTCACGTGTCACAACTTCGCAAGTGCTTCAAGACTCCTGAGCGCACTATCAACTTCGAAGAGATTGACCTCCAAGAAGATCTGTCCTATCATCAGCACCCCGTTGCTATTCTTGAAGAAACCGAGCGCAAGACTCGCAATAAGTCAATTAAATTCCTGAAAGTGAAGTGGTCACACTGTAACGCCCGAATACTTAAGCTACAGTAAACCTCTTCCAATGATGCCACGTCACCACGGTTACTGTTGTTAATCTCACGTTAGTTCAAAACGATTTGAACTCAAATTTGGATTATTAACAAACAAAAACTTTTCAAAACTTCATAACTTAAATGTTCGGTTTGTGGCATAATTACATATACTAAATTTGGTACAACTTTTGAGTTTTGCTAAAACTAAAATATATTGGGAATAATAGAAAACGGTAAAAATAATATAAAAGGAAAAATACAAAACAATAAACAAAAAAAGAGAGCAAAGCCCCCTCCCCCTCTCCCTGGGCCGAACGGCCCAACTGGCCATCCAGGCCACCAGGAGGCCCACCCCATCCCACCTTATCCCCCACTACCCCGAAACCCTAACCCCCAGTGCACCCACGCCCCCCGCACGATCCCCACCCCCACCCTCTCATCCCTCTCGCCCCCCCTCGATCTGGATCGGGGCGCAACCCCGACCGCGCCCCACCGATGTCGCCGTCCTCCGCTACCACAACCGCTCCGCCTTCCCCACTCCACTCCCTGGCAAGCCCCCGCGCGCGAACCACGCCGCCCCGCCACGGGCACCGCCGGCCGTGTGCGCCCCGCTACCTCTGCCAGCCGCCTCGTGCCCCAACCACCTCTGGTGCCGCATGAGGACCGCGCCGCCGGAGCCCCTCACCGTCTTCGCCGAATCGGCCGCCGCCTCGCCGGCCTGCTTCCTCCTCCCCACCGGCCTGCCTCCTCTTTGCTGCGTCGTCCCCGACCCCCTCCTCAACCCTCGTTGCCCCGTCCTCTACAATCCACGGTGAGGCCCTCGGCCTCCTCTTCCCCTCTCTACCGCCCGTCGTGCTCCTCGCTACGACCCCGCCCCCGTGCTGCTCTGCAGCGTGCGCGACAAGCCCACGCGCCCGTCGCCTTGGCCGTCCGGCCCTGCTCCCCTCTGCTGCTCCTTCCCTGCTGTCGTGGCTGTCCTGCCCACCGCACCCGTGGCCACGCCGCCCGGGCCTCGCCTCCATCGCCCCTGCTTCCACTCCGCCACGCGCCACCCTACGGACATAGTCCCGCACCGGTCTGTGTCGTCGCCGCCCGCCGGCGAGCGTGCGCCCCGGCTCGCCATCCCCCCCGTTGGCCGCGCCGATGGGCTCGCCGAGCTAGCGCCTAGGTCCCCCCAATCGGGCACCTAGCGCTCGCGCTTGGCTCCGCCCTGAAACCGTCGCCCACACCCGTTAGGCCTCTGGGCCACTGCCAAACAGACCCCACCCCAGAACGTAAAAAAAGAGAGGATAAAAAAAGAGTTAGAAATAAATAAATAAATAAAAATATGAATTAATGAATTAATTAATTAATTAATTAACTAGATTTATTTAAACTAATTAAAATCTATTAGCCTAATAACCTAGTTAGACTAAACTAATTAGTTAGTTGGTGTAACAGTCAATGACAGGGGGCCTCACCCCCTGTTGACCAGTCAAACGTTGACTGGTCAACAGGGACCCCCTGGTCCACCTGTCAGCCTCTGGTACACTTCTGTGTGCGCAGAGCTGGGTGCACCTAGCATTTAGCTATTTAATTTCAAATAAATAATAACTCCAGAATATTATTGAAACTTTGGAAAATAATATAAAATAAACCGTAGTTTGGATGGAAAAACTTTGTACATGAAAGTTGCTCAGAACGACGAGACGAATCCGAATATGCAGCCCGTTCGTCTGCCACGCGTCCCTAGCATAGCGAACCTGCAACATTTCACCTCCGGTTCATTTGTCCGGAATCACGAAACACCGGAGATATATTCCCGGATGTTTCCCCCCTTCGCCGGTAACACCTCCTACTCCGTTAGGTCACCTCTAGCACCGCGTATTGCCATGTTACGCTTTGTGATGCTTTGATTGCTCTGTTATTTAATGTGTTCCCCCTCCGTTACTTCTTTCCGGTAGACCTCGAGACTGCCGGCGACCCCCAGTTCGACTACGGAGTTGACGACCCCTTCTTCTTGCCAGAGCAACCAGGCAAGCCCCCCCTTTGATCACCAGATATCGCCTATTCTTCTCTATACTACTTGCATTAGAGTAGTGTAGCATGTTACTGTTCGGTTACTCCTATTCTGTTGCATAGCCTGTCATTGTTGCTACAGTCATTGATACCTTACCCGCAATCCTAAATGCCTAGTATAGGATGCTAGTTTATCATCATTGGCCCTACATTCTTGTCAGTCTGCCTTGTTATACTATCGGGTCGTGATCACTCGGGAGGTGATCACGGGTATATACTATACATACATATCCTATACAGATGGTGACTAAAGTCGGGTTAGCTCGTTGAGTACCCGCAAGTGGTTCCGATGTGGGGGCTGGAAGGACAGGTGGCTCCATCCCGGTAGAGGTGGGCCTGGGTTCCCGACGGCCCCCGACTATTACTTTGTGGCAGAGCGACAAGGCAGGTTGAGACCACCTAGGAGACAGGTGGGCCTGGCCCTGGTTGGCGTTCGCGGATACTTATAACGCTTAACGAGATCTTGGTATTTGATATCAGTCTGGCTACTGGCCTATACGCACTAACCAACTATGCGGGAACAGTTATGGGCACTCGGCGTCGTGGTATCAGCCGAAGCCTTCGTGACATCAGCAACTGAGCGGCGCACGCCGGATTGGAACGTAAGCCTGCTCTTGTATTAAGGGGGTTAGTTCTGCTTCCGACCGCGTATGCAACATGCAGGTGTGCTAAGGGCGATGGGCCCAGACCCCTGTGCGCTTAGGTTTAGACCGGCGTGCTGGCCTCTCTGTTGTGCCTAGGTGGGGCTGCGACGTGTTGATCTTCCGAGGCCGGGCATGACCCAGGAAAGTGTGTCCGGCCAAATGGGATCAAGCGTGTTGGGCTATGTGGTGCAGCCCTGCAGGGAAGTTAATCTATTCGAATAGTCGTGATCTTCGGTAACAGGACGACTTGCAGTTGTACCTTGACCTTATGACAACTAGAACCGGATACTTAATAAAACACACCCTTCCAAGTGCCAGATACAACCCGGTGATCGCTCTCTAATAGGGCGACGAGGAGGGGATCGCCGGGTAGGATTATGCTATGCGATGCTACTTGGAGGACTTTAGTCTACTCTCTTCTACATGCTGCAAGACGGAGGCTGCCAGAAGCGTAGTCTTCGACAGGATTAGTTATCCCCCTCTTATTCTGGCATTCTGCAGTTCAGTCCACTGATATGGCCCTTTACACATATACCCATGCATATGTAGTGTAGCTCCTTGCTTGCGAGTACTTTGGATGAGTACTCACGGTTGCTTTTCCCCCCCTTTTCCCCCTTTCCCTTCTACCTGGTTGCCGCAACCAGATGCTGGAGTCCAGGAGCCAGACGCCACCTTCGACGACGACTCCTACTACACTGGAGGTGCCTACTACTACGTGCAGCCCGCTGACGACGACCAGGAGTAGTTAGGAGGATCCCAGGCAGGAGGCCTGTGCCTCTTTCGATTGTATCCTAGTTTGTGCTAGCCATCTTATGGTAAACTTGTTTAACTTATGTCTGTACTCAGATATTGTTGCTTCCGCTGACTCGTCTATGATCGAGCACTTGTATTCGAGCCCTCGAGGCCCCTGGCTTGTATTATGATGCTTGTATGACTTATTTATGTTTTTAGAGTTGTGTTGTGATATCTTCGCATGAGTCCCTAATCTTGATCGTACACATTTGCATGCATGATTAGTGTACGATTGAATCAGGGGCGTCACAAGTTGGTATCAGAGCCGACTGCCTGTAGGAATCCCCCTTCCACACTCCTTGGCCGAAGTCGAGTCTAGTCATTACAAAACTTTTACTAACTTGGTTGTGTGCCTTACGGGCCCACGTCGCCATTGGGTGATATTAGGATCTTTTATTCCTCATCTATACTCTGGGACTCTAATCTCTCTTCTCTTCGGGTTAAATGAATTTGCTAAAACTCTAACATTAGGTTCTCGTAACAACTTTCTTCCGGAGAGCCCCTTATTACAGATGATCGCCTGCTGCACCAGAAGATTTTGAAGTTACTCTACGATGTTCTCTCGAGACCTTGTGCCTTCGCATTTGCGATTTCCCTCCACCGTCAACCCATATGGAAAGCTGCATACACTTGCCATTCATACAATCATTTCCCGTTGCTCTTGTTATTACAAGATGCCCCGAAATACTCTCCGTTGTCCCAAGAATCCTTTGAGTTTATTGCGTTGCAGTTCTTTACCGCATGAATACCCCCTACGGATAATTCCTCGCACTTATCGAGTATCTGTTCATCCGCAGTTGTTTGTATGCTTCATAAGATACTCTGAAATACTATCCGATCTTCCGTGAATCCTCTTCAAACTATTGCTCTGCAAATACTTGTCTGCTTGCATTATGGATGCTTTCCATATGTCTGGCAATATTCGTTAGTATCCTTAGGCACCGTCATTTTGATCCCATTGATTCAACATGAGTGCGAATGCACGCAATCATCAGTTGGTGCTTTTAAATTATCTTTCCGACTCAGACGTCACTTTAAACATGAGCTTGATCTCGACCAATCAAATTGTTGTCGATTTTACCCCTAAGTCTATTCAACTTATCCATCCTTAATCAGAGCGTTTGTTTCTGATCCCTTGAATTTGAAATCATAATTCCTTTACATTGATCTTTGAATTATCCAGTTGCTTCTACAATCCAATACCTTTGCATTGTTTCTTCCTCTGGTTGTGTGCCAATACTCACATCAGCTTTGCTATGGACCGTCGGATCCTTTGTTGAAATATCATCCGACAGTGTCCTTCGTATACAAAACCTCGAGAAGTTCTTTTCCTGATACATAATGCCTTCGGTAAATTGTATCCTCTGTTTTTGTCAACCATGCTCTACTTTCGAGCTTGTGTTATTTACTATTGAAGCTTGTGGTATATGTTTCCACGATACCCTGACGGGTTGAACCAATGCCTTCCTTAATATGTGTGAACTCGAAAGTTTTCACGAGTAATATTCTTTTGGTATTTTGCCAGATAAAATTTCAACACTACAACTTCTTCGAAAGTGAGAAGTGAATGAAAGGTTATGCATTGGAGAAGTGGGAGTCGACCTTGAACTTGGTGTTCATGCCCATGGATACGATGTAGATCTTATCATTAAAGCTTCTCTTAAATTAATTATTCCTTTGGTATAAGTTCATCTTATATCTGGGATCTGGTCTCTTGCAATCGTGGTTCCGACCATGTTCTCCTTTAAATACCATTTCTCATACAAGTTTAAGCACTTGTCTTCTGCAGAGCAATACCCCAGTCCAACCTCTACTTTGATCTGTCGTCGAGTATTACCCCCGGTATCTCAAGAATATCAAAGAACTGTGTTGCTCCCTATGAGTCTTCATCTAGTATTGCTTCTCACCGATTTCAGATTTCCCCGGGATCTGGGTTGTCATCAACCGAGAACACCGATATGTGAACCGATTCCGCATTCCGATTCAATAACTCTAAGTAATTTTCATTGCTTATGAGTTTAATGATCTTTCAACTCATTCCTAGCCTGATCGGCTACGTCCTTATTGTGCCAATTTTAACTGTGCTACCTGGTCCTTATTCTCGGGGCACAATTTTTGATGATGAGCTAAGCTTACGTCGATCTTCCTCATCATATCATTTCACCTTGAGCAACAAGCTTGATTTCGAGTTTGTGTCGTACCCATGGTTCCAATAACCTTTGCTTCATAATTCCTTTAACTTGATGTCATCGCCGATAGATTACATCTTCGTGGAGCCTCTTGACAAAATTTGTCGTGATCATCATCAACATCTTGACTCCTTCCTGGATATCAATTGAATTCATGATGAGAAATACCATCCTTGCCCTCGATGAATTTTATTATCATCGACCACTTTATTGCCTTCCCACCAACACAGCTTGTTCGTGTTTGGTGTTATACCTTGAGTTCCCTGCCATCCAGCAATTGTTCTTCTTTACTCGGAACATTACCATCTCTTATGTCATCAATGTTGTGAGAATTACACCACCTCTTAAGAATTTGTGATACAGTGATGCTTCTCACCATCACCATTCTTTTCTTGGTCCCCGTGTTGAGTGAACTCTGTTGTGCAAATTTAATATCTCTAGCAACCCTATTGCTTCAGAGTTATTGGACAATAATTCCAATTTGGTGTGTTGGTTGCTCAATCGCCATTCCGATGTTGGGTGTGCAACCCAGCCCATATTTCGGGTGCACCTTTCAACCCATGTTTAATTGTGTATGTTTTCCTCCAGCATACATCATTAAGTCATTTGATCTGGCTAATGTTATCTCCTTGTTCACATAGTTGTGGAAATCCATCCTTTTTGGAAATGTCAATGGATTGTCGCTGAGTCAATCAGTCACCTCCTCACCCCTCCTTGATTTAATGATGAACTCTTGTTTTGGAACTCGCTTCCATGGTTTAATTCCCGAGAATCTTACAATGTCACCTTGACAATTTGTGTTGCACCTTTCTTCTCAGGCATCCTGAGTCTGAGGTATCCTGACGCCCATCGGATCTGAACCTCGGTCAGATGTGATGGTTTGAACATATTTCCAAGGGTTATAACATTGGTCTTTAACCCTATAAGGTGATGTCATCCTAACACACCTGCCCGGAGGGCCTATTGTTATAGTTCTTCCTTCTAGCAATGTTAGCCATTCTTCCGTGAGGAAATTGTAAGACTTATTCTATAAGTTGTTCCTGATGGATCCTTTGTGTTTCCAAAGTCTGATCTTCACCTGATGACCATGTCAATGCTATCTCGAAGCATGTCGGTTGTACTCTGATTTTCAACAAGAACATTTGAAGCCCAATGCTAAATGTTTCCTGCTCAATTATCCAAACACTGTTGTATGGGTAATGTCATGAAATCCATCTGCCCTTTCCTAAAGGGATTTCTACTTTGTATCCTGCCATGAATATCATGCTCTGCTTGTCCTTGGGAATGGTATACCCCTGGTATATGTGTCAAACACATTTTCCTTTCCATTGTTCTATTTGATCCGATGATCACATTTTCCTTTCCATTGAATTGTTTAACCTTCTTGGTGATCCGTATGATCTAAGTAGTAATATTCTTCTGCTTATGTAAACACCTTGGTGTACAACAGTGTTAGTAAGACCCTGTTGCATTTGTCGATAGCATTCCGGTAACCACCGATGGACGAGAACTTTGCCTATTGGTCCGCCTAGTTCAACGAGCAGGAAAAGGGTTCTCTTCGTCCCTCGCACTTGGTATCGATGTTGTAGCCGACATAACTGATAGGCTACCCTCTGACATGCCTTGCTATCGTGACCGTGCAAGGTGTCAGCCCCCTTTCTACTTTAAACCACATGGTGGGCCCATAACCCACAGTTCCACAGGATCGAAACCCGACTCTCCTGTACACCCTGTTGCCAAAGTTATTCCTAGAGCTTGACTTCGTATGTAGTTCACGGGCCACCTGCCTATTGATCTATTCTGGTATTAGACGCAATACTTATTCCCATTGCTCTGAACCCCTTTCACATTTCGTATCAGGCAACAAATGATTGCCTATCCACTTGAAACTTCTTATTGCACCTTCTTACCTTGCTCTTGATATTTTCTTCAGTTTCAATTCGAGAGTTACTTTCTGCCACCTTCCCCGATGTTATCGACCAGGTAGTCAACCTTGTAGAGGTCTGTTCTTTCAGAATAACCACCTTTATTCTTTCGTAAGAAAGATGGAGATCCTGAAGAAAAAAAATGGCAACTTTGTCACGATGCCCTGAAACAGAGAACTAAAGACATCATCGAAAAGGATCGACTACTTCGGGAAGAGCAATCAAGACCGAGAAGATTTGTTATAATTTCGTAACTAGATCTTTCCCCCTTACTCTACCTCTTAAATCTCGGGACGAGATTTCTTGTAGTGGAGGAGAATTGTGACGCCCGGATACTTAAGCTACAGTAAACCTCTGCCAATGATGCCACGTCACCACGGTTACTGTTGTTAATCTCACGATAGTTCAAAACGATTCGAACTCATATTTGGATTATTAACAAACATCAAAACTTTTCAAAACTTCAAAACTTAAATGTTCGGTTTGTAGCATAATTACATATACTAAATTTGGTACAACTTTTGAGTTTTGCTAAAACTAAAATATATTGGGAATAATAGAAAACGGTAAAAATAAAATAAAAGGAAAAAGACAAAACAATAAACAAAAAAAGAGAGCAAAGCCCCCTCCCCCTCTCCCTGGGTCGAACGGCCCAACTGGCCATCCAGGCCACCAGGAGGCCCACCCCATCCCACCTTTTCCCCCACTACCCTGAAACCCTAACCCCCAGTGCACCCACTCCCCCCGCACGATCCCCACCCCCACCCTCTCGTCCCTCTCGCCCCCCTCGATCTGGATCGGGGCGCAACCCCGACCACGCCCCACCGATGTCGCCGTCCTCCGCTACCACAACCGCTCCGCCTTCCCCACTCCACTCCCTGGCAAGCCCCCGCGCGCGAACCGCGCCGCCCTGGCGCGGGCACCGCCGGCCGTGTGCGCCCCGCTACCTCTGCCAGCCGCCTCGTGCCCCGACCACCTCTGGCGCCGCACGAGGACCGTGCCGCCGGAGCCCCTCACCGTCTTCACCGGACCGGCCGCCGCCTCCCCGACCTGCTTCCTCCTCCCCACCGGCCTGCCTCCTCTTCACTGTGTCGTCCCCGACCCCCCTCCTCGACCCCCGTTGCCCCGTCTTCTGCAATCCACGGTGAGGCCCTCGGCCTCCTCTTCCCCTCTCTGCCGCCCGTCGTGCTCCTCGCTACGACCCCGCCCCCGTGCTGCTCTGCAGCGTGTGCGACGAGCCCACGCGCCCGTCGCCTTGGCCGTCCGGCCCTGCTCCCCTCTGCTGCTCCTTCCCCGCTGTCATGGATGCCCTACCCACCGCACCCGTGGCCACGCCGCCCGGGCCTCGCCTCCGTCGCCCTTGCTTCCACTCTGCCATGCGGCACCCTACAGATGTAGTCCCGCACTGGTCTGTGTCGTTGCCGCCCGCCGACGAGCGTGCGCCCCGGCTCGCCATCCCCCCCGTTGGCCGCACCGATGGGCTCGCGGAGCTAGCGCCCAGGTCCCCCCAATCGGGCACCTAGCGCTCGCGCTTGGCTCCGCCCTGAAACTGTCGCCCACACCCGTTAGGCCTCTGGGCCACTGCCAAACAGACCCCACCCCAGAACGTAAAAAAAGAGAGGATAAAAAAAGAGTTAGAAATAAATAAATAAATAAAAATATGAATTAACTAATTAATTAATTAATTAACTAGATTTAATTAAACTAATTAAAATCTATTAGCCTAATAACCTAGTTAGACTAAACTAATTAGTTAGTTGGTGTAACAGTCAATGAGAGGGGGCCTCACCCCCTGTTGACCAGTCAAACGTTGACTGGTCAACAGGGACCCCCTGGTCCACCTGTCAGCCTCTGATACACTTCTGTGTACGCAGAACTGGGTGCACCTAGCATTTAGCTATTTAATTTCAAATAAATAATAACTCCAGAATATTATTGAAACTTTGGAAAATAATATAAAATAAATCGTAGCTTGGATGGAAAAACTTTGTACATGAAAGTTGCTCAGAACGACGAGACGAATCCGAATACGCAGCCCGTTCGTCTGCCACGCGTCCCTAGCATAGCGAACCTGCAACATTTCACCTCCGGTTCATCTGTCCGGAATCGCGAAACACCGGGGATATATTCCCGGATGTTTTCCCCCTTCGCCGGTAACACCTCCTACTGTGTTAGGTCACCTATAGCACCGCGTATTGCCATGTTACGCTTTGTGATGCTTTGATTGCTCTGTTATTTAATGTGTTCCCCCTCCGTTACTTCTTTTCGGTAGACCCCGAGACTGTCGGCGACCCCCAGTTCGACTACGGAGTTGACGACCCCTTCTTCTTGCCAGAGCAACCAGGCAAGCCCCCCCTTTGATCACCAGATATCGCCTATTCTTCTCTATACTACTTGCATTAGAGTAGTGTAGCATGTTACTGTTCAGTTACTCCTATTCTGTTGCATAGCCTGTCATTGTTGCTACAGTCATTGATACCTTACCCGCAATCCTAAATGCCTAGTATAGGATGCTAGTTTATCATCATTGGCCCTACATTTTTGTCAGTCTGCCTCGCTATACTATCGGGCCGTGATCACTCGAGAGGTGATCACGGGTATATACTATACATACATATCTTATACAGATGGTGACTAAAGTCGGGTCAGCTCGTCGAGTACCCGCAAGTGGTTCCGATGTGGGGGCTGGAAGGACAGGTGGCTCCATCCCGGTAGAGGTGGGCCTGGGTTCCCGACGGCCCCCGACTGTTACTTTGTGGTGGAGCGACAGGGCAGGTTGAGACCACCTAGGAGACAGGTGGGCCTGGCCCTGGTCGGCGTTCGCGGATAATTAACACGCTTAACGAGATCTTGGTATTTGATCTAAGTCTGGCTACTGGCCTATACGCACTAACCAACTGCGCGGGAACAGTTATGGGCACTCGGCGTCGTGGTATTAGCTGAAGCCTTCGTAACGTCAGCAACTAAGCGGCGCGCGCCGGATTGGAACGTAAGCCTGCTCTTGTATTAAGGGGGCTAGTTCTGCTTCCGGCCGCGTACGCAACGTGCAGGTGTGCTAAGGGCGATGGGCGCACACCCCTGTGCGCTTAGGTTTAGACCGGCGTGCTGGCCTCTCTGTTGTGCCTAGGTGGGGCTGCGACGTGTTGATCTTCCGAGGCCGGGCATGACCCAGGAAAGTGTGTCCGGCCAAATGGGATCAAGCGTGTTGGGCTATGTGGTGCAGCCCTGCAGGGAAGTTAATCTATTCGAATAGTCGTGATCTTCGGTAACAAGACGACTTGGAGTTGTACCTTGACCTTATGACAACTAGAACCGGATACTTAATAAAACACACCCTTCCAAGTGCCATATACAACCCGGTGATCGCTCTCTAATAGGGCGACGAGGAGGGGATCGCCGGGTAGGATTATGCTATGCGATGCTACTTGGAGGACTTCAGTCTACTCTCTTCTACATGCTGCAAGACGGAGGCTGCCAGAAGCGTAGTCTTCGACAGGATTAGTTATCCCCCTCTTATTCTGGCATTCTGTAGTTCAGTCCACTGATATGGCCCTTTACACATATACCCATGCATATGTAGTGTAGCTCCTTGCTTGCGAGTACTTTGGATGAGTACTCACGGTTGCTTTTCTCCCCCTTTTTCCCCTTTCCCTTCTACCTGGTTGCCGCAACCAGATGCTGGAGTCCAGGAGCCAGACGCCACCTTCGACGACGACTCCTACTACACTGGAGGTGCCTACTACTACGTGTAGCCCGCTGACGACGACCAGGAGTAGTTAGGAGGATCCCAGGCAGGAGGCCTGTGCATCTTTCGATTGTATCCCAGTTTGTGCTAGCCATCTTATGGCAAACTTGTTTAACTTATGTCTGTACTCAGATATTGTTGCTTCCGCTGACTCGTGTATGATTGAGCACTTGTATTCGAGCCCTCGAGGCCCCTGGCTTGTATTATGATGCTTGTATGACTTATTTATGTTTTTAGAGTTGTGTTGTGATATCTTCCCGTGAGTCCCTGATCTTGATCGTACACGTTTGCATGCATGATTAGTGTACGATTGAATCAGGGGCGTCACAAGTTGGTATCAGAGCCGACTGCCTGTAGGAATCCCCCTTCCACACTCCTTGGCCGAAGTCGAGTCTAGTCATTACAAAACTTTTACTAACTTGGTTGTGTGCCTTACGGGCCCACGTCGCCATTGGGTGATATTAGGATCTTTTATTCCTCATCTATACTCTGGGACTCTAATCTCTCTTCTCTTCGGGTTAAATGAATTTGCTAAAACTCTAACATTAGGTTCTCGTAACAACTTTCTTCCGGAGAGCCCCTTATTACAGATGATCGCCTGCTGCACCAGAAGATTTTGAAGTTACTCTACGATGTTCTCTCGAGACCTTGTGCCTTCGCATTTGCGATTTCCCTCCACCGTCAACCCATATGGAAAGCTGCATACACTTGCCATTCATACAATCATTTCCCGTTGCTCTTGTTATTACAAGATGCCCCGAAATACTCTCCGTTGTCCCAAGAATCCTTTGAGTTTATTGCGTTGCAGTTCTTTACCGCATGAATACCCCCTACGGATAATTCCTCGCACTTATCGAGTATCTGTTCATCCGCAGTTGTTTGTATGCTTCATAAGATACTCTGAAATACTATCCGATCTTCCGTGAATCCTCTTCAAACTATTGCTCTGCAAATACTTGTCTGCTTGCATTATGGATGCTTTCCATATGTCTGGCAATATTCGTTAGTATCCTTAGGCACCGTCATTTTGATCCCATTGATTCAACATGAGTGCGAATGCACGCAATCATCAGTTGATCCTTTTAAATTATCTTTCTGACTCAGACGTCAATTTAAACATGAGCTTGATCTCGACCAATCAAATTGTTGTCGATTTTACCCCTAAGTCTATTCAACTTATCCATCCTTAATCAGAGCATTTGTTTCTGATCCCTTGAATTTGAAATCATAATTCCTTTGCATTGAGCTTTGAAATCCAGTTGCTTCTATAATCCAATACCTTTGCATTGTTTCTTCCTCTGGTTGTGTGCCAATACTCACATTAGCTTTGCTATGGACCGTCGGATCCTTTGTTGAAATATCATCCGACAGTGTCCTTCGTATACAAAACCTCGAGAAGTTCTTTTCCTGATACATAATGCCTTCGGTAAATTGTATCCTCTGTTTTTGTCAACCATGCTCTACTTTCGAGCTTGTGTTATTTACTATTGAAGCTTGTGGTATATGTTTCCAGGATACCCTGACGGGTTGAACCAATGCCTTCCTTAATATGTATGAACACGAAAGTTTTCACGAGTAATATTCTTTTGGTATTTTGCCAGATAAAATTTCAACACTACAACTTCTTCGAAAGTGAGAAGTGAATGAAAGGTTATGCATTGGAGAAGTGGGAGTCGACCTTGAACTTGGTGTTCATGCCCACGGATGCGATGTAGATCTTATCATTAAAGCTTCTCTTAAATTAATTATTCCTTTGGTATAAGTTCATCTTATATCTGGGATCTGGTCTCTTGCAATCGTGGTTCCGACCATGTTCTCCTTTAAATACCATTTCTCATACAAGTTTAAGCACTTGTCTTCTGCAGAGCAATACCCCAGTCCAACCTCTACTTTGATCCGTCGTCGAGTACTAAAATTGTTGACAAATTTAACACATAATAAAAAAATGATGGCATGATATAATTCACATATAAGATGACTGGCTAACCAGGGTGGCATTGCAAAATTCACATATATGATGCCTGGCTAAACAAGATGGCATTGCATGATTCACATATACGATAAAGAAACTAAACAGATTGCATTGACACAAAGCATGTCTAAACTAAGCACATGACATCTTTAATGTATACAGTAAGCAATGCAAGACACCATATGCATGATATTACCAACATCAGCATGCCAAGTTAGAGCGAAGACCTCATGGGGTAAATAGGAGTGGTCTTATCCTTCTGAATCCCCCTCAGAACAGTTGTCTTCCTCTTGATTACGATCCAAAATGGGTGGAGGGGGCTGCCTGTGTGCCCAGCATGGAATGACGTCTTCATGAATTTTATTGCCACGCAAGGCTCGTCTCTTTTGCTCTACATGATCAGTTCCATTGTGTACAATAACTGGCATGCATAGGAATAAAACAAAGTGAGATTATGTAAGGAGTGCATGCACAAATCCAGAGTGATGGTAGCAAACTGTGGATAGACCCAAAACCAATGATAGCAGGTAGATAATAGCTTTAGTTAAAAAATACAGATAATGGCTCCTTTAATGTTTTTTTTTGCACCCAACATGAAACTCATAGTAGACACCGGAGATTAACCAGATAGTAGACAAATAGTAGTGATTGCTGCCCCAATATGTACCCCACAACCATTTAAAAACTCAAGTTTCAGCATTAGTTTGGACCTGATTCAGAGTATAATAGGTGAACACGACGATAATGTAGCATGTCATCATATTAAGCGACGCATAACATAAGCAGACACGAAAGAGTGCGATCTCTCTTGCGGGCCCGTGTAGTCCTCAAGGTCATCTGCACAGTTGATGATGGTAATGCAGTTGTCGTGGCTGCCGATAGCGGGGAAGAAGATCTGAGGCGGCGAAAGACAGTCTGGAGAGCGGATCCCTGCTGTGGTGAACCCTTCCATCGTTGGAGCAGCTGAGTTGGGGTGGAACACAGCGCCGCAGGAGCAGGACAAACCACATAAGGTTTTCTTTGACACATATCTATAACAGAAGTAATTGAGTAAGGGCTTGTTTGAATTTGAGGATTCTAACAATGCAGGGATAGGAAATAGACAGGAATAGGATAGGAATGCACGTGCAAAACAGAGAATTTGAAAACACGGGATTTCTGCCAATCTGGGTGTTTGATTCACAACAATTGGAAGATCACAGGATGAAAAAAAGCATGGTGAGATTAAGTCAAACCACAAGAAAATGTACGATTATAATGCTATTATGCTACTATCTCTTAGTCTTGTGCTTGATGAATAGGAATATGAAAAGGAGGACAAGTGGAAATTAGAATTCCTACGGTTTTTCTTTCAAGGAGACACTAAAGGAACAAATCCTACATTTTTCCTTTGCTCCATTCCTTTGCACCAAATTCATGAAAAGTAGTACCATAGGAAACTTTCCAATTCCTATGTTTTTCATTCACTTTTCCTTTCAAGCACTGGCGATTCTAGTAGGCAGGCTTGACCAAGGAAAATCCTACACTAAAAAAATGTTTTTGTGCTACTTCTATTACTTTGGGCCCAGGCCACTGCCATACTAGCTCAACTCCTAGGCCCATCACAAATGCACAGCTCAAACACACAGAGATAAATAATGATGGCATTCAAGAGAGTCCATCACGGATAGCTAAGTTGCCTGGTACCTCACTGCTTGTCATATAGTAGGATAAATGTAAGACCCCAGATGTAACATGTCCCAATTTGGCAATATATCAACTTGACCTTCATCCAATTCTTGTGGGTTTTATCATGTTTGGCCTCATCTTGTTTGGTTATGTGGTTTATTCTTTTCATTGTCATGCTCACCTTGCCATATTGCATTTGTGCCTCTTGTTTTTTTTGCATTCCATCTCCATCATGTGCATGGTGTGATCTCATACATATTATGTTGTTGCATGTTCAATGCATGAATCTTGCATCATCACCAATTCTCCTTCTTTTCCTTTCTTTCATTTTGCAAGTGCCATCTTGCCCTACTCCATAATGTTCATTTTCTCTCTATAAATCTTGTACCATGCCTACACCCTCACTGTAATTTTGCATCCCTTTTAAAGTTGCTTTGGTTAGGTTCAAAAATGCCTCAAGTTTGAATATAATTCAAACTTGTTTTATTTTTATACCTCTAAAAAGGTCCAATGAAATTTATTCAATTAGATCACAATTCCAGGAGCTTGAACATATTTTCTTTATTCTCAAACTCCTCTCCTTTTACCCTATGCTTTTCTGTTTCTTTTCCTGTTTGAGCAAATGGGAAAATAGAAGAGCAGCAGCTAGCAGCCTCAGCCCAGCCGAGGCCCACCTAGGCACCGCAGCCAGGCGCAGTCCAGTAGCCCATCCAGACCACGCGTACAGAGGCGTCGTCAACCTCCTGTACGGCGCGCATTCAGCATGTCCACGTCGACAACCTCCCTAGGCCGAAGAAGCTCCCTAGACCCCTATAAAGTTGTCCCCGGTGCCCTAGGGTCTCCCCTCTACCGATCCCCCCTCCTCTCCTTCCCTCGCCGCCGCCAGGTAAGCCACGCCATGCCATGCCGTCGCCCTAGCCGCCATGAACCGACCAAGCTTCAGCTCGAGCCGGGATAGCCGTCGCCGTCACTTCCCCGGTCACCTCCAGCCGCCTTCTTCAAGTCGGTCTGCCTCCCCGTCGTCCCCTTCGTCTGCTGCTTCCACTACGTCGCTGAGGGAGACGCCAAGTTCCGCGCCTGGATCTTCTTCTGCTTCCTCTACTTCGCGGACAGCAGCCTCACCAAGTTTAGAGCTCCACTTCATCGCCGCCGGCTCGTCTTCGTCGACCCCGTCGTGTCTTTGGGTGAGCAGGGTAACGCACCTCCCTCTCCCATACATCCCATGACATGTAGGCACCTGTATAACTCGCCTGATCCGTGTCTTTGCCGCGCCCGTAGTGCTCCGGCAAAGCCTGAAGTTTATTGTTGTGTGTATCTTTGCTGTAGCGCACCCGCACGCCCCAGCGCTCTGGTTCCAGCCTAGCCGCGTTTCTCCTCACTGCGCTTGCCTCACGCGCTCGCCCGCGCTGGAAAGCAAGAGCAGCGGCCTCGTCCAGTCTTGCCGCTGTCGTACCCGAGACGAGATCGAGCTTGTGCTTGAGTCCCGCACGCACACGCCTTCCATAGCCGCGCCGTTGCACACCCCGGCCCCAGCTCCCAATCCCGCACGCCCGCCGCGTCCTCTCAGGCCTGCCATCGCCACGGCTGCCCTCGCCGGCGCCGTGGTCTTCTCTGTTTGCAATAGAGGAGCTCGAACTGGGGTATCTCTAAAAGAAGCCGAGCCCCTTCCTGGTCACGTACGCTGGCATAGCCCGACTGGTTGCTCCAGCGCACTCTGAAGCAGGAGGTCTCGGGTTCGAATCCCAGGCACGCCCCCTTTTTATTCCCTATATTAGCAGTTGTCTCTATGACATCAGGGTCCCACCAGTCAGCCTCTCAGCGCCCTCCTCCTAATTTTTCCCTTATCCCCGTGCTTTCCATTTATGGCAAGTCCCCGTTTTCCCTTTCGGGCAAGTCCATTTCTGGAGGTTTCCAAACAAGGAAAATGCCAATTCTGTCATATTCCATTTAGGGCAGTTTTTAACTTATTGCACTTGTGATGATTTTTCTACAGCAAGCCCAACATATTATATATGTTTTTGGGGTAGAAAAATCCCATCAATCCAGTGGTGGCATTAGTTTCTGCATTTGAGCAAGTTCATAAACATGTCATTTTACTTCATGATGTTGTTTTGTCATTTTTGCTACATTTATTGTGTGCATCTTATGGGCATGAGCTCTACATATGTTTTGAACTATGTCATGCCATCTTTACAGGGGTGTATGCCATGTATTTTTGTGATCAATATGGTGACTAGCACAAGCATGTAAACTAGGCCTCGTGATGTTGCTGATTTCAGTCCCTGTTCTGCTGTTATTTTTATGCCATGTAAACTTGATGCTACAGAGAGATCCATGAATATTTTGAGATACTTCAGTAAGAATGTTTTGAACATATGGTCATGCTCTATCCATTCATGCCCCTGTTTGCAATTATGGAATAGCCTAGCATGTCATTTTCGTGCTCTACTTTTGCTACAAAATGTTTCCTGGCAGATTGTTTACATGTTATTCAATTTTGCCAAGGTTGTTGTAGTTGATCCTTGCATGCTATGAACTTGTTCTTGCCATGGATAGCTTCATCAACATGTCTTATTTCTGATGCTATGCTTATCTTGTCATGCAATGACTTGTGGTGAGTGAATCGAGCTTGTGAAGATGCCTTCATAATTCTGTCAATGCCATGCCCTGTTTGCTGAATTTGTTAACAAAACTTGCTATGTTTACATGGATGCCATCATTTCTTCTGATCCTTTTTGGCTCATGGTCAGTAAGTGACTTTTGTTCTATGCTTTGAGTAGAATCATGTCATGCCTTGTTTTGCTATTATAAGTTCCTGTAGCATGTTGATTGCTTGCTCTGAACATTGCTACCTGATGCTGTTTATGCCATGTCCAACCTGATATCTTTTGCAGTTTTCTCGTGCTTGTTTGAACCTGTTATGATGTGATTTAGCTGTAGCTCAGTGTTCCTCTTTTGTCAAGCATCTCCTGTAGATCACTGCCATATGCTTTGTTTTTATATTGGGGTGCTGTAGCATAGTTTCTTGTTGCATGCTAAGTAGCATCGTGCTGTTAATCGCAGATTTGTGTCATTCTTGTGTTGCTTGCCGTTTGCAAACCGTGCATCCGATTCCGGTGATCTTTATATCGATTTCAACCAAAATCATCTCATCTCTCCAGCGGCATACTTGGTTTGCCAATTTGATGCCTATTTCATCATTTTCCCTTCCGGAGCCCGCATATGCATTGCATATCACATCTCACATATCATGTCATGTATTGCATCATGTTGCTTGTGCATTGCTCCATGTTTGATTGTGGTTCCATTGCTTGTGTTCTTTCTTTGGGTAGAGCCTGGAGACGAGTACGTGCACGAGGAACCTGTTGAGAACGCTTACGAGGATCAAGCCTTCGACAACTTTGAGAACCTTGCAGGCAAGATGACCATACCTTTGATATCACTTCTATCTTTGCTTTGCTAGTTGCTCGCTCTATCGCTATGTTAGCTCTACCTGCCACTGTTTATCATGCCTCCCATATTGCCATGTCAAGCCTCTAACCACCCTGTCCTAGCAAACCTTTGTTTGGCTATGTCACCGCTTTTGCTCAGCCCCTCTTATAGCGTTGCTAGTTGCAGGTGAAGATGAAGTTTGTTCCTGGTCGGAACATGGATATTTTTGGGATATCACAATATCTCCTGTTTAATTAATGCACCTTATATACTTGGTAAAGGGTGGAAGGCTCGGCCTTATGCCTGGTGTCTTGTTCCACTCTTGCCGCCCTAGTTTCCGTCATACCGGTGTTATGTTCCTTGATTTTGCGTTCATTACGCGGTTGGGTGATTTATGGGACCCCCTTGACAGTTCGCTTTGAATAAAACTCCTCCAGCAAGGCCCAACCTTGGTTTTACCATTTGCCACCTAAGCCTTTTCCCTTGGGTTTTCGCGAGCCCGAGGGTCATCTTTATTTTAACCCCCCCGGGCCAGTGTTCCTTCGAGTGCTGGTCCGAACCGAGCAGCCTACGGGGCCACCTCGGGGAAACTTGAGGGTTGGTTTTACTCGTAGCTTGACTTATCCGGTGTGCCCTGAGAATGAGATACGTGCGACTCCTATCGAGATTTGTCGGCACATCGGGCGGCTTTGCTGGTCTTGTTTTACCATTGTCGAAATGTCTCGCGAACCGGGATTCCGAGACTGATCGGGTCTTCCCGGGAGAAGGTATATCTTTCGTTGACCGTGAGAGCTTATGATGGGCTAAGTTGGGACACCCCTGCAGGGTATATTATCTTTCAAAAGCCGTGCCCGCTGTTATGAGGCAGATGGGAATTTGTTAATGTCCGGTTGTAGATAACTTGACACTTGACTTCATTAAAATGCATCAACCATGTGTGTAGCCGTGATGGTCTCTTCTCGGCGGAGTCCGGGAAGTGAACACGGTTTGGGTTATGTTTGACGTAAGTAGTTTCAGGATCAGTTCTTGATCGCTTCTAGCTTCTCGACCAATGCGTTGCTTCTCTTCTCGCTCTCATTTGCGCATGTTAGCCACCATATATGCTTAGTGCTTGCTGCAGCTCCACCATATTACCCCTTTTCCTACCTATGAGCTTAAATAGTCTTGATCTCGCGGGTGTGAGATTGCTGAGTCCCCGTGACTCACAGATTCTACCAAAACAGATGCAGGTGCCTAGGATACCAGCGCAGATGGCGCGACCGAGCTCAAGTGGGAGTTTGATGAGGACCTTGGTCGTTAGTATGTTTGTTTCCAGATGATCAGTAGTGGAGCCCAGTTGGGGCGATCGGGGATCTAGCATTTGGGGTTGTCTTCTTTTCATTTGGTTTTGACCGTAGCCGGTCTATGAGTGTATTTTGAATGATGTATGACTTATTTATGTATTGTGTGAAGTGGCAATTGTAAGCCAACTCTCTTTATCCCATTCTTGTTCATTACATGGGATTGTGTGAAGATGACCCTTCTTGCGACAAAACCACCATGCGGTTATGCCTCTAAGTCGTGCTTCGACACGTGGGAGATATAGCCGCATCGTGGGCGTTACAATAAAATAATCGTATTTCTCATTACTACGAGTGCTCAGTGGACAATATATATAACATATAGAGTAAAAAAGAGATGCAACAAGTGTACAACCTCTTTGGCGAAGCCATGTCGATCTCAGCGTGATTGGGTTGGCCGATGAGGATGCTCCGGCTGACTTGGCTGTCAGAGGAGGGGAAGAAGATCTTAGGCGTCTAGAGATGGAGCCCGAGGTACTGCTCCGCTGTGATGGAGGGTTTTGTTGTTGGAGCAGCTCCGGGGGTTTGTACGACGCCAAGGCTGAAGCAGGACAAGAGAGACAAAGTTAACCTGAGTGGATTCTAATAGCATCTCCAATACATGACGTAAAATACATAACCACAATGTGCAAGATGTAAAATACATCAGCCGGACATCTCTGAACTTAACTGTCGAAACTAAACTTAACTGTCGAAACTGAATTAACTGTCGAAACTGAATTTTGTTGTCGAAACTGAACGCACTAGCAAGGTGAGGCTACATGTCGGTCGACTGACTTTTTCATCTCTGGTTAGTCGATTTTGCAGTCGTTGGATACGAAATCAAGGGCCTGTGGTTCATCTTCAACCTCCACCCCCCTGAGCCTCCAGCCACCACCGGCCAAACAGCAGCCCCCCGCCGCCCGCGGCCGACGGTGCGCTACCCCGCCCGCCCCGAAAACACTCCCCACCGCCGGTCCGCCGCCGCCCCGGCCATCCCTCTAGGCTCCCCCATGTCGAGCTTTTTCTCCGGCGATCCCCACGCCACCGCCCCGCCACCGTCGGCGACCATCGCCCCCACCCTGAACCCTATGATAGATAGTGGGGTACCTCTCTGGCGAGCCCCCTCCCCACTGCGGCTGGTTCTTCCTTCACCCCAGCGAGCCCCCCCCCCCCTAAAAATTGACTGACCCAAAAGTCGATTCAGTCGACTGAAGTGTAGCTAAATCGGAGCAGCATCGCAAGTAAGAGCAAGAGCGAGAGTAGCAGTGCGAGCAAGAGCAATAGCAAGAGCAGACCAGGAAGGGGACTGAGAGCAAGAGCAGAGCAGCAGCGCAAGCGAGAGCTAAAGCAGCAGCAGCTCCTACTGATGTGGACGTCGCTGCCGAGGGAGCGACGCCGTGGAGGAAGTGGCCGGCGATGCCGCCGTGGATGGAGCTGCACCGTGTCGGCTCGGGACCGAGCGCCGGCAGCACCGCGAGATTGAACCAAGAAGAAACTGTGGCGATTAGTGTACAACCTCTTTGGTGGTGCCGATTAGGCCGGAGCTTCATCCGAGGAAACGGTGATGATGATGCTCTTCCGGTGGTGCAGGTGAAGACGGTGGTGTGGGAATGGAGGTGGCGCGAAAGACGAGGGGAACATCGGGGCAGCTCCTTGGAGGTGGAGGACGGGGTGGCTGAACCGGCGGGACGACGAGATCGACGATGGATCCTCATTTGGTACGGTGGATGAGGGACGTCGAGGTGTTGCTATGGATGACGTCGTCGGGGAAGAGGCTCCGGCTGGGTGGCGGACAGAGCAGGGTGTGGGGTTTCATCGCGGGTTTTCGCGGCCTTGGTGTACAAATGGGTGGGCGGATGGGATGGCAGTGGGGAACCATGGCTTAGGGACGCGCTTGTCTCAAATGTGGGGTAATATACGAAAGTACCCCCACCGATTTGAGGAGGTTCTTTCGGTTCAGGGGTACCACGGGCATTTCGCGTGTCGGGATTTCACAGGAGGTGGGAGTTTTTGTGTGCGTTGTAATTTCGGAATAGCAAGGCGCGGGTTGAGATGGAGGGAGTTGTCGGAGCACAACGAGACAAAGATATATCTTAAATCTTTCGGGCTAAGAAGGCGCGGGTTGAAGAGGCGGGTGTTTTGCAGAACGATAGACAAAGACGCTAGCTTGAATCTTCGGCATAACAAGGCGCGGCTTGAAATTTCAGAAGAACAAGCTTAACGTGTACCCAAAAAAACACAATTTGCACCTCAACACGCACAACACACACACACAAACACCATTTAGACTAGAGTAAGGTACACGTGCATTGCACACATGAGATTTGGCAACCAAATTATGAATAAATATCACATTATAGCATGTAAGCTTTGAGTCATATATGCATGATGTAGATGTTCGTTTAATTCTTATAGTTCATTTCATTCAAAATCATCTAGTTTTTATAAGAAAGCTAATCTATTTTAAGATTCATGGAATTGTGCATTGTAAGACATAAAGTAAAAAATAATAATGGCAAATCATGTAGAAAAAGTTTTGGGCAATTCTGATACGGAAGATTCTAGAACAAAGAAGAAGTGCTTGTGTTTTGATGTTTGTGCATTATGCTTAAGTTCAACCATGGAGTCTTCTAGATTATAAATGTGGCGAAATCTGGTGGAATCTAGATGATATCCAACGGCCAGTAGTGCTCAAATTTGCCATATTTGGACCATCGGATTCGCCTCATCCAACGACCATCTTTCAAAGTTAAAGTTACCCGCACACAATATAAAAATATATAAAATATAATATATATATAGGGGTATAGATATAGATATGTGATGCGAAAGCCACCCATCATCTCCAATTAGAATAGTGTGTCCATGCACGGATGCGACGTGGACAAATGATGTCTGCCATCGATATCTCAAATTCAAATGAGTCTGACCTTGTTCAATGTGTATACATTACAACATGCT
Organism: Triticum aestivum; assembly: GCF_018294505.1. Lineage (NCBI taxonomy): Eukaryota > Viridiplantae > Streptophyta > Magnoliopsida > Poales > Poaceae > Triticum > Triticum aestivum. Next base: position 714,331,325 of record NC_057798.1, on the reverse strand, counting down.
CGTTTCCAAACCACACCGCGCAGATCTCCATTATATTCATGCATGCATGGGTTTCAAACATCAGGATCTCTTATTCAAATATTTGAATTCAACTTTACATTGATTATGACCTCACCTAGTCTTTTACACCCACACAGTCGTCTTCTCTTTATCATTGTACCACTAACTTTCTCTCGTGCATGCATGCACACACACTACCAGTCGGCATTATCCATCGCACACATGCAATCTTTTTCTTTAGGTCCGTCTCCCATGAAGGCACACACCCACACACATCCCCCTCTCCATCATATCGGGCATTCTTTAGCTCTCACGCGTGCATGCGCAACGATCGATGCTTCTCTATGTATGTGTGTATACAGCTAGGTCTTTCATAGTTTTCCACACAAACCGATCAATCGATATATCCAGTGAGGTCTCACCCTCTTTCCCACGTCCACATCGATCAATCTATACCTCTTTATATAGGATTAACATATATAGCTAATACACCCATATTAATTATATATCCAACGTCCCCCTCTCATCATCCATGCCTTCCGCTTCATCTCTCAGACACACGCACAATGGCGAAGACAGGGGGCAGTAAGGGCCTTGCCCCTCCTAACATCACTATATATTGAGGCTAATATGAATGTGATCATTAGACAATTGCTGCTAAAAATGGTTTTAAGTTCTTGAATTGACCCTCCTCGTAAAGGAATAGCAATGCTTGGCCCCCTAGCTCATTTATTTCTCATGGCTCCGCCACTGCGCGCAACAGCGCACGTTCTCGCCCCTCTCTCTAAATATCGATCTCGCACTTGTACATTCCTTCATAGTCGAGTACTAGTATTTATTGCATTTGCCAAGGAGTGACCTCTTCCAATGAAATGGTGTGCTTATTAGTTTTTTGTTGCTAAGTTTGCTTCCTTTAATTAGCTATAGACTCAAAATTGTCTTTTCACCTAGGTACACGCGCTTAGCACCATTTCTTCCTTGTGTCACCAAACTAGTCTCTCTCTTCTTGATTAACTTGCCACATCAGAATTTATGCCTATGTGGCAAGCCTAGCACCTGTAGGAGCAAGTAAGTCTTCTTGTAATGGGAGTATCATAGGTACTAGTATCATGCATGCCAACTATGCAATCTTGATGAGGTGACGTCGAATTAAATGAAGAAAAGAGAGAGTTGAGTATCATAATATGATACTGTATCATATTAAATGATGTGCTACTATGTGTCATGCATGACAATAAATAAACTATCCTATGATACCAACACATGATACTATGCATTACGGATGTAGTATCATACAAAAGTATCATATGCATGATACTAGTATATGATACTCTCCATTACGACCAACCTAAGTACAATAGTGCACTTTACATGGCATTTTTGCATATGTGGAGGAAAGAGAGGCAAGGAAAAAGTGGAGAAGTGGGCTCTCATGCAAGAGCCAGCCTCTACTAAATGATGGAGCATTGGGAGAGGCACCTGTATGGAGGTGGTCAGGAATCGGGAGACTCACGCCAGTCGTAGCGCCGTAGTTAAAATGATAATGGCAAGTCAAATCACGGGGCCCCACTTGTCCAGCAGTAACTCATTTTCAAGTCACATAGCCCTACATTTGCAGCAGCCTACTCCCTCGTCTTCTCGCATCTCTGTCGAACCGACTAGGCGTAACTGCCCCGCCTACCGCGTAGGAAAAGTCCCGCCCTCGAATTTTAAATAGTACTACAGTATACTAATTTTGTATCCATGGATTGCACCATGGAGCAAAGCCTCTAGAAAATGGTGATACACATGTACGGAGTATACAGCATGCCCGCCGCGTTCGCGTCGCACCCCAGACAGTCGGTCGGTCTGGCACGCTGCTCTCCATATGGAACGCGCGTCATATTGCGTTTGCACACACATGTGGGACCGCATTTGAGAACCGACCATAGGCACACTCCCCGGCCCCGCAAGTCGGTGAATTAATAGAAGAGGGAGACGAGCGAGAGTACTAGAGAAGTGTTGTACTACGTTGGTGCCTGGACGATCCTTGCAAGACACGGAAGATCAGTTCGTCCATGCATGTGACCAGACTCCAGCAGACATGCCTGGATTATCTATCGTCTACATATCGTGCATGCCGTGTTATACATGGCTGTAGTTGTGGTGAGAAATCTAAAAAAGGTTTCTTGTCATCTCGCAAAATTAGGTGTCATGTGCTTCAGATCACTGCGAGGGTTAAATAGGGACAACTGAGTTGGGCTAGTCATTGGGGGCACATGCACGAAGACTAATCGGCTGCCATCTAGGTCAAGCCGGCTATGTTAATTAGGACATCTATCGACGGACCCCTTTTCTACGAGTTTATCTTTAATTTGACTTTGTTCCTCGTCTAGTTTGTCCGTCGGGATTCATGTTGTCTCCTTTGGGCAGTGAGGTTATGATTTCTTGTCATGTGGCATTTTTTATTGTCATGTGACAACTGCGCCTCCGAGCCACATGCATGAAGACTTCTCGATAGTCATTGACGAGGTCAAGATGGCTCCGGTAGACAAAAGAAAACTAGTACTACTCCACTATATAGGCAGGAGCCTCCGCGCTTGCTTGCTAGTGTTGCTCTCTTCACACTGTCTCGGCCTCTCTAGATCTAAACACGACAGCGGTGGCCACTCTCTCTCTCTCTCTCTCTCTCTCTCTCTCTCTCTCTCTGCTCACCGCTGGTCATAGATCCAGCCGGATCCTCTCCGTCGGGGAAGGTGAGAAGGTGCAACATTCACGCGGTTGTCCTCGGCGACGGCTCTTACCCACTGCTGGCGTGTCCTGATCAGCCTGCCTTGACGTTCTCTCCCAAGCACCACTGGCGAGGGAGGGCCTCCGACCCCTTCTTCCTCGCTACCGTAATGTGGGAAGATCCGACCTCCCGCCGCCCAACTAGTGATATCCCGACGACCATCAGGTATAACTTCCTTCGAAACCGGCCTTGCTCTACTTCCCGAGCTCCTAATGTAGCTGCATTTGTATCTTTTACTATTTCTCAGGACCCTCGTAGATAGGATTGATCTGTTGTTCGAAAACCACCTTTTTTATGTTTAAGAGGTAAAATTAGTTCATGCACTCGAATCTAGTACTACTTGGTTCAAACAAGGAAGAAAGGGGGTGAGGGGCGGGGGAGGATTTGTTACCTCAATCTAGGACTTGGTCGAAAGAGGAAATAATGGGGGCGAAAAGTAGCAGAGACTGGCTATCCAACTGGTCTCTAGGTCTAATAGGGAAATAAAGGGAAACGCAGTACAAACTCAATATAAACCCGATCTATTGGTTGAAAGAGGAAAGAAAGTGGGGACTGGGGGACAAGTCAACAGAGTAAGTCCAGCACTAGATTTGCTAGCCTCACATAGTATAAGGTGGCTATACCGAACAAAAATGGGACCAACCCAGATATCCTGTTCTGATGTTTGTTGCCCCGAGCCACTCTTATGCAATGCCACTAGTAAAATGTAGCAGTCGCACTGTTAAAAGTAAGGACACGTTAAACCAATGTTGTTTTCAATGTAATGCCTCCAGTAATATGAATCAATGGCACTTTTTTACATGTCCTGCTAAATTTCCCATTAAGATAAGTTGGTTCTTTTTGTTAGAAATGCAACTGTCCTGGTCCGCCTACTCTCCCGTGCCCAAAGTAATGTCGTATTTAATGGTTGTTATGGTTAATCCTACTGCCCACACTAATATCTAGCAATGCCACTGCTTTAGAAATTGCTACTGTCCTTATAGGATTGCCATTCAGATAAGGAATATGCTTCTTTTCATTTGATGCATGTTTCATCACTAGTTAGTCACCCTCCTTTCCACCTTTTTTGTGCAAATAGAGATCTACATTTCACGCTCGATCTTAGTTGAACTGCACAAATGATATCCAAATTATAGTTGAGCATTCCAGGAGATTCACAACCAACCTTGATGTTGCTCAATTTTATTGCAACTAATGAAGAAGAAGCTCTGTGGGTTTTGTTTTCTGATGGAAATGGAACCGGGGCTGGAGCCCTTTTCTTAATTTTTTTTGAAGAAGAAGCTGCTAGCTCACGGGACATTGCTTCATTTTAGGTGAACTGCACCAAAAGGTCCCATGAATTGAATCATACATGTTGGTGACTGAAAGAGCCAGCTTCAGCATCCTAGTCTAAGCACCCTGGCCTCCATCCTTGCGACGCACGGTACACCTCGTTTGCCACCTGCTCCACCCTAGTGTCACTAATAAAATGAAGTAATAATACAGTTAAAATAGAGCGAGTGTCCTCTCTACCATTTCATTTCCAATGTAGATAAATAAAGTGCTTCTCTTTGTTAATGTATGTTTCATCAACTAGTCCCACTGTTAATGTTTAAGCGTTTCTGCAAACTGGGGTGCTTAATTTTAGTTGATCTGTACAAAAATAGAGATTTGAATGTCTCAAGGCGCCTCCTTGTACTACCGCTGTACACTGATGTTCATCAATGGCAGAAGGTGTATCTGGGAGACTTGGGACGATGTCCAGTATGAGGCGTACCGTATGAGGCGTCGCAGGGCCCATCTCGCCCTCGCGACATGGCATACTATGATACTATCGCAATATTTTCTTCTATTTATTTTGTGTGTTTCATCAACTAGTGCCACTATAATGTAATCACGCTTTTTCATTATCTGTGCAAACATGGTTATTCAGCTGCATTTTGGTGGAACTGCACAAATGTACGTATGGAACCGGCATATATGCAGAGTGCGAGGTGTGCCAAGTAAAAATTACCGACACCAAACATGCTGCATGCACGCATTGGCATCCACCACCACCAGTGGGATGTGTGGCGCTCTCTATGGACGAATCTTTCTCGGCAGGAAGTCCTCTAACCAAATACTAGTAGCTTATATTCGCAGTTTTCTAGGGAGTACTTTTTTCTGAAAGAAGCACCAATCTATTTTTCTTTATTTGTACACTGTGTCACAACTTTGACCCAAATGTCCAGAGCTATTTTAGGGTGATTGGCGTAGTACTCGGAGACTGATTTTAAGCATGATTTTCATTAGTTGTCACACTGATTGTAAGCATGAGCAGATGGAAGATTAGGTTAGTGCAAAGCTTACCTTAAACCCTACCTCCACCGTGGAAACGAGGCGAGCGTCGAGGGAACCGTGGAGAACAGCGGGGAAGCGATGTCGCGCCATCCAGCCTCCTCTTGTGGTGGGAGAACGAATACTCCTGTGGCTCCGGCTGGCTCTACACCCTCACGAACGGCACACCATACTCGATCAATTCGTTATCCTCTGGGTGCTCGACCTTCGACCTGTACGCCCACCACCTCCGCCTAACAGTCGCCTTGGGAAAATCTGTCTGCTCCATCGCCTAGAGGAGATACTCGATGAACTCGGAGGACTGCGACGTGACTGCCGCCGAGGAGTACATGTACATCGCCGCCCTCATCGCCGCCGTCTCGCTCTTTCGCATACATTGCCACATGGCCCGCACCGTCCTTGAAATCTCCCACTCATTGTCAAAGAAAGTAAGGATCTCCTTCAACCTGGCTAACTTTGCTTGGTCGCCGCCGGCGATCTTCCTGATTCGCTGCTGCATCCTCTCCATAGATGTCCTTTTGAGTGGTCCGATGCTAGATTTGGAAGATGGGAGGAGAGACGGTGGTCTTGCAATAGAGAAGAGGGAGAGGCGAGACGGTGGTTTTGGAATGGAGATGAAGGAGAGGAGAGGAGGTGGTTTTGCAATGGAGAAGAGAGAGAGGAGCATGCAGCAGCGATTTAGGATTGGATGAGAGGGTCGACGCGCCGTGACTGGATCAAAATCAAAATCAATTTACCCTTCAATTAAGAAAGTAACCCCACATTAACTAGTCCCCCTTTCATTCTGGGTCATAATTGACCATGATTTTCGCACATAAAATATATGTTATACGTTGCAAAAATAATATAATTTGAAAGTACATTCATATACGAACCAAACGATACAATTTTTGGTGACATGCATTCACATTTTTCTTGTCAAATACAGTGTGTGGTCAAACTTTGACCCAGAATACGCAAAACAACAAAAATATACTTCCAAGACCAGTGTCGCTCTTCCGCTCTTCTCCTCTTAAACCACCGCCGCTCCTCTCCTGTTCCAATCTAAATCCAGCGCCGCTCCTCTCCTCTTCCATTTCAAAACCACCGCCCTCCTCTCCTGTTCCAGTCCAAAACCAGCGTCACTCCTCTCTCGTTCTAATCCAAAACCAGCGCCGCTCCTCTCCTCTTCCATTCAAAAATCACCGCCGGCGAGTGAAGGTGCTGTGGAGAAGTAGATCTATGGGGGAGTACAATCGATATGTGAGGATCGCAGACGGCGACCCTGTGAAGCTAGCTAGGATGTTGGAGATACAGTCTTGGTTTGACAACACGGACCAACTAGCGGCAACGGCGACATCCATGGCCAAATATCTGTAACAGAGCAAAAAGGCGGCGATACACCCGGAGGGAGTCGCGCGGGAGTACATAGAGCTGCTCCTCTGGGCCATGGAGCAAACAGATTCACCGAATCCGATTGTGAGGGAGCGGTGGTGGGAGTATCGATCCCAGATGGAGCATCCACCAGAGATTGAAGGATCAAGCATCTACCGGGTGCCGTTTGTGAGGGTGTCCTACCAGAGCGAGCCAGTGGAGTCTTCGTCGACCGAACCCAACTGCAAGAGGAGAAAAACAGTTGGCCCGACGATGCTTCCCCGCCATCCTCTCCCTCGCCGTTCACATCGTCTCATGGGGCGGCTGTCTACCGCCAAGGAATAGGAGGGGACTGCCCCCCCCCCAGCCCAATAGTCGGGCAGGTTGTGAATTGTCAGGACGAGCTTAGGGTTGTTAGTATTTGCAGGTTGTGAATTGTGTTTTGTGTTGTGTATTTTGAGAGTACTTTCAGATAAGAATGTCTTTTGAATTTCAGATTTGCAGCATTGAGCATATGAAGTATTTTATGAATTCTAGAGATCTATTTTTAGCACTTCAAAAAATGTAGTTTCATAGGAGTATAAAAGTGCAGACAATGTGATTCTCAGAGAAGAAACTGCAAGTTTCAGTTTCAGATAAGAAACTGCAAGTTCAGTTTCAGATAAGAAACTGCAACTTTCAGAGGCAGAGCATTTATATTAACACGACCTTTTCAAACAAGGTTAACATCATGTTGGAAGTTTTATTCATGGTCAAAAATGGAACTACCAGCCAGTTAACATCATGCGGATCAACATTCATGCATAGCACATCTTCATATGATGCATAGTCAAAATGCCCACACAATGTCGAGTGTGCGAAACACAGAGGAAACGAGGGACGAAGTTTTGGCAAGTGTTGGACGTGGTGTGCATAGATGACAATGGGGACCCACATGTCAATAAAGGCAGAGGCAAAAAATTTGGAGATATTTTCCCTGCACAGGTGTGAGGTGGAATCGAACCCGGGCGGAACAGCTGTCGGGTATTATCACTTGGCCACTAGGCTAGTTCAATAGTTTCATTAATAATAAGGCACTTCCTCAGGTGGTCGGATCCCCTCCTGCGCCTTTGTGCGCTCGCCGTGACACCGATGTCTGCCGTTGTGCACATGCTGAACAAACGAAAGGAATATGGAGAGGACTATACATGGAGAGGTGGACAGTCGGGACCCACCAGGTCTATGGCCGTACGCAAGCAAGTGACTCATCGAAAAAATACTTCCTCCTAATGCTATACTGACATTGGGGCCCACGGGTTTGCCAACATAGTTACATTTTTAGGTGCTTCGATGTAGTTACTATAGGAGATAAACTCACAATGAAGCCGGGGAGCTGGCAGGAATCATTTATTATCATTGGGGCAGCAAGTATCAGCTGGGTTTTGGGCTGCCCCGTCTAGGCTTTCATTTTTAACATGCGCAGCCCACGACCTCGGATGGGAGGTCCATAGGCCTGTTTGTATTTTCTTGAGGGCCGTCATGTATCGACCGGCGTATGGACCTCCCATCCGAGGTTTTATTTTTCCTGAATATCGGCAACCCAATTTATGTATTTTTTTGAAGAAAACGCAGAGGTTTGTTCTATTTTGCTATATAAGAATAGGAACGCCAGGCCCAACTTATGTTTCCCTTCTAACTATATTATATATATTTAAATTATTTTATATGTTATTATATATTATTTTTATTGTCATCATATATTTAACAGATACTTAAATATGTGTACAAAAGCTTGGTAAGATTTAAGGACGAATATAATAATATCACTTATTATTTAAATATATTTATAACAAAATGCTCAGCCCCTTTTTACTTTTTGATAACATTGCTGGCCCAACCCAACATTATTTGTTCACCCAGCCCAGCTAATGGCTGTAATTCAAAAAAAAGATCAAATTGACTGTAAATTCTACCGCGCAAAAAAAGACTGTAAATTCTAAAAATGGGTTGAATACGTGCCACATTTTTGGAGGCTGAAATGTGGGCCAATAGGTCGAAGCCATCGCAAGTCGTTGTCAATTTAGTCAACAAATGATTCTGACATGTTAGCCATTGGATTTACATCCAACGACCAGCATCCAACTTCAATCTCTCGTCTTCTTCCTCCAGCGCCGCCGGGACCACCTCCCGCTTCCTGCTGCTAGCAGCTCTGCTTAGCACGCTTCGCTATGAAGCGCTACTCCACCGTTGGCCAGGACATCCCTCCACCCCTCCACACCTCCTGTTCTTCTCCATCGACTCCCGAACCATACTCCTCGTACACCTCTCCATCTGCGACTCTACTCCTGCGTCTTCCCATCTCTGGCTCATTGCTGTCCGGGGCGTCGCCATCGTCCACCACCTTGGAAGCGCACGACGCGACATGGTCAACGAACGACACCATCAAAAGTAGACTGTGCGTGCAGAGGCTGACAGCTGGGTCCACGGACGCACAAAAGGAAATGCCTCCTTATTACGCGCAAAATAATGATTCCTCCACCTGTCATCTGGGACCCACCGGAACGGCCTGTGTATTTCACGAAAAAAATGTGCCCCCTGCTGACAGGTCGGACCCACCAGCTATCTTCGCACGCAAGGAAGTGCCTCCTTATTACACACAAAAAAATGAATACTCCCCCTGCCAGCTGGAACCCAGCATAGTGGGAGGCTGACTTGTGGGCCTACCAAGTTGACGGGGACGGAGGGCTTTGTCAACTTAGTCAATATGAACGATTCTAGCTCCTGTTACCGTACGATGTTCATCCAACGACCGTAGTGCTTCTTCAACCTCTGGTCTTCTTGCTCCAGCCGCCCAAACCAGCACTGGTCGTGTCGCGTGCTCTTGCCTCCCGTGGCCGGCTGTGATGCCGCGGAGGCCTCACCGCCCCCTACTACTCCCACTGCTGGCCAGGCCATCCCTCTACTCGCCCACACCCCCTGTTATTCTGCAGCGACGACAACCTCACACCGTAGCCGAACCAGTGAAACCTCGTACTCCTCTTCGCGTGGGCATCCACTGCTGCGTCTTCTACGGCTCAGCGTCGTCCCCTTCCTAGGCCTCGCCGTCATCCACCGCTGTGGTGCTCTCAGTGCGGCGTGGTCAATGTGGTCAACACCGACTTCCATCGGAAGAGTACTATGCGCGGAGAGGCTGACAGCTGGGTCCATGGTGGCCGCAAGGAAGTGCCTCCTTATTACACACAAAATAATTACTCCTCCACCTGACAGCAGGGAACCACCGGATGGGCCACCGTATTTCGTGAAAAAAACGTTTCCTCCCTGACTGCTGGGACCCACCCGCTACACCTTCGCACGCAAGGAAGTGCGTCTGGGCAAAAAAAGACAATCCGCCCCCTGACGGATGGGACCCATCAGCTACATCTTCGCACGCAAGGAAGTGCCTGACAGTCGGGACCCACCTGATCAAAGCGTATGTAGCGTTGTCATTCTGGTCGCGAACATGTACGTACATACTGGTGGATGTAGAGGCGCGCACGTAGCATGTACACGTACATACAACGGCCAGGGTGCAAGAAAGAAAATACGGCCACGTATGTACATACGGGCAGGGTCTTGAACGCCTACTCACGCATACGTACGGCCAGGGCCGTGTACATGGCTGGGTAGGAACGGAGAAACCGCATCATCGTCGTGTTCATGGGGAGGCAACGGAATGTGTTGTGTTCATCAGGAGGCAACGGAACGCGTGGGAGCCCGGCTTGGACAGAACAGGCAATGGAAACGAGGCCTGGCGTACCGCAGAACGGAGGAAACGGCCTGTTCGACCGGCCACGTTCGAAACGGGATCCTGTTCATCGGGAGGGGTCTCCTATGGTCAAAACGGGGGTCCTGTTGATCGGGAGGGGTGTGGCGTACCGCAAAACGGACGAAACAGACTTGTGTTGGAGCGCTACGGTCGAAACGGGGGTCCTGTTCATCGGAAGGGGTGTGGCGTACCGCAAAACGAGACTCCATGGGATACTGTTCATCTCCACCGTCGATCTCCTCCAGCCTCCACAGGCTACCGTCGACCTCCTCCAGCCTCCACGGGCTCCTATTCATCCAGCCTCCACCATGCGCTACTCCACCGGCTACTGTTCAACCACCCCTCCACAGGCACCCCTCCACGAGGTCATCCTGTTCATCCAGACCTCCACTCCACGGGGTCCTGTTCATCCAGCCCCAACCGCCTCGATTGATCGGGGTCCTGTTCATCCAGAGGCAACGCCACCGCTCCCTGTTCATCCACCCCCCCCGCAACACTCACTGTTCATCCAGAGGCAGCATCGATCGGCTTCAGTTAGCAGCAGTAGTGAAGGAATCGCTCGATCGGGTTCAGTTAACAGCCATCAATCGATAGCTCGGGTTCAGTAACGCATAGCCTGCAGTGCAATCGCTCGGGTTCAGTTAGAGCCCAATGCCTCGCTCGGGTTCAGTTAGAGCCAACGCCTCACACACACGCGCGTACATGTACGAGAGAAACGCGCATCGCTCGGCCCCCGACCATCCACCATAACCGGGAACTCCCCGAAATTTTCCTCGCCCTCACTTCTACCACGGTTTTCCCCATGGACGGCCCAAAGAATGTCATGCAACTGCGTCTCCGGCCCACCCAGGATGAAAAGCCCATTTTCTGTCATGATTTTTTGTCATAGAAGTAGGAGCCCACCACATCTATGATGATACCGGGTTTTGTCATAATTATCATCATAGAAGTGTCATAAGTATGTCAGGAAAAAAATTCGTTCAGCCCAAAATGTCACGGATATGTCTTTTTTTGGTTGTGAGATACCACGCCCGACAAGTGTTCGGTCAAATGCTATTGAGCCTTTTTTTACATTACACTATTACTTTGGAGCAAGCACGATGGCGTGGTACTCGATAAGGGAGGATGAGTTGTTATGCGATGCATGGTTTACCAAAAGTGCGGACTTTCTAGGCATGAAGCAAGGTGGCCAGGTGTTGTGGCTAAGTGTGCAGTCTTGGTTTCATGAGCAAAAGCACTTCGCGCCTTACAACTGGCACATCATCCATGATCGAATGTGAAATTGCTAGCCCATCGATGCTACACCATATCAAACTCTATTATGAAGTACTGTAGTGCGATTTCACAAGTGGATAGAAGGTTGCCACCGGGTGTGTCAATAGCGGAGATCGTAATTTTTGCTTCCTGTTGCACTACATGTTGGTCAACTACTAGAAAATAACCCCCCCAACACACACACACTCACGCTGCTTTATATCTAATACAAACACACGCTGGCACCACGCACACACCCAAGATGGGATACAATGACATTGAAAACAGCCACACTACCTAAAACAACTCCAAGCCAATAACAGGTGGACAGTAAGCATCACTATGGAGTCGCTAGGGCCCTCAACCATGGACAAGCCACCGCAATGAGATCAAGTTATGTATGACGAACCATGAGCTCCAAGGCGGCATCTTCAAGAAGGGAACGACACTGGAGCACCGCCATCGCCCAATCCCAGGATATGGGTTCCTAAAAGGATCGATATAGTTGACTAGAGGGGGAGGTGAATAGACAACTACCAATTTTTAGCTTTTCTTTACCTATTTCAACTTTGCATCAAAGTAGGTTGTCTAGATATGCAACTAGGTGGGCAACCTATATGATGCGATAACAACAAGCACACAAGCAAGCAAGAGATACAACACAATATAAGCTTGCACAAGTAAAGGTGAGAGATAACCAAAAGGGGAACCGATGGAGACGAGGATGTGTTACCAAAGTTCCTTCCTTTTTAAGGGAAGTACATCTCTGTTAGAGCGGTGTGGAGGCACAATGCTCCCCAAGAAGCCACTAGGGCCACCATATTCTCCTCATGCCCTCACACAATGCGAGATGTCGTGATTCCAGTATTGGTGCCCTTGGAGGCAGTGACCGAACCTTTACAAACAAGGTTGGGGCAATCTCCACAACTTAATTGGAGGCTCCCAACGACACCACGAAGCTTCACCACAATGGACTATGGCTCCGCGGTGACCTCAACCATCTAGGGTGCTCAAACACCCAAGAGTAACAAGATCCGCAAGGGATTAGTGGGGGGAATCAAATTTCTCTTGGTGGAAGTGTAGATCGGGGCCTTCTCAACCAATCCTGAGCAAATCAACAAGTTTGATTGGCTAGGGAGAGAGATCGGGCGAAAATGGAGCTTGGAGCAACAATGGAGCTTAGGGATGGAAGAGGTGAGTCTTCTTGGAGAAGAAGACCCCTTTATATAGTGGGGAGACAATTCCAACCGTTACCCACTGAGGGAGTCCTGGATTACGGGGTCCTCGGACAGCCAGACTATGTACTTGTGCCGAAATGTTGGACTATGAAGATACAAGATTGAAGACTTCGTCCCGTGTCCGGGTGGGACTCTCCTTTGCGTGGAAGGCAAGCTTGGCAGTTCGGATATGTAGATTTCCTTCTTTGTAACCGACTCTATGTAACCCTAGCCCGTAGGACAACAACGATCATAGTCATAGGCTAGCTTCTAGGGTTTAGCCTCTACGATCTCGTGGTAGATCAACTCTTGTAATACTTATATCATCAAGATCAATCAAGCAGGAAGTAGGGTATTACCTCCATAGAGAGGGCCCAAACCTGGGTAAACATCGTGTCCCCCGCCTCCTGTTAACATTAGCCTTAGACGCACAGTTTGGGACCCCCTACCCGAGATCCGCCGGTTTTGACACCGACATTGGTGCTTTCATTGAGAGTCCCACTGTATCGTCACTGTAGGGTTTAATGGCTCCTTCAATCATCCACAACGATACGATCCAGGGTGAGGTTTTCCTCCCCGGACAGATCTTCGTATTCGTCGGCTTCGCACTGTGGGCCAACTCGCTTGGCCATCTGGAGCAGATCGATAGCTACGCCCCTGGCCATTAGGTCAGGTTTGGAATCCTGAACTACACTGCCGACATCCGCGGAGACTTTATCTTCGACAGATTTGAGCCCACGACAGGTGCGCCGTATAGTCACGATGAGCATGCCTTAGATCTGCCATCGGATGGTGTTCAGGGGAACACACCTGCAGCTGCCCTGGCCTTAGATCCAGAGCAGATCGTGCCATCTGAGGACGGGTGGATAGACCCTGCCACGAAGGCCGCACACTCACTGGCAATAGAGCCGAATACAGACTTTGCCTCCAATGAGGTCTGTGTCATCGGACCCTCGGACTCGTCTCTGACCATAGGCTCCGAACCGCGTGCATCCATGCCTATCAAACCTGATTGGGCACCGATCATGGAGTTTACCTCCGCGGATATCTTTCAGCACTCACCCTTGGGCGACGTGCTAAACTCATTAAAATCTCTCTCCCTTTCAGGAGACTCTTGGCCGAACTATGTCCGCCTTGAGTGGGAAGCGGACGATGAGGAAATTCATTACCCACCCACCACCCACTTAATAGCCACTATCGATGACTCAACTGACATGCTTGATTTCGATTCCGAATACATTGACGGTATGAATGACGATGCCGTAGAAGAACAGGAACCACCGCCCACAGGACGCTGGACGGCCACCTCATCATATGATATATACATGGTGGACACACCCAAAGAAATGCGACGGAAGATAATCCTCTGGAGAAGCAACCAAAGCGCCGACGTCAGCGGCACCGCTCTAAATCCCGCCACAGCAAAAACAGCGATAACGGCACAAGAAAGAATAATACCCCGGATGACTCCAAAGGTAACGACAACCCCATGGACCCAGCGATGGAGCAGGATGCTCCAAGGGACGACGAACATAGTCTGGGGCCGCTGTCCGATCACAGCGATGCCAAAGATAATACTTATAAACCCGTCTCCAGAGAGGAGAAGAGTCCGGACGACAATGCACTCATCATCCCGGAAAAGCACTTGGAACAAGAGAACCTCCACAAAAGGCTTTTCGCCATCGCGAGGAGCTTGAAGAAGCAGAAGCAAAGGCTTAAGGCCGCGCAGGATACGCTCAACCACAGATGGAATAAAGTGCTCGACACTGACGAAAAATACGATGGAGATCGCCACACAAAGAGCTACCCAAAGCGCAAGCTGCTGCCCGAATTCGATAACGAGGCTATAGAGCCCATCCTGCCGAAAAATAATACGGCTGACCTGCCGGACCGACCATCCCGTGGCCGAGACAGAGCGGCTAATGGCGCCGCACATAAGTCAGCACATGATCTACGTGAGCACCTGGACAAAAGAGCCGGTATGGCCAGGTCCATCTATAGATCTAGGAAGCGTGCTCCTACGCAGGATCACGGCCACCAAAACGACTATACTGATCGAATACCAGCTCGGAATCAACACCGAACACTACATGCATCGGAAGCATGCCACGACACATCCAAATACAGGGGTGCCGCGCACTCCCTGTGCTTCACCGATGAGGTGTTGGATCATGAATTTCCACAGGGATTTAAACCTGTAAACATAGAGGCATACGACGAAACGACAGACCCCGCAGTCTGGATTGAGGACTTTATTCTTCACATCCATATGGCTCGCGGAGACGATCTCCATGCCATCAAATACCTGCCCCTCAAGTTAAAAGGACCAGCTTGGCACTGGTTGAAAAGCCTCCCCGAAAACTCAATTGGAAGTTGGGAGGAACTTGAGGACGCTTTCAGGGCCAATTTTCAAGAGACGTATGTCTGACCTCCGGACACAGACGATTTAAGTCACATAATCCAACAACCTGGAGAGTCAGCCCGTAAGCTTTGGAACAGATTTCTCACCAAAAAGAACCAAATCGTCGATTGCCCGGATGCTGAAGCCTTAGCGGCTTTCAAACACAGTGTCCGGGATGAATGGCTCGCCAGACACCTCGGCCAGGAAAATCTGAGGACAATGGTAGCCCTAACAAGCCTTATGACCCGCTTTTGCGCGGGTGAGGACAGTTGGTTGGCCCACAGCGGCACCAGCGACCCAGGCACATCCGAAATCAGGGATGACAATTTAAAGGCAGTAGAGATGGACCGTCCAGCCTAAACAAAATTCTAGACAGATCATGTCAGATTCACGGCACCCCGAGAAACCTGTGAATCACACCAATAGAGAATGATGTGTCTTCAAGCAGGCCGGCAAGCTAAACGCCAAACACAAGGGGAGGGAGCCGCCAAGTGAAGACCAGGACAAACCTCGCTAGCCGAACACTGGAGGACAGAAAAAATTTCCACCAGAGGTCAAAACAGTGAACATGATTTACGCAACACACATACCAAAGAGGAAGTGCAAGCACGCACTCCGAGACGTATACGCTGTAGAACCACTTAACCCCAAATTCAACCCATGGTCGGCCTGCCCGATCACTTTCGATCGCAGGGATCATCCGACTAGTATTTGGCATGGAGGTTCGGCTGCCTTGGTGCTCGACCCAATAATTGATGGATACCATCTCACCCGAGCACTCATGGACGGCGGCAGTAGTCCTAGTTTGATATATCAGGCACTGTCCGCAAAATGGGGACAGACCCGTCAAGAATTAGCCAAATCAGTACTACCTTTAAAGGAGTAATACTAGGCGTAGAGGTCCGCTGTACGGGCTCTCTAACATTAGAGGTTGTATTCGGTTCTCCCGACAACTTTCGAAGCAAAGAACTAATCTTCAACATCGCTCCATTCCGAAGTGGCTATCACGCACTACTCGAAAGAACGGCCTTCGCTCGTTTCAATGTAGTACTGCATTACGCTTATCTTAAACTCAAGATGCCCGATCCACGTGGAGTCATCATAATAAGCAGAAATACAGAGTGTTCCTTGCGCGCGGAAGAATATGTGGCAGCTCTAGCAGCCGAACTATTGAATGACCACTCCAACCCGAATAAATGATCGGTCGTCGAGACCACGGACACGGCTAGACGTGTCCGGCGCACCACTAGTTGTAGCAGCCCAGATAAACCTGAGCTTGGTCGACGGATATGCCCCCATATGTGGTGCTAGGGTCCATAGTTCGGCTCGACCCTATTAATACACAATAGATTGAATTCTCATGGTTCATTAAGAATAACCAACTTTTCGCACGGTCACACCAGATTCTTTCACCTGGGTTTTTCTTTTTTTACAGATGACCATCGTGCTACACCCTTCCAGGATACGGCACAACGGAGACAAAGGCGCAGACGTGCAGCAGGGCTCCGTTCAAAGGTTTCTTTTTAGATTAAGACCCTGTGTAAACCCTTTTTATTGTCTCTTGTTGACTCACACCATCCGGACATGTAAAACAACCAAGAGGGATACTTGCGTTATTGGCAAGCTCTTTCGTCACGCCAGATTAATGCACGTACCTGGAAATTCAGGGCTCATTATTGAGGGCGGCATTCAACCCAGTATATGTTCTAAAGTCCGAATACCTTTGGGAGTGCTCGGCGTCGCGAGTTTGGCCTTATATGCATCAGCTCCGAATCATGTCTTTGGTCAATAGTTGGGTTTTCCCAGCTCCCGTGTTTTGCTACCTTACGTTCCGCTCTATCGGCTAAGGTGGCACCGGGAGAACTACTATGATTGTGCCCTGGTTCATCTGGATGAGCACCTCAGTAGAGAAAGCCAAAAATTGACTGTCATGATAAAGCGAGAGACTGGTCAACCACTCGATGACTCAGCGGAATCTTCGCGATTCCTCCGCATTAACGAAGGACCGGTTTCCCGGTCACGTATGTACGGGCAACATATTCGGATGAACGCGGATGTACCAGCGGCTATATAGTAGCCCCACCGTTAAACTCCTATGGCTAAGTGAAAGTGTTAAAATTATATAGTCTGATTGCCTCGTTCGCCATGCCACCACCTCCTTAATGGACCAAGATGTTGGATCAAGTGTGACTACGCGCTTTGCCAAACACCCCGCATTATATGCGAGGGGGCTGAAGTCGACGACTGCAAACTTTCAGGTTATATACATATATACATAAGCGGTCGCACACGAGGCACTACAATACTTTACGGGCAAAAGTATAAATATAGCCTTTATTATCAAAAGCATTGTTTTTACAATCAAGATACATGTCACTGGAACATGTTATTCTTTGAGCACTGAGCCTCTATTAAATGGGCACCCTCTGAGACTTCTTCAAAATAGTGCTCGAGCGAGTCCTGGCCCCCGGACGGACCCTCGGTTGCAATAGCGGTGGCCTCTATCTTCGCCCAATATGTCTTAACACGGGCAAGAGCCATCCGCACACCCTCTATGCACGCCGACCTCTTGACAACATTGATGTGACACAACACGAAGAAATTGTTGCACCAAACTAAAATAACTACTCGGGCTTAGTTCGTTCGGCCACAGATGATCCACGAGAGCCTTCATGGCAAGCCCGGACAACCTATGGAGCTCGGCCCACTCGGCCATTTGCTCATTTAACAGTAGCGGACGCTTTGGAGCACTGAACTGCGACCAGAACAATCTTTCCACCTCATGATCCTTCCGATGCTTGAAATACTCCGTCGCATCAACAACACTCTTTGCTAAACCCAAGCATGCGTCTGCAGAGCTCCACAATTGATCAAGAGGGGCATATTTCGGATCGCCGAACTTCATTCATAATAAAAAGGGCTTCCCAGACGCGATATCACCGGCTTGCCGAAGCTCCTCCCGCACCGCTCTGATTTCAGAGTGAGTTTCCTTTGCTGCTTGCAAGGCCTTCTCTAGGTCAGCCGTTTTCATTTGGTTTTCTCTTTCAAGAAGCTCATATCGGCTGGCGGCATTTTGTAGCTCAATAGCCATGTTGGATATTTTATCCTCACTTTGGTGATGCGCAGCCTATTCGGCTTTTAATTCTTTGACTGCCTTCAGGGCGGCCGCATCACTTCCCGAAGGGTCTCCATGACGGCAGCTCCATATGCAGTCAAAGCATACTATAAATACTAGCATCATGCTCTTCTTAATATTTGCTGACCACCCGAATATACATACCCTATGCCTCGTCAAGCCGCTTGTTAACAAGCATGATGTCCGCATCCGCCATGTCAAGTTGCCGCCTCAATTCAGTAAATTCAGCAGTTCGGTCAGCCGCCGGATCTACAACCGCCTACGCACGAAAGCAGCACTATCACTACCTGAGACTATGATCCTCTGCTCGCCGCGTATGGACGGCAACCAGAGTCTTAGGGGCTACTATCTATACACACCTTGCGTGTGCGGTACAGTCAAATATATATATATATTACTTTGTGTACCTCAAAGCCTCTTAGCAGGCTCGTAAAAGCTTCAGTCAACCCGCTTTTTGCATTAAGGTATGATGTGCTTCTGAGATAGCCGCTTGCTCCAGAAGACCTATCAATGTGTCCGGTTGTACACCGGACAATCCCGGCCTTTTTTTGTTGGTCTCCTTAGGAGCCGGGAACTCCGGACTTCGGCCGGCCGAAGAGTTACCTTCTGGCCTTTGCAGATCAGGAGAAATCCTCCGCGACGACACCTCAGGGTCGTCCGTCTCATGAGGCAGGGAAGCATGAGGAGGCGTTTCGCTCTCCATCATCTCCGGAAGAAGATCCCCCGAGGACGAACATTGTTGAGAAGGGCTATGAGCCGGACTGCAAAACATATGTCTCGGTTGTTATTCTCGGGAAAAGAACAGTGCATATTCACTAATGTGCCTTTGTTCACTTACAGCTCGGTTGACGGCTGGCCCCCTTGTGGGTGTTGTGCGCTAAGGATGCCCTCCGGGGCAGGGCCCCCTAATGAAGGTTTCTTCATTCGTTTGGAAACCTCCGTTTCCAAGTCTTCAGGGGCGGTTCTTTTCTTCTCGTGGGGAGGGGGCATTCTAGATTCACCTCCCCGATCATCCTCCAACGCGGAGGCACTAATTCCCCCGGGTCGGATGTGTAACGTATGAAGCCCGTTTTTGGCTTCTCCATTCCTCCCTCATCTTCTCCTGATGGCACTTGATAAGGTGCACAAGCCAGCATCCTAGTTAGTACGGGATCCGGCGAGCCTTCAGGAAGAGGGGCCGAACACCTGATCCTCTCCGCCTTTCTTATCCAGTCCTGGCCGAGGGTAATTTTTTAGAATAATGTTGTGCCAAATATAATGACAGCATGTTCGGTCGCGAAGTTACTTACTTGGGTATCTGGACGGTTGCAGTTGAGACACACATCCTCGGTGGTGTCCGGACACTTTATTCGTGATTTGAAGAATAATCAATACATCCCTTCGAGCGTCCCGCCGAAGAAGTGTTGAATGGTTTGTGGTCCTTCCGGGTTGAACTCCCACATACGGAGAGATTGCCGTTGGCATGGCAGGACCCAACGAACTAACATTACTTGAATTACTTTGACAAGACCGATATCCCTCTTGAGGATATCTCGTATGCGGCTTTGCAATGTCAGCACGTCATTAACTGGCCCCCAGTCTAGCCCTTTGTTGACCCATGATGCCAGTTGGGGCGGAGGGGCAGAGCGGAAGGCTAGGGCGGCTGCCCACTTTGTACCTCGGGGTGCTGTGATGTAAAACCACTCCCGTTGCCATAGGTCGGACACCTCTGGGAAGGAACCCTTTGGCCATAGGGCATCGGCACCTTTTCTTATTATAGCGCCTCTGCACTCCACATGTCGCCCGTCGATCACCTTAGGCTTCACATTCAAGGTCTTGAGCCATAAGCCGAAGTGTGGGGTAATGCGGAGGAAGGACTCACACACGACGATAAACGACGAGATGTGAAGGATGGAATCGGGAGCTAGATCATGGAAATCTAGCCCGTAATAGAACATGAGCCCTCTAACGAAGGGATCAAGACTAAAGCCTAGCCCTCGGAGGAAGTGGGATACAAATACAACACTCTCGTTGGGTTCGGGAGTGGGGATAACCTGCCCTTGAGCAGGTAGCCTATGAAGGATTTCGACGGTCAGATACCTAGCCTCCCTAAGCTTCTTGATGTCCTCCTCTGTGACGGAAGAGGCCATCCACCGGCCTTGAATATTGGATCTGGACATGGTTGAAGGTCCGGAGCGCTTAGACTGAACCTTGGGTGTTGGAACTCGAGGTAGGGTAAGGCAAGGATCGGGCGTGGAAAGAAAAGGATAGGTCTTGACCTCTTTATAAAGAGGGTGAATATCAAGCGTCCTCCGCATGGCCATTTGGAACTTGCCTAAAACCGAGGAGTCATACTAACGGCATGGTTGGGTTACCCACGCCCGTATTGATGAGAATCCCGTGATAAGGGAAACATGATCTCTGCTTCGACAAGACATGCCAATAAAACTGCCTCGCAAGACGTGCAACAGCGGGTTGAGAAAAACGGTTCGAATAATGACCGGGCCGTAGCGTGATGTCATGCTATGAAAAGTTGTCAGCAGATTAGATTTGTGGAATATTGCACTCTCTACGGTGGTGCGTGGAATTTGTTTTGTAGAGCCGGACATGATTCATGTGTTCAAAATCTACCTTGGAGTATTCGGAGAAGGAACCCGCCTTGCAATGCCGAAGACAATCTGCGCGCCGGAATCATCATCATTGAAGCCTGATTCAGGGGCTACTGAGGGAGTCCTGGATTATGGGGTCCTCGGACAGACGAACTATGTACTTGTGCTGAACTGTTGGACTATGAAGATACAAGATTGAAGACTTCATCCCGTGTCCGGGTGGGACTCTCCTTTGCGTGGAAGGCAAGCTTGGCAATTCGGATATGTAGATTTCCTTCTCTGTAACCGACTCTGTGTAACCCTAGCCCCCTCCGATGTCTATATAAACCTGAGGGTTTAGTCCGTAGGACAACCACGATCATAATCATAGGCTAGCTTCTAGGGTTTAGCCTCTACGATCTTGTGGTAGTTCAACTCTTGTAATACTTATATCATCAAGATCAATCAAGCAGGAAGTAGGGTATTACCTCCATAGAGAGGGCCCGAACCTGGGTAAACATTGTGTCCCCACCTCCTGTTACCATTAGCCTTAGATGCACAGTTCGGGACCCCCTACCCGAGATCCGCCAGTTTTGACACCGACACCCACCACTCAGCCCGCGACCCGCGGTACTACCGCACAGGCCTGCGGTACTACCGCGGTGGCCCGTGGTACTACCATGGGCGCGGCAGAGCCTGGACCTGAACATATGAGCACTGACAGGGCGCTGTAGAACCGCTGGTGTGGTACTATCGCGACCTCATGCGGTACTACCGCAGGGCAGCCACGGTCCAGGCACGGTAGGAACGGATATAAAAAATTACATCCGTGACTACCTCCGCTGAGATTTTATCGATGCAAAAATCCGACACGGTACTACCGCAAAAGGTGCAGTACTACCATGTAGGGTGCGGATGTAAAAAAATACATCCGCCCCTACCTCCGCTCATGCTGTTGTGCCTGGCTAGGCGGCACGGTACTACCACGCCAGAGCACGGTACTACCGCGTGGGGCGTGGATGTAAAAAATTTACATTCGCCCCTACTACCGCTTGCGCAGCAGCGCCAGGCCAGAGCTCACGGTACTACCGCTCAGAAGGAGCGGTACTACCGTGGGAGCCCATGGTACTACCGTGCTGGAGCCCGGTACTACCGCTGGCGCCTGCGGTAGTACCGCTCTAGGGAGTAGTACTACCGCGAGCCTGTGAACAGCAACACTCGGAGTCCTTCATTTCACAGAGACATGGTGAGACGGAGGAAACTCCCAAGAGCCAAAGGAAAGGTGGTGCAAAAGGAACGTGTACATGAGATTCCACCCAAACCTTTCCAATGCGGACCCCCTCTTAATAGTATGGCTTTCCTACGACTCGACCACCGAAAAGAAACGTAGAGAAACACCGTCTTCAATAATCTTCGAGGGGCATCAAATCGTCTTGTGTTTAGTCATGATATATCAGAAAAGCTCAATGCACACGATTAGTCCACAAAAGCATTGTTATCAATCACCAAAACTACTAAGGGACAAGTATGCCCTTACAATCTCCCCCTTTTTGGTGGATTGATGACAATACGGGATTTGCACATAGAGATAACAAATGAGGCATCGGCAAAGCCACCATCTATAAAATATAGACGGGCTCCCCCTAGATGTGTGCATTCTAGAGATGTGCTTTGGACTGCACGGCACACATACTAGGATCAACACTCCCCCTATATTTTATAGACAAGGCATCTCTTGCAATAATAAAATCAACACTAAGGAAGTAGGCAAGAAGATAGATATAACTAAGAAATGAAGACATAAAGATAAGTAGGAGTGCATATGTCTTACACCATATGATAGAACTTAGTCTCACAAGCACAACCAAACCAAAGCAAACAAAGTTCAACAGATGGAAACCAAAGGGACAAGGTGAAACACACGACACACGATGCACGACACGCAAATCCTACACCCTCTCCCCCTTTGGCATCTTGACACCAAAAAGGCAGAGAGGGCACCTACGACAAAGGTGGTAGCTCAGGCAGAAAACGACTCCTCGTCGCCAGACTCAGTAGAAGGAATGGTCTCCTCCTTAGAATCAGTCCACTTGTAGCCCTGCTTAGCCATCCAGGCAGCCTTGAGGGTGATGTGCTTCTCAGACCCGCTAGACACATCCTTGCCACACGCCCTCAAGATCCTCTTGTCGCGACGGCGACTCTCCTTCTAAGCAACATGTGCCTTGTACTGACCCTGGGTCTGCATGCAGAACGACCTCTTCATCTTGATCTTCAGCTTCTTCGCCCACGAGGGCTCAGCGGATGGAGGAGTGTAACGAGCAGAATGGTCTTCAGCAGCTTCTTCCTCCTCAATCTCCTCCTCATCCACAGCCATCTTGGCGGCCTCAGCAGCAGTGGTGTTAGCCCATTGGCTCTTGATGCGAAGCTTGATGGGCTCATGATGAAGCCATCCTGGTGCTTGAAACTCATCATTGGGAAAGATCTTCTCCCAAGTCTTGGAGATCAAGTGAAACAGGTAAGGCCCATAGATAGGAACCTTACGGTTGAACACGGCAAACTGAAGCTCACACCACATGATATGTGAGACATCAAGTGGTTGAGTCTGAACGTGACGAGCCTCCTCACAAATGAGCATCATGTCAACAGGGTAAGCATGCACCTGGCCCATGTCACCAATGTGTGGGAAGAGGGTGTTGCGGAAGAGCCGATGCATGATATCAAGGAAGGGGTTCAATGCCCACACCTTCTTCTTGCTGGGAAGAGTCTTCTGTACAAGGAAGGGCATGAGCGTGTTCTTGTTGGTAGACTCAGACTTGGCATGAGGGCGAACTCCAACGGGCGTGTCAAGCCCTTCATCTCTAACTTGAAGCAACTCCATGAACTCCTTCCATTTAGCAAACATTCGTCGACCATTGGTCATCCAAGTCATGGTCCTTGCTTCCTCGAAGTCAAAGTGAACCGAAGCAAAGAACTGAGCCACAATTTCTGGATCAAAGTCCATGTGAAAAGTAAGCATGTGCTCAATGCCGAACTACTCCACCAGATCCAAGGCCTCTCCAAAGTAGCCACGGTTCTTGTCCTGCCTCATATGAAGCATGTCAATCTAGTGAACTTCCACGTAGATGTTTTGCTTGGCCTTGATCACATCTAGATAGATAAGATTCTGCCGCTTGGTCCAGAAGAGATCATTGTCTCTGAAGTTAGCCCGGGGATTCACATATGGATTGAGCTTCCTTCGAATGACGAACTCGGCCTGAGGCATCTCATCCATGCCCATGATGGGCTCTTTCTTCTTGGTGGCGGTGTGCTTGGTCCTGCGTTGGGAGGCAGAGGACCCCTCTGGAGCTTCATCTTGGTTACGCAGTCGCTTTGACCCTGTGTCACGGCTGGGATTCAAGCGACGGGCATGGGAACCGAAGCCTCCACCTAGACACAAAACACAAGAACACGCACGAGAAACAAGAAGGATCAATGCAAATGCCAAGGCCAAAGCCAAAAGAAACAAATAAGCACGAGATCTGGACAGAAAAAGAGCTCATGATACATCTACGGTAGTACTGGGCCGTTGTACGGATGTAAAAAATTACATTCACACCAGCCGTGGTAGTACCATTTCGGGGTGGCACGGTAGTACTGCGCCTGGGGTGGAAGTAATTTTTTTACTTCCATGCTCCAAGTGGTAGTACCGCACCAAGGAGCGGAAGTACCGCTCCAAGGAGCGGAAGTACCGCGTGGAGCCGGCTACGAGCAAGGGTGCGGTAGTACCGCTCCAGGAGGAGCGGTAGTACTATGCAGATTGAAAACGCGACAGGAGCCGCAGATCTGGATCTAGAACCTCCGCACGTCTACATCGATACTACCGTTGATCAAATGGAACTATTTTGACAATCCAAAGAACACGCTTACTACACTACCATGCTCCTACAAATCCCACTTGCACAGATTTATCCAAAAATCTCAAGAACACCACATGCATCTCCCCAAGACCTAGAAGCAAAAGAAAGGAAGAAAAGGAGAGGAACTTGGGGAAAAACCTTGGTCCATGGCAAGGGGGCAAGGTGGGGAACGATCCCAACGGTCGGAATCCAAGGAGAGTGACCTGTAACGCCCCGGATTTGATGCGCCAGGTGTCCGCTAGTTATTCGCTGTCGTTGCCATGTCATTTGCTTGCGTGTTGCATTTTATCATGTCATCATGTGCATCTCATTTTGCATACGTGTTCGTCTCATGCATCGGAGCATTTTCCCCGTTGTCCGTTTTACAATCCGGCACTCCTATGTCCTCCGGCATTCCCCTTTTGTCTCATATTGTGAGCAGGTGTTAAATGTTCTTGGAATGGACCGAGTCTTGCCAAGCGGCCTTGGTATACCACTGGTAGACCGCCTGTCAAGTTTCGTGCCATTTGGAGGTCGTTTGATACTCCAACAATTAACCGCGTAGTCCGAAACCCCCCTTTCTCTTTGCAGCCCAACGCCCTTCCAAAGTGTCCCAAAACCCATCTAACTCCCCCCCATGCTCTCGGTCGTTCGATCACGATCGCGTGGCCAAAAACCGCTCCTCATTTGGACTCTCCTAGCTCCCTCTACCTATAAATATGTGCATCCCCCAAAATTTCGCGCAGATCAAATCCTAGCCTCTTCCCCTCTGCGCCACTGGACATGTCCGCCCGCTGCCGGACGCGTCCACCGCTACCAGCCACGTCGCGTGGACCAATGACGGGCCGCCACATCATCGCGCCGCCGCCCGCAGCCTATCCGGAGCCGCCGCGTCGCCCCAGCCCCTCCTCCATCACCGCAGGCCCGCTCGGCCCATCTGGAGCCCGCGTCGGGCCGCGCCAGGCCCGGATCCGTGCTGCGCCTCCCGCTCCGCTCCGGTGCCATGGCCTCGTCCCCGACCTTCGCCTCTGCCCGAGCTCCCGCCGGCGAGACGCCCTGCCGGCGACCAACTCCGGCAAGGCCAGGCCAGCCCCATCGCGGGACCTCCTTCCCGCGCCCCTGCTTCTCCTCCGAGGCTCTCCCTCACGATCTCTCTCTCTCTCATGTGCCAGGACTCCATGGATGGCCGCCCCAAGTTCCACCGGTAACAGCGCCGCCGCGAGCTCCATCCGCCGCCGCTCTTGCCCGGATCCGGCAGCCCATGCCCCGATCTACCCATTCCCGGCCATCCCGAGCCCCGCCGGAGTCCCACGCCCCTTCCTCGTCGCCGTTGACTTCCGCCGGAACCGTCCGTAGGAGAGAAGCAGACGACCCCGACCTATCGGTTTTTGTCCGCGAGGTGAATTTTCTGCAAAGTCCCGAAATATTTTGATATTATCATGCCTTGTTCATCGCATCATATCTACACGCATGATGCTCCATTTTGTGCGTGTCATATGTCAAATTGTTCGTCTCAATGAGTACTTCATTTCATTCCATTGCATCATGTTCATTTGAGCTCATCTTGATGACTGAATCATCGTTGCAAGAGTGCTATATGATGTTGTCTGCTGTCTGTTAACAGAACTTGCTCATTTGTCATTTTTTCCATGTTTGATGTGTGCATCCTATGCGGTTGATGTCTACATGTGTTTTGATCTATGTCATGCCATCTTTACAGTGGTTTATGCCATGTATTTTTGTGATCTCTGTGGTGACTAGCACAAGCATGCAAACTAGGCTTCGTAATGTTGCTGATCTTAGTCCCTGTTCTGCTGTTATTTTGATGCCATGTAAACTTGTTGGTACAGAGAGATCCATGCATATTTTGAGATACTTCAGTAAGGATGTTTTGAACATATGGTTGTGCTCTATCCATTCATGCCCCTGTTTCCAATTATGGAGTAGTCTAGCATGTCATTTTAGTGCTCTACTTTTGCTACAAAATGTTTCCTGGCAGATTGTTTACATGTTATTCAATTTTGCCAAGGTTGTTGTAGTTGATCCTTGCATGCTATGAACTTGTTCTTACCTTGATTAGTTTCATAAACATGTCTTCTTGCTGATGCTATTCTTATCTTGTCATGCAATGACTTGTGGTGAGTGAATCGAGCTTGTTAAGTAGGGTACTTGCTGTTGCTGTTTTGCTAGGCTGAATCTGTTATTTCGTGATGCTATGTAAACCTGCTGCTACAAGTCATTCTATGCATAATCTGGAGATGTTCACTAAGGGTGTTTTGTTCTACATGTCATGCTCTATCTATCCATGCCCCTGGTTGCATTTATAGCCTGCTGTAGATTGTTGTTGTCTTGCTCCAAAGTTTCTTTATAATGTTGCTGTCAGCCTGTTAACATTAAGTTCAGTTGTTGCCATGATTGTTGTTAGTGATCCATGCACCCTATGAACTTGATCTTGCCATGCTTAGCTTCACAAACATGTCTTCTTAGTGTTGGTTGCCTTGCCATGCCATGTATTGCTCTGTGGTGAGTGGTACAAGCTCACCAACATGTCTTCATAATTCTGTTCCTGCCATGTATGAATCTGTATTATAACTTGCTATGTTTACATGGGTGCTATCATATCTTCTGATCCTTTTTGGCTCATGGTCAGTAAAGGACTTTTGTTCTATGCAATTAGTAGATTCATGCCATGCCTTTGTTTGCCATGATAAGTTCCTGTAACATGTTGTTTGATAGCTCTAAACATTGCAACCTGATGTTATTTTCTGCAAAGTATGAAAGTGTTATTATTTGCAATCTTGCCATGTGTGTTTGAGCATGTTCTAGTGATTTCTGGAGATAGCTCAGTGTTCATGTTTTGTTATGCTTACCTGTACATCATGCCCATGCCTTTTGTTTTCTTGTTGAGGTCCTGTAGCATATTGTTTTGATGCTTGCAATATGCCTAGTTGCTGTTTTGGACAGATTGTTGCTATAACTTGTTTCATGTGTGTGTGTTGAACCGTTGCTCCGTTTTGAGTGTGCTCTATATGAAACTTGCTTGATTTTGCATATAGTTTCATATTATCATGTTGCATCCTTGTTTTGAGTGTGTTTGCTTGATGTTTGAGTGCATTTTGCATCAATGCCATGTTTAACTTGTTTTGCTCATATCTTCTAGGCCGTAGCTCCGAACTAAATGAACTTTATATGTAACTTGACTAGAATCTCGTGTAGATTATCTTGGTGCATCTTAACTTGCTGTTTAACAACTTGAACATAAGGTTTATTCAGATCTGGACCAATTCCAAAACTTGCGTATGAGGACTTACCGGAATTGTTATATGTTGTTCCCGGACTCATTTAAACTTGCCTTGATGTGTTGTTCTTGTTTGCATCATCTCTTGCCATGAGTAGCTTCATCTAGATTTGTCTTGCATCATACTTGGTTGAGAATCATGCCTTGTTCAGGTGTGGTGTGTTTACGATGTTGTGTGCTTCTTCTCGATAGTTCCCGTTTCGTTGCGATCGTGAGGATTCGTTTGTCTACGCTTGGTTCATCTTCGTGGCTTCATCTTCTTTATGGACTCGTTCTTCTTCCTTGCGGGATTTCAGGCAAGATGACTGCTACCCTGGATCTCACTACTATCATTGCTATGCTAGTTGCTTCGTTCTATCGCTTTGCTGCGCTACCTATCTTTTGCTCATCAAGCCTCCCATATTGCCATGAACCTCTAACCTTTGACACCTTTCCTATGCAAACCGTTGTTTGGCTATGTTACCGCTTTCGCTCAGCCCCTCTTATAGCGTTGTTAGTTGCACGTGAAGTTGAAGATTGCTCCATGGTGGACAGATTTTGGTTGGGATATCACAATATCTCTTATATTATTAATGCATCTATATACTTGGTCAAGGGTGGAAGACTCGGCCTTATGCCTGGTGTTTTGTTCCACTCTTGCCGCCCTAGTTTCCGTCATACCGGTGTTATGTTCCCGCATTTTGCGTTCCTTACGCGGTTGGGTGATTTATGGGACCCCCTTGACAGTTCGCTTTGAATAAAACTCCTCCAGCAAGGCCCAACATTGGTTTTACCATTTGCCTCACCACCACCTACCTTTCCCTTGGGAGTCGCCCTCTCGAGGGTCATCTTTATTTTAGCCCCCCCCGGGCCAATGCTTGTCTAAGTGTTGGTCCAAACTGAGCGATGTCCGGCGCCCCCTGGGCAACCAGGGTCTATGCCAACCCGACGTCTGGCTCATCCGGTGTGCCCTGAGAACGAGATATGTGTAGCTCCTATCGGGATTTGTCGGCACATCGGGAGGCTTTGCTGGTCTTGTTTTACCATTGTCGAAATGTCTTGTAAACCGGGATTCCGAGTCTGATCGGGTCTTCCTGGGAGAAGGTATATCCTTCGTTGATCGCGAGAGCTTATCATGGGCTAAGTTGGGACACCCCTGCAGGGTATAATCTTTCGAAAGCCGTGCCTGCGGTTATAGGCAGATGGGAATTTGTTAATGTCCGGTTGTAGATAACTTGACACCAGATCCGAATTAAAACGCATCAACCGTGTGTGTAGCCGTGATGGTCTCTTCTCGGTGGAGTCCGGGAAGTGAACACGGTTTTGGGTTATGTTTGACGTAAGTAGGATTTCAGGATCACTTCTTGATCATTGCTAGTTGACGACCGTTCCTTTGCTTCTCTTCTCGCTCTTATTTGCGTATGTTAGCCACCATATATGCTTAGTCGCTGCTGCAACCTCACCACTTTACCCCTTCCTTTCCCATTAAGCTTTGCTAGTCTTGATACCCATGGTAATGGGATTGTTGAGTCCTCGTGGCCATCTACAACAACAGTTGCAGGTACAGGTTGTGCGATGATCATGACGCGAGAGCGATGCTTGCTTGCGTCGAGTCCTTCTTCTGCTTCTTCGATCAGGGGATAGGTTCCAGGTCGGCAGCCTGGGCTAGAAGGGTGGATGTCGTTGAGTTTCTGTTTGTGTTTCATCCGTAGTCGGATGGTGCTCTTCTGTAAGATGATGTTGTATTCGTGTGGCATTGTATGCCTTATGTATGTATCCCCATCTATTATGTAATGTTGATGTAATGATATCCACCTTGCAAAAGCGTTTCAATATGCGGGTCTATCCTTGGTGGGACCTTCGAGTTCCTTTTGGATAGGGTCGCATATTGGGCGTGACAAGTTGGTATCAGAGCCTCGACCGACCCTAGGAGCCCCCTTGATTGATCGTGTAGTTTGGCCATTGTCGAGTCTAGAAGAAAACTATTTTCAGAGTCTAGTTATATCGGAGAGTAGGAATTCTTTTTTACTCCTCAGCCCCTTCGTCGCTCTGGTAAGGAATCTTGACGTAGGTGTTTTGAATTACTCCTCTTCCCCTTCAAATTTTTCTTTAGGATCACGCAGTTCGTTTCTGATCGTTGGTTCTCAGCTCTTTTGATCCGGTGCATTTCTCGTCAAGTCGACTCGAGCCTCTTCGCCTTTGCCAAGTTCAATCCTCAGTTCGCTCTCAACAAAGTTGTTTCTCTGTCCTCAGTTGTTTTCTTTTCCCACTCGCCCTCCCTTCTTCTTCTCGAAGCCGGAGTCTGTAATTGAGTATCCATCCTACTCGTGCGAAGCCTTTGCTTTCTTTCAACCGGTGTTTTCTCTTCATGATAGTCGTTGGTTCCCCCTTCCATGTTGCCTTTGTTTTTCCCGCCCTCCCACCCTTTTCTTCCCGGAGTTTGACTCTCTCTCGACCATTAATTTCATTCGTGTGGAACCTCTTCAGTCTTTCGTAAATTATTTCAACCGGTGAATTCTCGTCTCTGTGGACATTCTTCATCTCTTTTCCGGTGGATTCAATTCTAATTTTGGTAGTGATTTCATTCTTTCCCTCGGCTCAAGTGTTTTCCTTGCTCGTTCGCCTCTCGCTAGTTTATCCTTCCGGAGTGCTCAAGACATCTCAGGAGATTCGTCTGTGTTCAAACTAATTCGAGGTTGTCACCTCATTCAAATATTTCAATTGTTCCGGTGCATCATCTATCTCTTCAACAATCCTTTCCGACGGTGTTATCTCTTCAGTGGGCCCTAACCCACAGGTCTTTTCCCAGGATCTTACCTGACTCTTCTAATTATTCCGGAGCAATTCCTAATTCTTCTCGAGTTTGACGTAAGTATGAATTTCATCAGTCAGAGGTTTTTCCAAGATCGATTTCAAATCATTTTCATTGTTGCCTCAACCTCTTCGTTTTTTTTCGTTCTCCCGGAGTATCTCAGCAATTTGATGGTGTTTCTCGTCGTCATTTGAAGACTGAAGAAGAGTCTTTCCTCTAAATCTTGTCTGTTCTCTCGAAGTTTCGTGGTTCTAGCTTCATGTTATCCTCTTGAATTATTCCAATCGTCAGATATTCTTTTCTTACCCATTCGGAGTATTTCAGGAGTTGTTTCCCGTTTCTTTTCACCGGAGGCCATCATTCCAATTATCTTTCTCTATTTATCCCGATGCTTTAGTTCAAGTGTTCTTTAATCAGCTTGTTATCTCTTTGTTCTTTTGCATCAAATTCCCCTCTAGCTTCTTTGTTCTTCTAATTCTTCCCGGTGTTTAAGTCTCTTGCATCAGTCATTTCCGAATTCTAACGGTGGTTCGTTCAAGATTCATTTTCTTTGATTATCATATTAATCCATTCGTTCTTTCTAGTCCTACTGGTGGTTCATGAAGACCTTCTCAAGTTTGCGACATGTCACTTCTCAATCCTTTTCAAGAAGAATAAGTAGTATGAAAAATCCATTGCTTGTCATTAATTTAATTTGATGAAGGATAAGCATACAATAAATCTTATTCTTATTTCCTCCAAGTGAGTAATCCCTTTTCTTTGGAGTTTGTTCTTGATGAATAAATTCTAGTTCCAAGTGTTTTCATCTTTTCTTTTTCCGGAGTTCAAATTTTTCTCGGTCATTCCGTCGGAACCTCCATCTAAATCATCGCAAGCTTTAATCTTATTCTTTCATCCTTCATTCTATCTTGTCATCTTTTGTTACCAGAGTTCTTCATGGTGGTTCTTCATGATTTAATTCATTCTTCAAGAGTTCATCAAGATTCTTGTTGGCGGAGTTCGACTATCTTTTCTTCTCGCGTCTCGAAGTGCAATTAACTCTCCGTATTCTTTTGATGTGGAGTTTTGCATTTCTTCATTTTTCTAAGTTATCCAATCATTTCCGTTTGCGGCTGGTTATCACCTCATTATTTTTGAGATGTTTTCCATAAGTCCACAACAAGCTTATGCTTTCGTTGTTGATTTTCTCAACAACTCCATTCAACCCTTCCTGCTAAGTTCTTTTCATTAAATTCTTTCAATTCTTCCGGAGGTATTGCGTGGTTTATCTCATCAAGTGCCATCCCTTCTTCTGAAGCTCATGTTCTATTCCTTCCGTGTTCAACCGGAGTGCTGCCTAAATCCTTTCAGTCTTATTGGTTTCTTATCTCGTTCTAACCGGAGTGGTTTCATAGTCTATCCGTTTCCGTGAGCTTTCCATTCTCTTCATTCTCGTCGTTCCTCTCTTCTTCTCGAGTGCTCTCGATTCTTTGCTTCTTCTCTTGAGTTCTTGCTTCACCTCATTCCTTTTCCCTTTCGTCTCGGTCCTAAGATCTCGGGACGAGATCTCTTGTTAGTGGAGGAGTGTTGTAACGCCCCAGATTCGATGCGCCAGGTGTCCGCCAGGTATTCGCCGTCGTTGCCATGTCATTTGCTTGCATGTTGCATTTTATCATGTCATCATGTGCATCTCATTTTGCATACGTGTTCGTCTCATGCATCCGAGCATTTTCCCCGTTGTCCGTTTCACAATCCGACACTCCTATGTCCTCCGGCGTTCCCCTTTTGTCTCATGTTGTGAGCGGGTGTTAAATGTTCTCGGGATGGACCGAGTCTTGCCAAGCGGCCTTGGTATACCACTGGTAGACCGCCTGTCAAGTTTCATGCCATTTGGAGGTCGTTTGATACTCCAACGGTTAACCGTGTAGTCCGAAACCCCCCTTTCTCTTTGCAGCCCAACGCCCTTCCAAAGTGTCCCAAAACCCATCTAACTCCCCTCCAAGCTCTCGGTCATTCGATCACGATCGCGTGGCCAAAAACCGCTCCTCATTTGGACTCTCCTAGCTCCCTCTACCTATAAATATGTGCATCCCCCGAAATTTCGCGCAGATCAAGCCCTAGCCTCTTCCCCTCTGCGCCAACGGACATGTCCGCCCGCCGCCGGACGCGTCCACCGCCGCCAGCCACGTCGCGCGGACCAATGATGGGCCGCCACGTCATCGCGCCGCCGCCCGCAGCCTATCCGGAGCTGCCGCGTCGCCCCAACCCATCCTCCACCGCCGCAGGCCCGCTCGGCCCATCTGGAGCCCGCGTCGGGCCGCGCCAGGCCCGGATCCGTGCCGCGCCTCCCGCTCTGCTCCGGTGCCATGCCCTCGTCCCCGACCTCCGCCTCCGCCCGAGCTCCCGCCGGCGAGACGCCCTGCCGGCGACCAACTCCGGCGAGGCCAGGCCAGCCCCATCGCGGGACCTCCTCCCCGCGCCCCTGCTTCTCCTCCGAGGCTCTTCCCCACGATCTCTCTCTCTCTCTCATATGCCATGACTCCATGGATGGACGCCCCAAGCTCCACCGGCAACAGCGCTGCCCCGAGCTCCATCCGCCGCCGCTCTTGCCCGGATCTGGTAGCCCATGCCCCGATCTACCCATTCCCGGCCATCCCAAGCCCCGCCGGAGTCCCACGCACCTTCCTCGTCGCCGTTGACTTCCGCCGGAACCGTCCGTACGAGAGAAGCAGACGACCCCGACCTGCCGGTTTTTGTCCGCGAGGTGAATTTTCTACTAAGTCCCGAAATATTTTGACATTATCATGCCTTGTTCATCGCAACATATCTATATGCATGCTGCTCCGTTTTGTGCATGTAATATGTCAAATTGTTCGTCTCAACGAGTACTTCATTTCATTCCATTGCATCATGTTCATTTGAGCTCATCTTGATGACTGAATCATCGTTGCAA
Organism: Triticum aestivum; assembly: GCF_018294505.1. Lineage (NCBI taxonomy): Eukaryota > Viridiplantae > Streptophyta > Magnoliopsida > Poales > Poaceae > Triticum > Triticum aestivum. Next base: position 714,297,631 of record NC_057798.1, on the reverse strand, counting down.
GAGTGCTATATGATGTTGTCTGTTGTCTGTTAACAGAACTTGCTCATTTGTCATTTTTGCCATGTTTGATGTGTGCATCCTATGAGGTTGATGTCTACATGTGTTTTGATCCATGTCATGCCATCTTTACAGTGGTTTATGCTATGTATTTTTGTGATCTCTGTGGTGAATAGCACAAGCATGCAAACTAGGCTTCGTAATGTTGCTGATTTTAGTCCCTGTTCTGCTGTTATTTTGATGCCATGTAAACTTGTTGCTATAGAGAGATCCATGCATATTTTGAGATACTTCAGTAAGGATAATTTGAACATATGGTTGTTCTCTACCAATTCATGCCCCTTTTTGCAATTATGGAGTAGTCTAGCATGTCATTTTAGTGCTCTACTTTTGCTACAAAATGTTTCCTGGCAGATTGTTTACATGTTATTCTATTTTGCCAAGGTTGTTGTAGTTGATCCTTGCTTGCTATGAACTTGTTCTTGCCTTGGTTAGTTTCATAAACATGTCTTCTTGCTGATGCTATGCTTATCTTGTCATGCAATGACTTGTGGTGAGTGAATCGAGCTTGTTAAGTAGGGTACTTGCTGTTGCTGTTTTGCTAGGCTGAATCTGTTATTTCGTGATGCTATGTAAACCTGCTGCTACAAGTCATTCTATGCATAATCTGGAGATGTTCACTAAGGGTGTTTTGTTCTACATGTCATGCTCTATCCATCCATGCCCCTGGTTGCATTTATAGCCTACTGTAGATTGTTGTTGTCTTGCTCCAAAGTTGTTATATAATGTTGCTGTCAGCCTGTTAACATTAAGTTCAGTTGTTGCCATGATTGTTGTTAGTGATCCATGCACCCTATGAACTTGATCTTGCCATGCTTAGCTTCACAAACATGTCTTCTTAGTGTTGGTTGCCTTGCCATGCCATGTATTGCTCTGTGGTGAGTGGTACAAGCTCACCAACATGTCTTCATAATTCTGTTCCTGCCATGTATGAATCTGTATTATAACTTGCTATGTTTACATGGGTGCTATCATATCTTCTGATCCTTTTTGGCTCATGGTCAGTAAAGGACTTTTGTTCTATGAAATTAGTAGATTCATGCCATGCCTTTGTTTGCCATGATAAGTTCCTGTAACATGTTGTTTGATAGTTCTAAACATTGCAACCTGATGTTATTTTCTGCAAAGTATGAAAGTGTTATTATTTGCAATCTTGCCATGTGTGTTTGAGCATGTTCTAGTGATTTCTGGCGATAGCTCAGTGTTCATGTTTTGTTATGCCCTACCTGTACATCATGCCCATGCATTTTGTTTTCTTGTTGAGGTCCTGTAACATATTGTTTTGATGCTTGCAATATGCCTAGTTGCTGTTTTGGACAGATTGTTGCTATAACTTGTTTCATGTGTGTGTGTTGAACCGTTGCTCCGTTTTGAGTGTGCTCTATATGAAACTTGCTTGATTTTGCATATAGTTTCATATTATCATGTTGCATCCTTGTTTTGGTGTGTTTGCTTGATGTTCGAGTGTATTTAGCATCAATGCCATGTTTAACTTGTTTTGCTCATATCTTGTACGTCGTAGCTCCGAACTAAATGAACTTTATATGTAACTTGACTAGAATCTTGTGTAGATCATCTTTGTGCATCTTAACTTGCTGTTTACCAACTTGAACTTAAGGTTTATTCAGATCTGGACCAATTTCGAAATTTTCATATGAGGACTTACCGGAATTGTTATATGTTGTTCCCGGACTCATTTAAACTTGCCTTGATGTGTTGTTCTTGTTTGCATCATCTCTTGACATGAGTAGCTTCATCTAGATTTGTCTTGCATCATACTTGGTTGAGAATCATGCCTTGTTCAGGTGTGGTGTGTTTACGATGTTGTGTGCTTCTTCTCGATAGTTCCCGTTTCGTTGCGATCGTGAGGATTCGTTTGTCTACGCTTGGTTCATCTTCGTGGCTTCATCTTCTTTATGGACTCGTTCTTCTTCCTTGCGGGATTTCAGGCAAGATGACTGCTACCCTGGATCTCACTACTATCATTGCTATGCTAGTTGCTTCGTTCTATCGCTTTGCTGCGCTACCTATCTTTTGCTCATCAAGCCTCCCATATTGCCATGAACCTCTAACCTTTGACACCTTTCCTATGCAAACCGTTGTTTGGCTATGTTACCGCTTTCGCTCAGCCCCTCTTATAGCGTTGTTAGTTGCACGTGAAGTTGAAGATTGCTCCATGGTGGACAGGATTTTGGTTGGGATATCACAATATCTCTTATATTATTAATGCATCTATATACTTGGTCAAGGGTGGAAGACTCGGCCTTATGCCTGGTGTTTTGTTCCACTCTTGCCGCCCTAGTTTCCGTCATACCGGTGTTATGTTCCCGCATTTTGCGTTCCTTACGCGGTTGGGTGATTTATGGGACCTCCTTGACAGTTCGCTTTGAATAAAACTCCTCCAGCAAGGCCCAACATTGGTTTTACCATTTGCCTCACCACCACCTACCTTTCCCTTGGGAGTCGCCCTCTCGAGGGTCATCTTTATTTTAGCCCCCCCCCGGGCCAATGCTTGTCTAAGTGTTGGTCCAAACCGAGCGATGTCCGGCGCCCCCTGGGCAACCAGGGTCTATGCCAACCCGACGTCTGGCTCATCCGGTGTGCCCTGAGAACGAGATATGTGTAGCTCCTATCGGGATTTGTCGGCACAGCGGGAGGCTTTGCTGGTCTTGTTTTACCATTGTTGAAATGTCTTGTAAACCGGGATTCCGAGTCTGATCGGGTCTTCCTGGGAGAAGGTATATCCTTCGTTGATCGCGAGAGCTTATCATGGGCTAAGTTGGGACACCCCTGCAGGGTATAATCTTTCGAAAGCCGTGCCTGCGGTTATAGGCAGATGGGAATTTGTTAATGTCCGGTTGTAGATAACTTGACACCAGATACGAATTAAAACGCATCAACCGTGTGTGTAGCCGTGATGGTCACTTCTCGGTGGAGTCCGGGAAGTGAACACGGTTTTGGGTTATGTTTGATGTAAGTAGGATTTCAGGATCACTTCTTGATCATTACTAGTTGACGATCATTCCTTTGCTTCTCTTCTCGCTCTTATTTGCGTATGTTAGCCACCATATATGCTTAGTCGCTGCCGCAACCTCACCACTTTACCCCTTCCTTTCCCATTAAGCTTTGCTAGTCTTGATACCCATGGTAATGGGATTGTTGAGTCCTCGTGGCTCTACAACAACAGTTGCAGGTACAGGTTGTGCGATGATCATGACGCGAGAGCGATGCTTGCTTGCGTCGAGTCCTTCTTCTGCTTCTTCGATCAGGGGATAGGTTCCAGGTCGGCAGCCTGGGCTAGAAGGGTGGATGTCGTTGAGTTTCTGTTTGTGTTTCATCCGTAGTCGGATGGTGCTCTTCTGTAAGATGATGTTGTATTCGTGTGGCATTGTATGCCTTATGTATGTATCCCCATCTATTATGTAATGTTGATGTAATGATATCCACCTTGCAAAAGCGTTTCAATATGCGGGTCTATCCTTGGTGGGACCTTCGAGTTCCTTTTGGATAGGGTCGCATATTGGGCGTGACAAGTTGGTATCAGAGCCTCGACCGACCCTAGGAGCCCCCTTGATTGATCGTGTAGTTTGGCCATTGTCGAGTCTAGAAGAAAACTATTTTCAGAGTCTAGTTATATCGGAGAGTAGGAATTCTTTTTTACTCCTCAGCCCCTTCGTCGCTCTGGTAAGGAATCTTGACGTAGGTGTTTTGAATTACTCCTCTTCCCCTTCAAATTTTTCTTTAGGATCACGCAGTTGGTTTCCGATCGTTGGTTCTCAGCTCTTTTGATCCGGTGCATTTCTCGTCAAGTCGACTCGAGCCTCTTCGCCTTTGCCAAGTTCAATCCTCAGTTCGCTCTCAACAAAGTTGTTTCTCTGTCCTCAGTTGTTTTCTTTTCCCACTCGCCCTCCCTTCTTCTTCTCGAAGCCGGAGTCTGTAATTGAGTATCCATCCTACTCGTGCGAAGCCTTTGCTTTCTTTCAACCGGTGTTTTCTCTTCATGATAGTCGTTGGTTCCCCCTTCCATGTTGCCTTTGTTTTTCCCGCCCTCCCACCCTTTTCTTCTCGGAGTTTGACTCTCTCTCGACCATTAATTTCATTCGTGTGGAACCTCTTCAGTCTTTCGTAAATTATTTCAACCGGTGAATTCTCGTCTCTGTGGACATTCTTCATCTCTTTTCCGGTGGATTCAATTCTAATTTTGGTAGTGATTTCATTCTTTCCCTCGGCTCAAGTGTTTTCCCTGCTCGTTCGCCTCTCGCTAGTTTATCCTTCCGGAGTGCTCAAGACATCTCAGGAGATTCGTCTGTGTTCAAACTAATTCGAGGTTGTCACCTCATTCAAATATTTCAATTGTTCTGGTGCATCATCTATCTCTTCAACAATCCTTTCCGACGGTGTTATCTCTTCAGTGGGCCCTAACCCACAGGTCTTTTCCCAGGATCTTACCTGACTCTTCTAATTATTCCGGAGCAATTCCTAATTCTTCTCGAGTTTGACGTAAGTATGAATTTCATCAGTCAGAGGTTTTTCCAAGATCGATTTCAAATCATTTTCATTGTTGCCTCAACCTCTTCGTTTTTTTTCGTTCTCCCGGAGTATCTCAGCAATTTGATGGTGTTTCTCGTCGTCATTTGAAGACTGAAGAAGAGTCTTTCCTCTAAATCTTGTCTGTTCTCTCGAAGTTTCGTGGTTCTAGCTTCATGTTATCCTCTTGAATTATTCCAATCGTCAGATATTCTTTTCTTACCCATTCGGAGTATTTCAGGAGTTGTTTCCCGTTTCTTTTCACCGGAGGCCATCATTCCAATTATCTTTCTCTATTTATCCCGATGCTTTAGTTCAAGTGTTCTTTAATCAGCTTGTTATCTCTTTGTTCTTTTGCATCAAATTCCCCTCTAGCTTCTTTGTTCTTCTAATTCTTCCCAGTGTTTAAGTCTCTTGCATCAGTCATTTCCGAATTCTAACGGTGGTTCGTTCAAGATTCATTTTCTTTGATTATCATATTAATCCATTCGTTCTTTCTAGTCCTACTGGTGGTTCATGAAGACCTTCTCAAGTTTGCGACATGTCACTTCTCAATCCTTTTCAAGAAGAATAAGTAGTATGAAAAATCCATTGCTTGTCATTAATTTAATTTGATGAAGGATAAGCATACAATAAATCTTATTCTTATTTCCTCCAAGTGAGTAATCCCTTTTCTTTGGAGTTTGTTCTTGATGAATAAATTCTAGTTCCAAGTGTTTTCATCTTTTCTTTTTCCGGAGTTCAAATTTTTCTCGGTCATTCCGTCGGAACCTCCATCTAAATCATCGCAAGCTTTAATCTTATTCTTTCATCCTTCATTCTATCTTGTCATCTTTTGTTACCAGAGTTCTTCATGGTGGTTCTTCATGATTTAATTCATTCTTCAAGAGTTCATCAAGATTCTTGTTGGCGGAGTTCGACTATCTTTTCTTCTCGCGTCTCGAAGTGCAATTAACTCTCCATATTCTTTTGATGTGGAGTTTTGCATTTCTTCATTTTTCTAAGTTATCCAATCATTTCCGTTTGCGGCTGGTTATCACCTCATTATTTTTGAGATGTTTTCCATAAGTCCACAACAAGCTTATGCTTTCGTTGTTGATTTTCTCAACAACTCCATTCAACCCTTCCTGCTAAGTTCTTTTCATTAAATTCTTTCAATTCTTCCGGAGGTATTGCGTGGTTTATCTCATCAAGTGCCATCCCTTCTTCTGAAGCTCATGTTCTATTCCTTCCGTGTTCAACCGGAGTGCTGCCTAAATCCTTTCAGTCTTATTGGTTTCTTATCTCGTTCTAACCGGAGTGGTTTCATAGTCTATCCGTTTCCGTGAGCTTTCCATTCTCTTCATTCTCGTCGTTCCTCTCTTCTTCTCGAGTGCTCTCGATTCTTTGCTTCTTCTCTTGAGTTCTTGCTTCACCTCATTCCTTTTCCCTTTCGTCTCGGTCCTAAGATCTCGGGACGAGATCTCTTGTTAGTGGAGGAGTGTTGTAACGCCCCAGATTCGATGCGCCAGGTGTCCGCCAGGTATTCGCCGTCGTTGCCATGTCATTTGCTTGCATGTTGCATTTTATCATGTCATCATGTGCATCTCATTTTGCATACGTGTTCGTCTCATGCATCCGAGCATTTTCCCCGTTGTCCGTTTCACAATCCGACACTCCTATGTCCTCCGGCGTTCCCCTTTTGTCTCATGTTGTGAGCGGGTGTTAAATGTTCTCGGGATGGACCGAGTCTTGCCAAGCGGCCTTGGTATACCACTGGTAGACCGCCTGTCAAGTTTCATGCCATTTGGAGGTCGTTTGATACTCCAACGGTTAACCGTGTAGTCCGAAACCCCCCTTTCTCTTTGCAGCCCAACGCCCTTCCAAAGTGTCCCAAAACCCATCTAACTCCCCTCCAAGCTCTCGGTCATTCGATCACGATCGCGTGGCCAAAAACCGCTCCTCATTTGGACTCTCCTAGCTCCCTCTACCTATAAATATGTGCATCCCCCGAAATTTCGCGCAGATCAAGCCCTAGCCTCTTCCCCTCTGCGCCAACGGACATGTCCGCCCGCCGCCGGACGCGTCCACCGCCGCCAGCCACGTCGCGCGGACCAATGATGGGCCGCCACGTCATCGCGCCGCCGCCCGCAGCCTATCCGGAGCTGTCGCGTCGCCCCAACCCATCCTCCACCGCCGCAGGCCCGCTCGGCCCATCTGGAGCCCGCGTCGGGCCGCGCCAGGCCCGGATCCGTGCCGCGCCTCCCGCTCTGCTCCGGTGCCATGCCCTCGTCCCCGACATCCGCCTCCGCCCGAGCTCCCGCCGGCGAGACGCCCTGCCGGCGACCAACTCCGGCGAGGCCAGGCCAGCCCCATCGCGGGACCTCCTCCCCGCGCCCCTGCTTCTCCTCCGAGGCTCTTCCCCACGATCTCTCTCTCTCTCTCATATGCCATGACTCCATGGATGGACGCCCCAAGCTCCACCGGCAACAGCGCTGCCCCGAGCTCCGTCCGCCGCCGCTCTTGCCCGGATCTGGTAGCCCATGCCCCGATCTACCCATTCCCGGCCATCCCGAGCCCCGCCGGAGTCCCACGCCCCTTCCTCGTCGCCGTTGACTTCCGCCGGAACCGTCCGTACGAGAGAAGCAGACTACCCCGACCTGCCGGTTTTTGTCCGCGAGGTGAATTTTCTACTAAGTCCCGAAATATTTTGACATTATCATGCCTTGTTCATCGCAACATATCTATATTCATGCTGCTCCGTTTTGTGCGTGTAATATGTCAAATTGTTCGTCTCAACGAGTACTTCATTTCATTCCATTGCATCATGTTCATTTGAGCTCATCTTGATGACTGAATCATCGTTGCAAGAGTGCTATATGATGTTGTCTGCTGTCTGTTAACAGAACTTGCTCATTTGTCATTTTTGCCATGTTTGATGTGTGCATCCTATGAGGTTGATGTCTACATGTGTTTTGATCCATGTCATGCCATCTTTACAGTGGTTTATGCTATGTATTTTTGTGATCTCTGTGGTGAATAGCACAAGCATGCAAACTAGGCTTCGTAATGTTGCTGATTTTAGTCCCTGTTCTGCTGTTATTTTGATGCCATGTAAACTTGTTGCTATAGAGAGATCCATGCATATTTTGAGATAGTTCAGTAAGGATAATTTGAACATATGGTTGTTCTCTATCAATTCATGCCCCTTTTTTCAATTATGGAGTAGTCTAGCATGTCATTTTAGTGCTCTACTTTTGCTACAATATGTTTCCTGGCAGATTGTTTACATGTTATTCAATTTTGCCAAGGTTGTTGTAGTTGATCCTTGCATGCTATGAACTTGTTCTTGCCTTGGTTAGTTTCATAAACATGTCTTCTTGCTGATGCTATGCTTATCTTGTCATGCAATGACTTGTGGTGAGTGAATCGAGCTTGTTAAGTAGGGTACTTGATGTTGCTGTTTTGCTAGGCTGAATCTGTTATTTCGTGATGCTATGTAAACCTGCTGCTACAAGTCATTCTATGCATAATCTGGAGATGTTCACTAAGGGTGTTTTGTTCTACATGTCATGCTCTATCTATCCATGCCTCTGGTTGCATTTATAGCCTACTGTAGATTGTTGTTGTCTTGCTCCAAAGTTGTTATATAATGTTGCTGTCAGCCTGTTAACATTAAGTTCAGTTGTTGCCATGATTGTTGTTAGTGATCCATGCACCCTATGAACTTGATCTTGCCATGCTTAGCTTCACAAACATGTCTTCTTAGTGTTGGTTGCCTTGCCATGCCATGTATTGCTCTGTGGTGAGTGGTACAAGCTCACCAACATGTCTTCATAATTCTGTTCCTGCCATGTATGAATCTGTATTATAACTTGCTATGTTTACATGGGTGCTATCATATCTTCTGATCCTTTTTGGCTCATGGTCAGTAAAGGACTTTTGTTCTATGAAATTAGTAGATTCATTCCATGCCTTTGTTTGCCATGATAAGTTCCTGTAACATGTTGTTTGATAGCTCTAAGCATTGCAACCTGATGTTATTTTCTGCAAAGTATGAAACTGTTATTATTTGCAATCTTGCCATGTGTGTTTGAGCATGTTCTAGTGATTTCTGGAGATAGCTCATTGTTCATGTTTTGTTATGCCTTACCTGTACATCATGCCCATACCTTTTGTTTTCTTGTGGAGGTCTTGTAACATATTGTTTTGATGCTTGCAATATGCCTAGTTGCTGTTTTGGACAGATTGTTGCTATAACTTGTTTCATGTGTGTATGTGTTGAACCGTTGCTCCATTTTGAGTGTGCTGTATATGAAACTTGCTTGATTTTGCATATAGTTTCATATTATCATGTTGCATCCTTGTTTTGGTGTGTTTGCTTGATGTTTGAGTGCATTTAGCATCAATGCCATGTTTAACTTGTTTTGCTTATATCTTCTAGGCCGTAGCTCCGAACTAAATGAACTTTATATGTAACTTGACTAGAATCTCGTCTACATCATCTTTGTGCATCTTAACTTGCTGTTTAACAACTTGAATTTAAGGTTTATTCAGATCTGGACCAATTTCGAAATTTGCATATGAGGACTTGCCGGAATTGTTATATGTTGTTCCCGGACTCATTTAAACTTGCCTTGATGTGTTGTTCTTGTTTGCATCATCTCTTGCCATGAGTAGCTTCATCTAGCTTTGTCTTGCATCATACTTGGTTGAGCATCATGCCTTGTTCAGGTGTCGTGTCTTTACGATGTTGTGTGCTTCTTCTCGATAGTTCCCGTTTCGTTGCGATCGTGAGGATTCGTTCGTCTACGCTTGGTTCATCTTCGTGGCTTCATCTTCTTCATGGACTCATTCTTCTTCCTTGCGGGATTTCAGGCAAGATGACCGCTACCCTGGATCTCACTACTATCATTGCTATGCTAGTTGCTTCGTTCTATCGCTTTGCTGCGCTACCTATCTTTTGCTCATCAAGCCTCCCATATTGCCATGAACCTCTAACCTTTGACACCTTTCCTATGCAAACCGTTGTTTGGCTATGTTACTGCTTTCGCTCAGCCCCTCTTATAGCGTTGTTAGTTGCAGGTGAAGTTGAAGATTGCTCCATGGTGGACAGGATTTTGGTTGGGATATCACAATATCTCTTATATTATTAATGCATCTATATACTTGGTAAAGGGTGGAAGACTCGGCCTTATGTCTGGTGTTTTGTTCCACTCTTGCCGCCCTAGTTTCCGTCATACCGGTGTTATATTCCCGGATTTTGCGTTCCTTACGTGGTTGGGTGATTTATGGGACCCCCTTGACAGTTCGCTTTGAATAAAACTCCTCCAGCAAGGCCCAACATTGGTTTTACCATTTGCCTCACCACCACCTACCTTTCCCTTGGGAGTCGCCCTCTCGAGGGTCATCTTTATTTTAGCCCCCCCGGGCCAATGCCTGTCTAAGTGTTGGTCCAAACCGAGCGATGTCCGGCGCCCCCTGGGCAACCAGGGTCTATGCCAACCCGACGTCTGGCTCATCCGGTGTGCCCTGAGAACGAGATATATGCAGCTCCTATCGGGATTTGTCGGCACAGTGGGAGGCTTTGCTGGTCTTGTTTTACCATTGTCGAAATGTCTTGTAAACCGGGATTCCGAGTCTGATCGGGTCTTCCTGGGAGAAGGTATATCCTTCGTTGATCGTGAGAGCTTATCATGGGCTAATTTGGGACACCCCTGCAGGGTATAATCTTTCGAAAGCCGTGCCTGTGGTTATAGGCAGATGGGAATTTGTTAATGTCCGGTTGTAGATAACTTGACACCAGATACGAATTAAAACGCATCAACCGTGTGTGTAGCCGTGATGGTCACTTCTCGGTGGAGTCCGGGAAGTGAACACGGTTTTGGGTTATGTTTGACGTAAGTAGGAGTTCAGGATCACTTCTTGATCATTACTAGTTGACGACCGTTCCTTTGCTTCTCTTCTCGCTCTTATTTGCGTATGTTAGCCACCATATATGCTTAGTCGCTACCGCAACCTCACCACTTTACCCCTTCCTTTCCCATTAAGCTTTGCTAGTCTTGATACCCATGGCAATGGGATTGTTGAGTCCTCGTGGCTCTACAACAACAGTTGCAGGTACAGGTTGTGCGATGATCATGACGCGAGAGTGATGCTTGCTTGCGTTGAGTCCTTCTTCTGCTTCTTCGATCAGGGGATAGGTTCCAGGTCGGCAGCCTGGGCTAGCAGGGTGGATGTCGTTGAGGTTCTGTTTGTGTTTCATCCGTAGTCGGATGGTGCTCTTCTGTAAGATGATGTTGTATTCGTGTGGCATTGTATGCCTTATGTATGTATCCCCATCTATTATGTAATGTTGATGTAATGATATCCACCTTGCAAAAGTGTTTCAATATGCGGGTCTATCCTTGGTGGGACCTTCGAGTTCCTTTTGGCTAGGGTCGCATATTGGGCGTGACATGACCGGAGAAGGAGATCCGGCGAGGGCCTCCGGCGCCGTTCTTGGGCAGGAGAGAGAGAGAGACGGGGTGGGGAATAGAGATGAATGGGTATGGGGAGTTAGAACTCCCCCTGCCCCTCTCTTAATCCCCACCCGCTCGCGTGGGCGCGGAAGTACCGCGGGTCATCGCGGTAGTACCGCCCAGGCGGAAGTACCGCACCCTGGGCGGTAGTACCGCTCTTCCAGCGGTAGTAAAAAAATTACTGCCGCGATGGAAGCGGTAGTACCGTGCCCCTTGGAAGCAACTGTGCATGCACAAAGCCACCAACTCCTGTGGTAGTACCATGGCTCGCCATGGTAGTACCATAACCCCAAGAAAGTGCAAGTTTCACACGAGAGGGAAAAGACATTTGTAAGACAACCTTCAAAACATCAAACAGCCAAGAAGCAAGCACAAACGATGACACAAACACAACACAGAGAAGAAGAAAGCACAAGACAACAAAGACCAACAAACTGACCACAACTCTCATGAAGAGAGGGCGGTGGCTGAAGCCACCTATGTATGAGTCACTTGGTATGGCACCGCAAAGAATTATCCTTTGGCCCATCACCGAGACTCGTCTTTGAAGCACAAGTACCATCAAAAATGGCTAACGTGAAAGAGTTTGATCGATTTATGCATAATGGGGGGAGGGAAAGTTCATTGAGAGAACAACACTCCCCCTATGTCCATGCCTACACCTAGACAAGATAGCATGATGAGTATGGTGGGGTGTGCAAGGGTTCAAACCACATTGCTCGAATCAATGATATTTAGCTCAAGCCTTAACTCGCGAAAGCTTTCTTCATCCAAGGGCTTCGTGAAAGTATCTGCAAGGTTATCATGAGTGTTGACATACTTGAGCTTGATCTCCCCTCACCTAATGTGATCCCGGATGAAGTGATAGCGAATCTCAATATGCTTTGTCTTGAAGTGTGGCACTGTATTGAGAGAGATCTTGATGGCACTTTCATTGTCACACCAAAGAGGCACTTCGTCACAAATGACACCATAATCCTTCAAAGTTTGCCTCATCCATAGGAGTTGAGCACAACAACTACTGGAAGCCACATACTCCGCTTCGGTGGACGAGAGAGATACACAACTTTGCTTCTTGGAAGACCAACTCACTAAAGAGAAACCAAGTAATTGGTACCCTCCGGAGGTGGACTTCCTATCCACTTTGTCTCCCGCCCAATCTGAATTTGTATAGCCCAAAAGATCAGAGTTGGCTCCTCTTGGGTACCATAAGCCAAAGTTTGGGGTATGAGCCAAATATCAAAAGATTTGCTTGACCGCCACAAAGTGGCTTTCCTTAGGTGCGGCTTGAAACTGTGCACAAATTCCCACACTCAACATGATATCCGGTCTAGATGGACAAAGGTAAAGCAGGGATCCAATCATGGAGCGATATACATTTTAATCCACCGCTTTGCCATTGGGATTGATGTCAAGTTGGCATTTGACGAGCATTGGAGTGGAGGCCAGCTTGACATCACTTAGCTTGAATCTCTTGAGCATGTGTTGAGTGTATTTGGCTTGGTTGATGAAGGTTCCTTCTCTTATTTGCTTGATTTCGAACCCGAGAAAGAACTTCAACTCTCCTATCATAGACATCTTGAACTTTGAGGTCATGAGAGCGGCAAATTCTTCATTGAAAGCTTTGTTAGGGGAACCAAAAATAATATCATCAACATATAGTTGGCACACAAACAACTCCCCTTTGACCTTCTTAGTAAAAAGACTGGGGTTGATTTTCCCGATTTTGAACCCACGTTCTTGTAACAACTCCGTAAGATGCTCATACCACGCACGTGGGGCTTGTTTAAGGCCATAGAGCGCCTTGTGGAGTTGGTACACATGATCGGGGAAATAGGGATCTTTGAACCCCGAGGGTTGTTTGACATACACCAACTCATTAATGGGACCATTAAGAAAAGCACTCTTCACATCCATTCATTGCAGTTTGAAATTATGATGAGAAGCATAAGCAATCAACAAACGAATAGATTCAAGGCGAGCGACGGGAGCAAAGGTTTCACCATAGTCCATACCCTCGACTTGGGAGTAGCCTTGTGCCACCAAACGAGCCTTGTTGCGAACAATGATCCCATGAGAATCTTTCTTGTTCTTGAATATCCACCTGGTTCCAATGACATTATGATTCCCGGTCGGACTTGGCACTAACTTCCATACTTGATTGTGCTCGAAGTTGTTGAGTTCTTCATGCATGGCATTCAGCCAATCTGGATCCTCGAGCGCCTCATAAACCTTTTGGGGTTCGACACAAGAAACAAACACGTGATGTTCACAATAGTTTGCTAATTGTCTACGAGTGCTTACCCCCTTTCATAGGCTTCCAACCACATTCTCCATGAGATGACCTTTGCTAGTGAGCTTGGAAGCAATCTTCATGGCACGACGCTCTAATTCCTCCTCGGATGTGAAAAGAGGAGGGGTAACTTGATCATCTTGAGCGCCGTCTTGAGCTTGTTCTTGATCTTGAGCTTTCTCTTGATCTTGAACTTGCTCGAAGGGGAGAACTTGACCTTGGGCATCATTTGGTGGTTCACCACTGAGGGAGTCCCGGATTAGGGGGTGTCCGGATAGCTGAACTATCATCATCGGCCGGACTCCAAGACTATGAAGATACAAGATTGAAGACTTCGTCCCGTGTCCAGATGGGACTTTCCTTGGCGTGGAGGGCAAGCTTGGCGATACGGATATGTAGATCTCCTACCATTGTAACCGACTCTGTGTAACCCTAGCCCTCTCCGGTGTCTATATAAACCGGATGGTTTTAGTCCGCAGGACAACAACAATAACAACAATCATACCATAACTAGCTTCTAGGGTTTAGCCTCCTTGATCTCGTGGTAGATCTACTCTTGTAATACCCACATCATCAATATCAATCAAGCAGGACGTAGGGTTTTACCTCCATCAAGAGGGCCCGAACCTGGGTAAAACATCGTGTCCCTTGTCTCCTGTTACCATCCGCCTAGACGCACAGTTCGGGACCCCCTACGCGAGATCTGCCGGTTTTGACACCGACATTGGTGCTTTCATTGAGAGTTCCTCTGTGTCGTCACCGATAGGCTCGATGGCTCCTTCGATCATCAACAACGACGCGGTCCAGGGTGAGACTTTCCTCCCCGGACAGATCTTCGTATTCGGCGGCTTTGCACTGCGGGCCAATTCATTTGGCCATCTAGAGCAGATCGAAAGCTACACCCCTGGCCGTCAGGTAAGATATGGAAGTCTTAACTTCACGGCTGACATTCGCGGAGACTTGATCTTCAATGGATTCGAGCCACAGCCGAGCGCGCCGCACTATCACGATGGGCATGATTTAGCTCTGCTGCCAGACAGTGCCCTGGAGGCCGCACACGAGTCCGCTCCGACCCTCAATTCGGAGCCGGTTGCGCAGATCGAGGACGGGTGGTTAGACACCGCCTCGGGGGCTGCAACCTCTATGGCGATAGAGCCGAATACTGACTTTTTCCCTTCTGAAGCTCGTGACTCCAAGGTGCCGGACTCCGAACCTCCCGCGCCCCCTCCAATCGAATCCGATTGGGCGCCAATTATGGAGTTCACCGCTGCAGACATCTTTCAGCACTCACCTTTCGGCGACATCTTGAGTTCGCTAAAGTATCTCTCGTTATCAGGAGAGCCCTGGCCGGACTGCGGTCAGGACGATTGGGATGCGGACGACGAAGAAATTCAAGACCCACCCACCACCCACTTAGTAGCCGCTGTCGATGATCTAACCGACATGCTAGACTTCGACTCCGAAGACATCGACGGTATGGACGACGATGCCGGAGACGACCAAGAACCAGCGCCTAATGGGCACTGGAAAGCCACCTCATCATACGACATATACATGGTGGATATCCCAAAGGATGGGAATGGCGAAGGAACAGCGGAGGAAGACCCCTCCAAGAAACAGCCCAAGCGCCAGCGTCAGCGGCGCCGCTCTAAATCCCGCCACAGCAAGAATGGCGATTCCGGCACGGGAGATAATAATACCCCAGACAGTGCCGAAGACAACCCCCTCCAGCAAGATTCAACGCAGGAGGACGGAGATACCAGCCCTCATGAGAGAGTGGGAGACGAAGAGGTCGAGGATGATAATTACATGCCTCCTTCTGGAGACGAGGCAAGCCTCGACGACGACGAATTTGTCGTGCCTGAGGATCCCGTCGAACAAGAGCGTTTTAAACGCAGGCTTATGGCCACGGCAAACAGCCTCAAGAAAAAGCAGCAACAGCTTAGAGCTGATCAGGATCTGCTAGCCGACAGATGGACTGAAGTCCTTGCGGCCGAAGAGCATGAGCTCGAACGCCCCTCCAAAAGCTACCCCAAATGCAAGCTGCTCCCCCGATTAGAGGAGGAGGCACATAAACCTGCATCACCAAAGCACAATACGGCTGACCGGCCACCTTGTGGCCGCGACTGAGAGGCCTCTAGGCCCTCCACTAGAACCGTACCCCGGCATCGCTCGAAAAGCACAAGGCCACAGGGGAACGCTCCGGACTTGCGAGATATATTGGAGGATAAGGCAAGACAATCAAGATCGATCTACGGATCGCATGGGCGCCCCATGATACGTGACGACAACCGTCACGCCGGACACAGTAAGTCCGGTCGGGCCGAACACAGTAGACAAAGCTCGTTGGAGCTCCGTCGCGATATGGCCCAATACAGAGGCGCCGCACACCCACTATGCTTCACAGATGAAGTAATGGATCATCAAATCCTCGAAGGGTTTAAACCCATGAATATTGAATCCTATGATGGCACAACAGACCCCGCGGTTTGGATCGAAGACTATCTCCTTCATATCCACATGGCCCGCGGTGACGATCTTCACGCCATCAAATATCTCCCACTCAAGCTTAAAGGACCAGCTCGGCATTGGCTTAACAGCTTGCCAGCAGAATCAATTGGGTGTTGGGAGGACCTAGAAGCCGCATTCCTTGATAACTTCCAGGGCACGTATGTGCGACCACCAGACGCTGACGACCTAAGCCACATAATTCAGCAGCCAGACGAATCGGCCAGACAATTCTGGACACGGTTCTTAACCAAGAAAAATCAAATCGTCGACTGTCCGGATGCGGAGGCCCTCGCGGCCTTCAAACATAACATCCGCGACGAGTGGCTTGCCCGGCACCTGGGACAGGAAAAGCCGAAATCCATGGCAGCCCTCACATCACTAATGACCCGCTTCTGCGCGGGAGAGGACAGCTGGCTAGCCCGCAGCAACAACCTCAGCAAAAATTCTGGCAGTCCGGATACCAAGGACCGCAATGGCAGGTCGCGTCGCAACAAGAACAAACGCCGCATTAATGGCGACAATAATGAGGATACGGCAGTCAATGCCGGATTCAGAGGCTCCAAACCCGGTCAGCGGAAAAAGCCATTCAAAAGAACTACTACGGGTCCGTCCAATTTGGACTGAATACTCGATCGCTCGTGCCAGATACACGGCACCCCCGAAAAGCCAGCCAACCACACCAGCAAGGACTGTTGGGTATTCAAGCAGGCAGGCAAGCTAATTGCCGAAAACAATGGCAAGGGGCTGCATAGCGATGACGAAGAAGAGACCCGACCACCGAACAATAGAGGACAGAAGGGTTTCCCCCCACAAGTGTGGACGGTGAACATGATATACGCAACCCACATACCCAAGAGGGAGAGGAAGCATGCACTCAGGGACATATACGCGATGGAGCCAGTCGCCCCGAAGTTCAACCCATGGTCTTCCTGCCCGATCACTTTTGATCGAAGGGACCACCCCACCAGCATCCGCCACGGCGGATTCGCCGCATTGGTTTTAGACCCAATCGTCGATGGATTTCACCTTACCAGAGTCCTCATGGATGGCGGCAGCAGCCTGAACCTCCTTTATCAGGACACAGTGCGCAAGATGGGCATAGACCCCTCAAGGATTAAACCCACAAAGATGACCTTCAAAGGCGTCATACCAGGTGTAGAGGCCAATTGTACGGGCTCAGTCACACTGGAAGTGGTCTTCGGATCCCCGGATAACTTCCGAAGCGAGGAGTTAATCTTCGACATAGTTCCGTTCCGCAGCGGCTATCATGCTCTGCTCGGACGGACCGCGTTTGCAAAGTTCAACGCGGTGCCGCACTACGCATACCTCAAGCTCAAGATGCCAGGCCCTCGAGGAGTCATCACGGTCAAGGGAAACACCGAACGCTCCCTCCGAACGGAGGAACATAGAGCGGCTCTCGCGGCAGAAGTACAACGCAGCTCTTAAGGCAATTCTCGAGTCCGGCCGTTAAGCGACCGGACACGGCTAAACGCGCCCGAGGAAACCTATAACAAGACCACCTGGCACGTTCTGAGCACGCGTAGCAATGCGGCCCCAACCCCAGCCCTCGCAAGACTGCAAGACTGGTCCTTCGCGTACATCATTACGCTCTGGAGATACCATGGGCATAGGGGGAGGGGCACGACCACGACATGCCCAGAATGCGGCTTAACCATGTCACGGGCAACCAAGTGTGTCATTTCTTTTTTTTCCTTTTTCTTTCTTACCCACAGGACTCCATTCACCAGAGGCCCTATCCGGCATTAGACCGGCCGAACTCACGATGCAACAGCCAGGGAAGGAGAAAGGCTACGACGAATATCCAGGTGGTGTCCATTATGAGCACTAAATCTATTTTATACACCTTTCCGCAGCCTACCCCTGGAGGGGGACATGTTTAATAGTCCCATCCCTTGCTTACCGCACTATTTGTATCGTCCTGCATTGATGGCAGTATTTCTTGAATAAACAATGCAGCACCTTTTTGCTTTTAATTGCATTCCTTTCTTATACATATGTTCATTTATGACATGCCGCATCCGTACACTTTGGTACGGCTAAATACACGAGGGGCTTAAGTTCCCCACATTATGGTGTGATAAGTCCGAACACTTTCACAAGTGCGGCACCCCAAACTTATAGCATTATATGCATCGGCTCCGAATCATGTCTTGGGTCAATAGTTGGGTTTGCCCGGCTCCCATGTTTTGGTACCTTACGTTCCGTTCTATCGGCTAAGGTAGCACTGGGAGAACCACTGCGATTGCGCCCCGATTGAGCTGGGCGAGCGCCTCAGTGGAGAAAGCTAAAACTGACCGTCATGATGAGGCGAGAGCCGGTCGCTATTCGAGAGGTTTTTTCGAGTCCCTAAAGACTTATGCCGCTTAGAGCGAGGAACCGGCTTTGTCTGGCCCAGGCGTGGATAGCGCCCCGAACTCAGCCTTCCGATCACTAGGGGCTTCGCCGACATTTAAAATTATAGAATTCTATGGCTAAGTGAGAGTGTTCAAGCATTATAAGTCCGGTTGCCTAGTTCGTTGTGTTGAGCGCCTCCCTAGATGGACCTAAATATGGGAACAAGAGTGCTAAAATTTATCCCGAACACCCCAGCACTCGTGGCATGGGGGCTGAAGCCGACGACTTTCCATCTCTCAGATTTGATAAACAGCCGCACAGAAGGTAATATTTTAAATCAACAAGCGTTGCTTAGCGCATATGAACAAAGTTTTCAGCGCACAGGATAACAAAATGCGAGTCTACTCAAATATTACATTATTGGAGCACTCACCCGCAATAGTGCGGGCACCCTTCAGGACACTCTTGTAATACATCTCGGGCGTGCGATACTCCTTGCCCGGCGGTGGCGCGTCCGTCACAAGCTTCTCAGCATCCATCTTGCCCAAGTGCACCTTAGCACGGGCAAGGGCCCGACGGGCACCTTCAATACAAGCGGATCGCTTGATGACCTCAACCCATGGACAAGCATCCACCAGCCGCCGCACCAGGCCGAAGTAGCTCCCAGGCATGGCCTCATCGGGCCACAGCCGAACTATGAGGCCCTTCATGGCCTGTTCGGCCACCTTGTGGAGCTCGACCAGCTGCTTCAGCTGGTCGCTAAGGGGCACCGGATGTCCGACCTCAGCATACTGAGACCAGAAGACCTTCTCCGTCGAGCTCCCCTCCTCGGCCCTGTAGAAAGCGGCAGCATCGGACACGCTGCGGGGCAGATCTGCGAACGCTCCTGGAGAGCTCCGAATTCGGGTAAGTAACAGGTAATTCACATTCACATGCTTGCTTTGCATGAAAAATGCCTTACCCACCGCTATTTTCTTCAACGCCTCGATCTCCTGAAGGGCCTTGTGGGCTTCGGCCTTAGCGGCTTTGGCATTCTCAAGAGCCGATGCAAGCTCGGACTCTCGAGTCTTCGAGTCGCGCTCCAAACCCTCATGCTTTTCCATGAGAGCCTGGAGCTCTTGCTGTACCTCCGCCACCCGCGCCTCATGCTTCTCTCGCCCGGCACGCTCCACGGCCGCATTACGTTCGGCCGCGGACACCGCCTCCTTCAAGGTTGCCACCTCGTTCGTGGCCCCTGAAGTACCCACGTTATCCTTGTAATTTATCTTGCAACCAAAATCCTTTTCTGTAAGGTACAACTTTAATAAGGTGTTACTCACCTTCCTTGTCCTCGAGCTGCTTCTTGGCACGGCCGAGCTCGTTCTCGGACCGCTCGAGGCTTTGCTTCAAAGCATTGACCTCCGCAGTCAGTGCGGCAGAGGTTAGCAGCGCAGCCTGCAATCCCATATTGACATATTTATTAAGACTCCTGCGTATATCTTTTTAGATCCTCAGTCCGGCTTTTCTTTTCGTACACCGAACCGAGCATCAGGGGCTACTGTCTATGCGGTACTATTTTACATATATTAATATTCTTACCTCAAAGCCTGATAGAAGGCTGCTGCAGGCTTCGGTCAGCCCGCTTTTGGCGAGCTGGACCTTCTGAATCACCGCACTCATGACAGTGCGGTGTTCCTCCTTGATGGAAGCGCTGTTGAGCGCCTCCAGCAAGTTATCCGGCGCCTCCGGTTGGACGGAGGCCGCCGGCTCCACGGTCTTGCCCTTCTTGCGAAGGGGCCGCCCGCCGGACTCCGGAACCACTGCAGGTTCCGGTGCGGAGTCCGGCACGAAGTCCGGGAGGTCGCCCTGTGGCACCTCCGGGTCCTCCTCCTACGGGTGGGTCCCTCTGTGGGATCCCACCTCGGCGTCGTCAGCGTCACAGGGAGAGGAGGCGGTTGGAAGTGAAGTACTGTTCACATCCGACGAGCCCAAGGACCCGCTCGACGAAGCGGTAAGATCGTCCTTGGGCGGACTACAGGGTTGTATGCGGCGTTAGAAAGACACCATGTGGCAAAAATAAAAATCATGAAGTCATTCGGGAGTCTGGATACTTACGATCTCGCCAGGGGCTTGGCCCTTGGAGGCCAATCCTCGTCGTCGTCACCTGCGTTGGCGGAACAGTCCTGGGGAAGAGTTCTTCCCCTCTTGGACCCTTCGGCCTCCCTCGTTGGGGAGGCCCTCCTTTTCTTCCCTCCCCCTGCTGGGGGAGAGGCCTTTTTCTTCTCCTCCTCGTCCTCGGGGGAGGAGTCCGCCTCGGAGTCATCAGACACCTAAAAACGGGAACTCTTTCGAGTGCCCATGGCCTCCTTCTTGGCCTTCTTCTCTGGCACCACATGGGGTGCCGGAACCAGCAGCCCTGCTAAATGGGCGTCCGTTGGGTCTTCTGGAAAAGGAGCCGGACAGTTAGTCTGCTCGGCCTTCTTCAGCCAGTCCTGTCAAAGGAGAGGGAGTTTAGATCCTGCATAGAGTCAAACTATGAAAAACAAGTGTCCCGTAAAGGGTAGAATCGCTTACCTCGCTAGCCTGGCGCTGCAAGCGGAATCCGCGGTCTTCGGTAGCGGATGCGGGAGCCTCGGCACCCTTGAACAGCACCTTCCAGGCATCTTCGTACCTTGTGTCGAAGAGCCCGCTCAAGGTTTGGTGCTGGGCCGGATCAAACTCCCACAACTTGAACGCCCGTTGTTGGCACGGGAGAATCCGGCGGATGAGCATGACCTGGACTACGTTGACAAGCTTGAGCTTCTTGTTCACCAGCTTTTGGATGCAGGCTTGGAGTCCGGTCAGCTCCTCCGAATCGCGCCAAGTCAGGCCACTCTTTTTCCAAGAAGTGAGCCGTGTGGGGATGCCAGATCTGAATTGGGGGACGCTGCCCATTTAGGGTCACGCGGCTCAGTGATGTAGAACCACCCCGATTGCCACCCCTTGATGGTTTCCACAAAGGCGCCCTCGAGCCAAGTAACGTTGGGTATCTTACCCACCATGGCGCCTCCGAATTCCGCTTGGCTGCCCTTTACACCCTTCGGCTTGACATTGAAGGTCTTGAGCCACAAGCCGAAGTGGGGCTGGATGCATAGGAAGGCCTCGCACACGACGATAAACGCCGAGATGTTGAGGATGAAATTCGGGGCCAGATCATGGAAATCCAGGCCGTAGTAGAACATGAGCCCCCGGACAAAGGGGTGGAGTGGGAAGCCCAGTCCGCGGAGGAAATGGGGAAGGAATACCACCCTCTCATGGGGCCTGGGGGTGGGGATGGGCTGCCCCTCGTCGGGGAGCCGGTGCGCGATGTCGCTGGACAGATATCCGGCGCTGCGCAGCTTCTTGATGTGCCCCTCCGTAACGGAGGAGGCCATCCACTTGCCTCCCGCTCTGGACATAGTTGGAGGAGGTTGAGGTGAGATGTGCGAACTTGGGCGTTGGAGCTCGAGTGCGCGGAGATGGATAAGCAAAGGAGGAAGAAGGCGTAGGTAAAAAGGTGGATCCTTATCCCCTTATATATGGGCGGACGAAACTATGCGTCCCCACCGGCCTGATAAAACTCGCTTTTCTCCCAAGCACCGCAATCAATGGCACGGTTGGGTTACCCACGTCCGTATTGATGAGAATCCCAGAATAAGGGGAACACGATCTCTGCTTCGACAAGACGTGCCAAGGAAACCGCTTCGCTAAACGCGCTGAGGTGGTATAATAAAAACGATTCAAGTAAAGGCTTGGTTGTGGTGTGATGTCACGCCACGAAATACGTCAGCAGATTGAACTTGTGTTAATATTATTCTCTCTACGGTGGAATGTGGAATTTATTTTGCAGAGCCGGACACTATCCTGGTGTTCACAATCTTCTATAAATTATTCGGAGGAGGAACCCGCCTTGCAATGCCGAAGACAATATGCGCGCCGGACTCGTCGTCATTGAAGCCTGGTTCAGGGGCTACTGAGGGAGTCCTGGACTAGGGGGTGTCCGGATAGCCGAACTATCATCATCGGCCGGACTCCAAGACTATGAAGATACAAGATTGAAGACTTCGTCCCGTGTCCGGATGGGACTTTCCTTGGCGTGGAGGGCAAGCTTGGCGATACGGATATGTAGATCTCCTACCAATGTAACCGACTCTGTGTAACCCTAGCCCTCTCCGGTGTCTATATAAACCGGATGGTTTTAGTCCGTAGGACAACAACAATAACAACAATCATACCATAGGCTAGCTTCTAGGGTTTAGCCTCCTTGATCTCGTGGTAGATCTACTCTTGTAATACCCACATCATCAATATCAATCAAGCAGGACGTAGGGTTTTACCTCCATCAAGAGGGCCCGAACCTGGGTAAAACATCGTGTCCCTTGTCTCCTGTTACCATCCGCCTAGACGCACAGATCGGGACCCCCTACGCGAGATCCGCCGGTTTTGACACCGACAACCACCATCTTGAGGTTGATCTTGCCCTTGATCTTGTTCATGAGGTTGAGGGCCTTCACTTTGTTCTTCGGAAGCGTGTGGGTCTTGGGTTGGTGATGGCTCCACTTGAGTGGAGCATTGTCCTTCTCCTTTGGCCACAAGGGGTTCCTCAATGGGTAGGATATGACCAACACCCATTCTTCTTATGGCTTGTGGAGGAATTTCATCACCTACATCACAAGTACCACTTTGCTCCACTTGAGAGATGTTATTCTCGTCAAACTCCACGTTACACATCTCCTCAATGAGTCTGGTGGACTTGTTGTGGACACGGTAAGCATGAGAGTTTGTAGCATAACCAACAAATATGCTCTCATGAGCTCTAGCATCAAATTTAGACAAATGAACACCTTTCTTGAGAATGAAACACTTACACCCGAACACCCGGAAGTACTTGAGGTTGGGCTTGTTACCGGTAAGTATTTCATAAGGAGTCTTGTTCAAGCCTTTGCGGAGATAGAGTCGATTGGATGCATGACATGCCGTGTTGATGGCTTCGGCCCAAAAGTTGTATGGAGACTTGAACTCCGCCATCATGGTCCTTGCCGCATCCATAATGTCCGGTTCTTCCTCTCCGCGACACCATTTTGTTGAGGGGTATAAGGTGCAGAATATTGATGCTTGATCCCCTCATCACTAAGAAACTCATCGAAGGTGTAGTTCTTGAACTCGGTGCCGTTGTCACTCCTTATTGTCAAGATCTTTGCATCATGTTGACGTTGAGCTTCATTTGCAAAGTCGATGACGGTTTTGTTGAGTCTCACTCTTCCTCTTGAAGAAATGTACCCAAGTGTGTCTTGAATAATCATCCACAATCACCAAGCAATACTTTCTACCTCCAAGACTATCAAAGGATGTAGGCCCAAAGAGATCCATGTGAAGGAGCTCCAAGGGTCTCTTCGAGTAGATGATAGTCGTGGGAGGGTGAGCCTTCTCATGTAGCTTTCCTTCGATACAAGCACTGCAAGCACGATCTTTGGCAAAACTAACATTTGTTAGTCCACGGACATGGTCCCCCTTGAGAAGACTTTGCAAAGATCTCATATTGACGTGGGATAAACGGCGATGCCAAAGCCATCCCACATCAACTTTAGCCATTAGGCATGTCGCGGTCTTAGTGGGTCGCTCCAAAAAGTTAATCACATAAAGACCGTTCTCGACATGCCCAACAAAGGCTACTTTAAGAGTCTTGCTCCACAAGAGGGCCACGGTATCAATATCAAAGAAAGTGGCAGAGCCCATGAGTGCAAGTTGATGAACAGAAAGTAGATTGTAAGCAAGGGACTCAACAAGCATGACTTTCTCGATCGTTAGATCATGAGAAATGACAACCTTGCCAAGACCCAATACCTTAGAAGACGAAGCATCACCCCACTCGACGTTGGTGTTCATAGAAGGGATCTTGTGCACGTCCACCACCAAGTCCTTGCTTCCGGTCATATGATTTATTGCTCCACTATAGAGCAACCATGATCCCCCACTGGAAGCAAACACCTACAAGAGATCAATGCTTGGTTTTAGGTACCCATTTTGTAATGGGTCCTTTGATGTTAGTAACAAGGGTCTTAGGAACCCAAATAAACCATTCAATGTAATCATAAGGAGAACCAACAAATTTAGCATAAACATGCCCATCACTAGCACGGCACAACACATAAGAAGGGTTAAAGTCGCTGGCTTTGTTGGAAGGGGTGGCATTGCCCTTTTTAACATCACCACCCTTCACATTGTTCTTCTTCTCCTTAGGAGCACCCTCTCCCTCCTTCACAAAAGTTTGCTTCAGAGGGGGAGGTTGTTTGGTCTTGTCGTTCTTCTTCTTGTTCTTGGACTTGGGTGCGAACCCAACTCCCTCTCGCCGGCTTTGTTGGAAGGGGTGGCATTGCCCTTTTTAACATCACCACCCTTCACATTGTTCTTCTTCTCCTTAGGAGCACCCTCTCCCTCCTTCACAAAAGTTTGCTTGAGAGGGGGAGGTTGTTTGGTCTTGTCATTCTTCTTCTTGTTCTTGGACTTGGGTGCGAACCCAACTCCCTCCTTGGCCACAACTTCCTTTTGATTTCTCAAAAGGTCATTAAGGTTCTTCTCACCTTGTATGCACGTCACAAGGCCTTTCTCAAGTTGCTCCTTCAACTTGGCATTCTCCTCCACAAGATGCACATGCTCACAACACGGGTTAGTGGCACTTGCATTATCAATTAATACCATATGAGGAAAGGTGGCTTTTCCTTGGTTAGCTTCACTTGGAGTTGATCATGAGACTCCTTGAGGCTAGCATGAGCTCCCTTCAAGACCTTGTGCGCCTTGTCAAGTATATCAAACTCCTCCTTGAGTCTAGCATGGTCAATGCCAAGTTTAGCCTTCTCGGAATTTAGCACACGAGATACAACAATAGCATGATCAAGATCTTTATTTAATTTAGCATGGTCATTGTTGTGTGACTCCTCGAAAGCCAAACGATGGCCACTCTCTTCATCAAGAGCATTAGGGAGATCCGATATCTCATCGGCATAGTCACGACTATGACCTTGCATCTTAGAGATGGTTTCTTCATGAGCCTCGATCATGTCATTGGCTTCACCAAGTTGTTCCAAGAGAGCAACGAAGTGCTTCTTGGATTTTCCCTTGAGCTTACTCATCAAAGACTCAAATTCATTCACTTCCTCATTAGACCCCTCACTTTCATCAATGCCATCCGTCAAGGAGGAATTAGTAATGATGGTGGTTTTGATGTTGTGGGTTACATTGTTGGTGGCTTTAGCCATGAGACACTTGGCGGTGATGTTCTCATTGGGTGAGTCGAAGAGGGACACCCGTGGAGTTGTGGCAATGGCAACGGACGCCATGGGCAAGGCTTCACTATCTTCATCATCATCGTCATCCTCATGGTATTCTTCTTGAACAACCAACCCTCGAGTAGGAGTCTTTTTGGTGAAGTTGTTCTTGTTGGGGAAGGACTTGGTTTTGTCTTTTTGGATGAGCTTACCACCATTGTCTTCCCTCTTCTCGTACACGCAATCCACAACAAAGTGGCTCACATTGCCAGAATTGTAACATGTTCTCACACGTTGCTTGCCCTTGAACCCACTTGAGTTGTTCTTGTTGAAGTTGGGCCTTGTGTTCTTCTTGCTCCAAAATTGCCTTGAAGCAAGAGCCATGTGCTCATGATAATCATATTTTGTATCTTCGGGGTTGCTCTCTTCATCTTCCTATTCTTCCACAATAACCTTGGCCTTTAAGGCAAGGTTGGGCTTCTTTGCTCTCTGAGAATGCAACACCGCATTGTCGGCGATCTTGTCCAAGATCCTCATTGCCACAAACTCATCCAACACTTCATTTGAGGACAAGGAGTGGAAGTCCGGTCTTTGACGGATGATGGAGGACATGGCCTTGTGGTAGGGCATCATGGCCTTGAGGAACTTGCGCTTGATCCAATTGTCATCCGTAAGCTTACTCCCATGATCTCGGAGTAATACCGCGAGAGTGGTCAATCTCTGGTAAAGCACACGAGGTTCTTCATCTTCATTCATTGCAAACTCATCGGCTTCATCTTGCACCACTTCATAGTTGGAGCGTTGTATGCTAGCGCTTCCCTTGTAGAGGGAAACAACATGGTGACATGCTTCCTTGGCCATGGTGAATGGTCGGAGATGAGCAATTTCTTCGGGTGGAATTGCATCTTGAATGATGAAGAGAGCATTCTCGTTGAATTGATTATCCGCGGCTTCTCTTGGAGTGAAGTTGCTTGGGTCATGCGGATAGAAACCTTCTTCAATAATTCTCTAAAGATTAGTGTTAACATGTTTTAAATGACGCTTAAAGCGATAGACCCAAGCATCAAAATCTTCATTTTTCACAATCTTAGGAGGAGGGCCGGCATAATTTGTTGGAAATATGCCCTAGGGGCAATAATAAATTAGTTATTATTATTATATTTCCTTGTTCATGATAATCGTTTATTATCCATGCTATAATTGTATTGATAGGAAACTCAGATACATGTGTGGGTACATAGACAACACCATGTCCCTAGTAAGCCTCTAGTTGACTAGCTCGTTGATCAATAGATGGTTACGGTTTCCTGACCATGGACATTGGATGTCGTTGATAACAGGATCACATCATTAAGAGAATGATGTGATGGACAAGACCCAATCCTAAGCCTAGCACAAAGATCGTGTAGTTCGTATGCTAAAGCTTTTCTAATGTCAAGTATCATTTCCTTAGACCATGAGATTGTGCAAATCGCGGATACCGTAGGAATGCTTTGGGTGTACCAAACGTCACAACGTAACTGGGTGACTATAAAGGTGCACTACAGGTATCTCCAAAAGTGTCTGTTGGGCTGGCACGAATCGAGACTGGGATTTGTCACTCCGCGTGACGGAGAGGTATCTCTGGGCCCACTCGGTAGGACATCATCATAATGTGCATGATGTGACCAAGGGGTTGATCACGAGATGATGTGTTATGGAACGAGTAAAGCGACTTGCCGGTAACGAGATTGAACAAGGTATCAGGATACCCACGATCGAATCTCGGGCAAGTACTATACCGCTAGACAAAGGGAATTGAATGCGGGATTGATTGAATCCTCGACATCATGGTTCATCCGATGAGATCATCGTGGAACATGTGGGAACCAACACGGGTATCCAGATCCCGCTGTTGGTTATTGGCCGGAGAGTTGTCTCGGTCATGTCTACGTGTCTCCCGAACCCGTAGGGTTTACACACTTAAGGTTCGATGACACTAGGGTTGTAGGGAATAGATGTACGTGGTTACCGAATGTTGTTCGGAGTCCCAGATGAGATCCCGGACGTCACGAGGAGTTCCGGAATGGTCTGGAGGTAAAGATTTATATATGGGTAGTCCTGTTTTGGTCACCAGAAAAGTTTCGGGTGCTATCGGTAACGTACCAGGACCACCGGGAGGGTCCCGCGGGTCCACCAGGTGGGGCCACCGGCCCCAGAGGGCAGCATGGGCCAAGTGTGGGAGGGGACCAGCCCCAGGTGGGCTGGTGCGCCCCCCCACCAGGGCCCAAGGCGCCTAGGGTTTGGGGAAGGGGCGCCTCCACCTTACTTGGGGGGCAAGTTTCCCCTCTTCCCCCCTTGGCCGCACCCTAGATGGGATCTAGGGGCTGCCGCACCCCTTGGGGTGGGAACCCTAGAGGGGGCGCAGCACCCTCCCCCTCCCCTACATATAGTTGAGGTCTTTGGGGCTGCCAACACATGAGTTTTCATCTCTCCCTGGCGCAGCCCTGCTGAAAGATCGAGAATGTCGCCAGGGGGGGTGAATAGGCGTTTTAAAATAATTACGGTTTAGGCTTGAACAAATGCGGAATAAACCTAGAGGTTAATTTGTCAAGCACAAAACCTAAAACAACTAGGCTCACCTATGTGCACCAACAACTTATGCTAAGCAATATAAGCAACTATGTGATAGCAAGATATATGACAAAGAACAATATGGCTATCACAAAGTAAAGTGCATAAGTAAAGGGGCTCGGGTAAGAGATAACCGAGGCACGCGGAGACGACGATGTATCCTGAAGTCCACTATGGCTCGATGAAGACTAGATGATTGCTCCCCCATAGTCCACTATGGGTGAGCGACTCTTCGGCACATCTTCACAAGTCCATTGACACCACAATGGATGGCAAGATTCAAACTTGATTGCTCCCCCATACTCCATTATGGGTGAGCCACTCTTCGTGCTGCTCCACTTGAACTTGCACACAACAAACTTGATGACGATCACCACTTGATGTCATCCTCCATGGGTTGTATGGGATCTTCCTCTTGACGCAAGACCATGGAAACATACCTAACCCCACAAAGAACTTTCACGTAGACCATGGGTTAGTACACAAAGCGTAATGGACAATGCTTACCATACCATGGGAACACTTGGTCCCTCTCGGTATAACTTGTGCGCTTTGTGTGTTGATCAACTTGAATCACTCTCTGTACTTAGGCTAGATCAACCTTGAATCTTTCCAACTCTCTTCATTTGGATGATGTCTTGAAGGTAAACATGAATGATCACATAAGCTTCTTCTTCAAGACATGCTTGCAATAAGCTCAACACTCACATGACCAATCTTTGGATAATTCCTTAATAGCACCTTGGTCAACTCATAAACTCCTTGAAACCAACACATGGACTTCAAGAAAAGCCTTTGGACAAAACCTTCAAATATAACTCAAGGCAACCATTAGTCCATAGAGATTGTCATCAATTACCAAAACCAAACATGGGGGGCATCGCATGTTCTTTCAATCTCCCCCATTTTGGTAATTGATGACAATCACTTTCAAGAGAGTTTATATAAGGAATTATGCATCACCATGCAATACAACAAGCAATAGTGCATGCAAATGAGGTGCAAATGCCAAGGAACAAAACCAAAGCAAGAAGAGACAACTCTCTAAACTTCTCCACACAACTCTGTGAAACTTCTCCCTCATTGGCATCGATTGCCAAAATGGGCTAAAAGCTTAGAAGGCCAATATAAAATGTGTTCCTCCATAAATTGTGTATTTCTCAACAAGAGAGTGGAATGCAATACACATATCCAACGGTAAATACTTGGAGGAAGACAAACTATATTGAGGCACAAAGATTGCAACAGAAAGATATGCCACAAAGACATAACAAAGAGAGACACAAGCAATCAGAAGATACCAATTGAATCAAGCAATCAACGGATATCAATTGAACCAACTAGACCAATGATCCTACAAGCCACAAGAATAAATACATTATGATAAGCGCAAAGGAGTGTTCTAAACAAACTAGAGAAGCTCCCCATGATTTGTGCACACATAAGAATTTTTGTATTTGAATACAAAGTGCACAAAATAGGATCATAGCTCCCCCAAAATCAATAGAAACTCACATCCAGTGCAGGTGAGCATATAGGAAACAAATCCTAGCGCTTGCAACAAGCACATGGTTGAGCAACATGTAAAAGAGGCAACTTAAGAATAGGCTCAACCAAAATGATGTGTGTGAGTCATGGAGAAGCACTTGAGAAGACTAAAATTAGGATGAACATTAAGCATCATCATAGTCTTGAAAGAATGAGGCACACGGTGCAAGGCCTATCATTCCCACACACAACTGGCAAATGGGTTCACAAGCTTACTAATAAGCAAAAGAGAACCTATGCTTGTGACAACCCGTGGTGAATATAGACGAGGGGAGGCTCATCAAGACGAGGGATACCAATTAAGATGGCAAAACCTCGTAAAGATAAGCAAGAGGAAAATAATCTTCACCACACAAGAGTGCAACAAGATGCAACAATAGAGGACACACACTCAAGGCAAAAGCTTACACGGAGCCACCAAAGAAATAACAAAAGAGAGACATGGTGGACATGGAAGAAAGGATATCATCTAGAGATGTAATTTCTCTCAAGTGTATAATGTTCTAGGTAGACGAAATCATGATGATATATATCTACAAAGAAGGATGTACACCCGAAATAGTTACAACAAGAAGGAATGAGATATCCAAAAGGAAGTCATACATATACCAATAAGATATTTGCTTGAAAGCATAGCACTTGGCTAGATATGGTCTTATTGTATATAAATGAAGTCCAAACACACATCCAGCAAAGGCATCACAACTAGCAACAAGAGATCATCGTTGGGATGCTTTGAGAAAGGAAACAAGTATCACAAGATATGAAATGAATATCATGACAAGATGCAACCTACACAAGGTTGAATGCAAGAGGAGAAAACATGAATAGATACTTGTTACCGAGATATCATTGGAAGGATGTAGTAGATACCAATTGAAGGTAGATAGTAGTTCATTGATCATCCTTGCTTGACTCCAATATGCACATGGTGACAACACCTTCCTTGTGAGTGAGCTGAGCATCCAATGCATCTCCAAATGTTCCTAGAAGAACAACACAAACTAAACGGTACCCAAACTCATCGGGACCAAATAGTTAGAAACACCAATACATAGGACAAACTCCACATAAATATGTGCATATAGATATGAAAATGAATTTCATGCACATCTCATCCAAATTGAGACTAGGTGGAGTTTCCCCTATATATTGAGTCAACGAAAGAAAGCATGCCAAATAGAATACATGAAGTAAATATGCATGCTCAAAACTTTCAAGAACCGATACCAAAAGACAAAGAAATGCCAAGTGAAAAGGATACCAAATGGAGAAATCATCACTTGGAAGATATCATTAAAGATACATCAAGGAATGAGATGTCCATTGATACACACTAAACTAAAGATGTCAAACTCCCAAAGAGAGGATGGTTCCAAACAAACCAAGCTCTCAACAAAGTTTCATGATGGCACAAAGTACCAAAAAGAAATGGCTTGCCTTCCACCAAAACACACTTGATAAGGATCACAAGAAGAGTGTTCTAAAGAAAATAGGATAGCTCCCCCACGAGTTGTGCATTATATAGGATTTGCATTTGAATACAAAATGCACAAGGTGGGATCACTACTTTCACTATATCTAGAAAACACTAGACAAGAACAAGAAATAAATAAGATCCACAAGTGGTAGGGAAGACACCGGGAGTTGACACAAACCTTGGCAAGAGAAAAGGCAAATAAAAAAAACCAAAGTAAAGATGATCAACAAATTCCACCACACATAAGTGACTACCAATTGTCAAAAGACAAGAAGTATTTTGAAATAATTCCTGGTGGTAGATAACAAGGACATCCAACATCATCTTCACAACAAACACAAGCAAATTGCAACTTGTAGAGCTAACATGCCACCTAGGAACAAGATAATTTACAATATCAATTCTAGGTGACAATATCTCAAATGTACACATTTTCTAGGCTTGTAATATGCACTTAGCATATTACTCCCCCATAATTTGATACCAATAAGAACTTAACAAGAGGCAATAAGAGGATCCAATACGAGATAATCAATGGAATTTTTAGAATTTGAATTTCTCATGAGAGATATACCACCTAGCGACTAGATAATCTTGTAATATCAATACTAGATGGTATTCCTCATGCACATACATTTATAGGATTGTGAGGTGCACAAAGCACATCACTCCCCCAAAATGGGATGTTCCATTGATCTCTCACACGAGCCAACTAGGATACAAACAGGAAGCAAAAAGGCTCAACGCACGACGCACACGTACATGATGTGCAAACCAACACACACATACTTGATTGCTCAAGATAAGCAAGTTGGAAGCGCAACATATACAAACACATGCAAGGAACAAAACCAAAACATGCAAGGGGGCAAGTAACTTTCAAGGTAAACAATTTAAGTACAAGTTACCGCAAGGAGGCACATTGGATATAAGATATAAACTTGATGATTCAATTGACTTGGGTTGAGACAATAAGAGTGATGAAGTCCCCTTAATTCTTCATAAAGTATCCAAGTCTCCAAAGCCCTCCAACAACACCTATTTATCAAGTTTTAGCTAGTTGGTCCCCAACCAAGTTGGGTCCTAAGAGGTTAGTCACAATAGGCTTGGCTACCCAAATGGTTCTTTGCTTCAAACCACTTTGAGTACCAACAAACTTGGCAATCACATTGCCAACCTTATCCTTCCCAAGAGAATAGACATCATCAATAATAATTGGGTTGGATAAGTTACCACTAGTGCATGAAGAAGCGAGGTGACCTTTCTCACGGCATAGGTAGCAACGTCTACTCTTCACTTTCTTCTCACTTGATTTCTCAACTTGAGAAGCATTAACTTGAGTCTTCTTGGGAAGAGGCCTTTCTTCAACTTGAGGTTGAGCATGTGATTGAACTTGTGCCCCTTCCCTTGTTGCTTGACACTAATGGCCTTCTTCTTCAATGGGCAAGATCTAACATGATGCCCTTCTACTTTGCACTTGAAGCAAACAATCTTGGCCGAATTCTTGACTTGTTCTTGGCCCTTCTTTTGTTCATCTTGGACTTCTTCTTCTTATTGGAGTTGAATCCAAGTCCACCTTTGTCATTGGGGGATTTTTGCACACTCAAGATATTGTTGAGTGTGGATTTCCCTTCATGACACTTTTCCAAGTCTTTCTTCAAAGAAGTGACTTGGGCCTTGAGCTCTTTGATTTCCTCTACACGGTTAGTCTCAACACAAGTACTAGAGGAAGTATAAGCTTCATCGTTAGAGCAACAAGGCAAGGAAAGCAATTCATCACAAGATGTACCAACATTGTGAGTAGATGAATTACAAGGACTAGCACATGGCAATATACTATTTTGACTAGAAGTAGTGCTAGTACCCACATGAGGCTCACTAGATGTTACCTTAGCAATCATGGCCTCATGAGCTATCTTTAGCACACTATGGGATACTAGAAGATCATCATGAGAGCTTGAGAGCTTTTCATGACTTTCTTCCAATTTCCCATAATTGCTAGATAGCACCTCAAGTTGAGCCCGTAGCTCAACATTCTCCTTCAAAATGGATGCTTCACAAGTAATAGAATTAGTAGCACAAGCATCATCATTAACAACAAGAGGAGAAGGCAACTTGGCAAGCTCTTTTAAATAAGAAGCTTCAAGTTGGGCATGAGACTCGGTGAGTTTGATGAGCTCACCCTTGATGACCCTTGAGCCATTTTCGAGGTGCTCAAAATCCTCAAGGAGTCTAGCATGAGAAACTTCAAGCTTAGCATTTTTAGTTTTGAAATCGTTGGCCACCTCAAGAGCTCTATCATGAGATTCCCTCACTCTAGATAATTCTAGAGCAAAAGTCTCCTCAAGAGATTCGGAGGTGGTTTGTTCATGTTCAAGAGCTTGAGATAGCTCCGCGATCTCATTTGCGTAATCACGCCCATGAGCTTCCATTTTCTCAATGGTGGCCTCATGCTCCTCTAGATGAGATTCCAACTCCTCAATGTATTTCTTGCCATCAATCGGCAATGGACATTATTTCCATGAAGTTGGAACGAGCAATTTTATTTTTATGAAGAGCTTTAAAAATCATTTCCCCCTTAGTTTTTAAGGAGGCAACATTATCATTCTCTTCATCATTATCCTCATCATCATTAGCATCAACATCATCATCAAGAGACATATTGGGGTACAAAGTAGGAGATACCTTTGACGCCTTAGCCATAAGGCAAAAAGCAATAGATGATGATGTAGGATCCCTTGAGGCACCATTAAACACCACATCTTGTTCCATGGAGTGTTCGGTTTCCTCTACATTGTTAGCACAACAATTCGAGGAAATAGATGCATTTTTATCATGGCAACAAGACATAGCAAGCATATCATCATGAGATTTAGTCAAGCAATTTCTACATGATATGCAAGGACTATCAACACAAGCATGTGAAACATTTGGAGTGCTCGAAGTGTTAAAGCCCAAAGAAGGAGCATTGCAATAATATAGTGATGAAGGATCATCCACAATAAGCATACTATCATCATTGCAATGACCAACACTACTCACCATATCATTACCTTGTGGCAAACCACATGTAGGTGAAGTAGAAGAAGTTGAGAAGACTATACGACCGGAGGTGGAGGGAGAACAATCATCCCCACAAATATTGGACACACCATATTTATCTTGAAGCTTTGTCCACAACTCATGAGCATCCCGGAACGGCATGAGTTGAAAATAACTACATTGCTCAAAGCATCGAAAAGTACATTAGAAGCTTGAGCATTGAGATAAGAGTTTTTCTCATCCTCTAAAGATAATCTTTGGGGATCCTTTGGAGGAGAAAAACCCATATCTACAATTCGCTCTAAATTTGGGTCCATGACCCTAAAGAGGTTAAGCATGCGAATTACCCAAACATCAAAATTTGTGCCATCGAAATTAAGAGTGTCAGAGAATCCTAATCCCCTAGTCGACATCTTTACTCTCTAGGCGGTTAAGCCCAACAAAGAGAGACGAGGCTTTTATACCAATTGAAAGATCGAGGATGTCGCCTAGAGGGGGGGGGTGAATAGGCGTTTTAAAATAATTACGGTTTAGGCTTGAACAAATGCGGAATAAACCTAGCGGTTAATTTGTCAAGCACAAAACCTAAAACAACTAGGCTCACCTATGTGCACCAACAACTTATGCTAAGCAATATAAGCAACTATGTGATAGCAAGATATATGACAAAGAACAATATGGTTATCACAAAGTAAAGTGCATAAGTAAAGGGGCTCGGGTAAGAGATAACCGAGGCACGCGGAGACGGTGATGTATCCCGAAGTTCACACCCTTGCGGATGCTAATCTCCGTTTGGAGCGGTGTGGAGGCACAATGCTCCCCAAGAAGCCACTAGGGCCACCGTAATCTCCTCACGCCCTCGCACAATGCAAGATGCCGTGATTCCACTAAGGGACCCTTGAGGGCGGTCACCGAACCCGTACAAATGGCGACCCTTGGGGGCGGTCACCGAACCCGTACACTTTGGCAACCCTTGGGGGCGGTCACCGGTACCCGTCAAATTGCTCGGGGCGATCTCCACAACCTAATTGGAGACCCCGACGCTTGCCCGGAGCTTTACACCACAATGATTGAGCTCCGAACACCACCAACCGACTAGGGCGCCCAAGCACCCAAGAGGAACAAGCTCAAGGGCACCAAGCACCCAAGAGTAATAAGCTTCTCAACTTGTAACTTCCACGTATCACCGTGGAGAACTCAAACCGATGCACAAATGCAATGGCAAGGGCACACAGAGTACCCAAGTCCTTCTCTCTCAAATCCCACCAAAGCAACTAATGCTAGGGAGGAAAGTAAGAGGAAGAACAAGAAGGAGAACACCAAGAACTCCAAGATCTAGATCCAAGGGGTTCCCCTCACATAGAGGAGAAAGTGATTGGTGGAAGTGTGGATCTAGATCTCCTCTCTCTTTTCCCTCAAAAACTAGCAAGAATCCATGGAGGGATTGAGAGTTAGCAAGCTCAAAGAAGGTCAACAATGGGGGCAAAAACGAGCTCAAGAGATGGGGATCCATTGGGGAAGAAGACCCCCTTAAATAGGTCCCCACGAATCTGCCAGTTATGTGCAGAAAACTGTAGGACCGGTACAACCGGTGCATGAACTGGTACAACCGGCCAAAGCAGAGGAAAAACCAACCTGGGAAAAGCTCTAAGCGGTACAACAGCCTGGGGAACCGGTAGTACCGGTTAAACCGGTTAAACGGTCAACAACCGCCCAAGAACCGCTCCAAAACAGAAACTAGTCCAGTGGTAGAGCGGTACATGGCCGGTACAACCTCCGGACCAATTCTGGAGCGGTACAACCGCTCCAAACACTTGTTGTACCGGTCAACCGGTACAACCTCTCTACGGGGCGGTACAACCTCTCTATGTAAAACAGGCAATATCAAAACAGCCATAACTTTCGCATACGAGCTCCGAATTCGATGAAACCAAGTTTGTTGGAAAGCTAGCAACAAGGGCTAACACAATCTTGATAGAAATATCAATAAGAAGCAAATGAGAAAAGGCCCATAAGAAAATGGTGAGAACCCTTCCTTGGATAAGACCGGTAAAACCTCCAACAGCAAAAACATCATAGAAGACGCATGCGAACTCCGTTTTCGATGAACTCAAGCTTGTCATCAAGATGACCATAAGCTCTAAGACTCACAAATAGAACCAAACAAGAACAAAGAAACATGATGCAAGGATGCAATGGTTTGAGCTCTCTACTAACGATACGATCAAGCTACCAACTTGAGAGCCCCCCTTGATAGTACGACAAACGATCCTATAACCCGGTCTCCCAACTACCACCACGAGACCAGTAAAATAGAAAACCTATCAAGGGAAAACCTTTGTCTTGCACATGGTCCACTTGAGCTAGATGAAGACAATCTTGACTCCCTCAAGTTGGACCACCTTTCTTGATTGCGTTGGCTCGATGAAGACTAGATGATTGCTCCCTCATAGTCCACTATGGGTGAGCGACTCTTCGGCACATCTTCACAAGTCCATTGACACCACAATGGATGGCAAGATTCAAACTTGATTGCTCCCCCATACTCCATTATGGGTGAGCCACTCTTCGTGTTGCTCCACTTGAACTTGCACACAACAAACTTGATGACGATCACCACTTGATGTCATCCTCCATGGGTTGTATGGGATCTTCCTCTTGACGCAAGACCATGGAAACATACCTAACCCCACAAAGAACTCTCACGTAGACCATGGGTTAGTACACAAAGCGTAATGGACAATGCTTACCATACCATGTGAACAATTGGTCCCTCTTGGTACAACTTGTGCGCTTTGTGTGTTGATCAACTTGAATCACTCTCTGTACTTAGGCTAGATCAACCTTGAATCTTTCCAACTCTCTTCATTTGGATGATGTCTTGAAGGTAAACATGAATGATCACATAATATTCTTCTTCAAGACATGCTTGCAATAAGCTCAACACTCACATGACCAATATTTGGATAATTCCTTAATAGCACCTTGCTCAACTTATAAACTCCTTGAAACCAACACATGGACTTCAAGAAAAGCCTATGGACAAAACCTTCAAATATAACTCAAGGCAACCATTAGTCCATAGAGATTGTCATCAATTACCAAAACCAAACATGGGGGCATCGCATGTTCTTTCACCTGCCTCTCTTCCTCCTCACCTCTCGCGGTGCTTGGCGAAGCCCTGCTGGAGTGCCACGCTCCTCCACCACCACCACGCCGTCGTGCTGCTGCTGGACGGAGTCTTCCCCAACCTCTCGCTCTCTCCTTGCTGGATCAAGGCATGGGAGATGTCACCGGGCTACATGTGTGTTGAACGTGGAGGTGCCGTCCGTTCAGCACTAGGATCATCGGTGATTTGGATCATGACGAGTACGACTCCATCAACCCCGTTCACTAGAACGCTTCCGCTTAGCAATCTACAAGGGTATGTAGATGCACTCTCCTTCCTCTCATTGCTAGATTACTCCATAGATTGATCTTGGTGATGCGTAGAAAATTTTGAATTTCTGCTATGTTCCCCAACAGTGGCATCATGAGCTAGGTCTATGCGTAGTTTCTATGCACGAGTAGAACACAAGTTGTTGTGGGCGTTGATTTTGTTCAATATGCTTACCGTTACTAGTCCAATCTTGTTTCGACGGTATTGTGGGATGAAGCGGCCCGGACCGACCTTACACGTACACTTACGTGAGACAAGTTCCACCGACTGACATGCACTTGTTGCATAAGGTGGCTAGCGGGTGCCAGTCTCTCCCACTTTAGTCGGATCGGATTCGATGAAAAGGGTCCTTATGAAGGGTAAATAGCAATTGGCATATCACGTTGTGGTTTTTGCGTAGGTAAGAAATGTTCTTGCTAGAAACCCATAGCATCCACGTAAAACATGCAACCAACAATTAGAGGACGTCTAACTTGTATTTGCAGGGTATGCTATGTGATGTGATATGGCCAAAAGTATGTGATGAATGATATATGTGATGTATGAGATTGATCATGTTCTTGTAATAGGAATTAGGACTTGCATGTCGATGAGTATGACAACCGGCAGGAGCCATAGGAGTTGTCTTGATTTATTGTATGACCTGCGTGTCATTAAACAATGCCATGTAATTACTTTACTTTATTGCTAAGCCGTTAGCCATAGTAGTAGAAGTAATAGTTGGCGAGACAACTTCATGGAGACACGATGATGGAGATCATGGTGTCATGCCGGTGACGATGATGATCAAGGAGCCCCGAAGATGGAGATCAAAAGGAGCAAAATGATATTGGCCATATCATGTCACTTTCTGATTGCATGTGATGTTTATCATGTTTATGCATCTTATTTTCTTAGAACGACGGTAGCTTAAATAAGATGATCCCTCGCAATAATTTCAAGAAAAGTGTTCCCCCTAACTGTGCACCGTTGCGAAAGTTCGTTGTTTCGAAGCACCACGTGATGATCGGGTGTGATAGATTCTAACGTTCACATACAACGGGTGTAAGCCAGATTTACACACGCGAAACACTTAGGTTAACTTGACGAGCCTAGCATGTACAGACATGGCCTCGGAACACAAGAGACCGAAAGGTCGAGCATGAGTCGTATGGTAGATACGATCAACATGAAGATGTTCACCGATGATGACTAGTCCGTCTCACATGATGATCGGACACGGCCTAGTTGACTCGGATCATGTAATCACTTAGATGACTAGAGGGATGTCTATCTGAGTGGGAGTTCATAAGATGAACTTAATTATCCTGAACATAGTCAAAAGGATTTTGCAAATTATGTCGTAGCTCACGCTATAGTTCTACTGTTTAGATATGTTCCTAGAGAAAAATTAGTTGAAAGTTGATAGTAGCAATTATGCAGACTAGGTCCGTAAACTGAGGATTGTCCTCATTGCTTCATAGAAGGCTTATGTCCTTAATGCACCGCTCAGTGTGCTGAACCTCGAACGTTGTCTGTGGTTGTTGCGAACATCTGACATACACGTTTTGATAACTACGTGATAGTTCAGTTAAACGATTTAGAGTTGAGGCACCAAAGACGTTTTTGAAACATCACGAAACATATGAGATGTTTGAGGGCTGAATATGGGATTTCAGGCTCGTGCCCATGTCAAGAGGTATAAGACCTCCGATGACTTTCTTAACCTGCAAACTAAGGAGAAAAGCTCAATTGTTGAGCTTGTGCTCAGATTGTCTGAGTACAACAATCATTTGAATCGAGTGGGAGTTGATCTTCCAGATGAGATAGTGATGTTTCTCCAAAGTCATTGCCACCAAGCTGCTAGAGCTTCAGGATGAACTATGACATATCAGGGATAGATATGATGATCCTTGAGATATTCGCGATGTTTGACACCGTGAAAGTAGAAATCAAGAAGGAGCATCGATTGTTTATGGTTGGTGAAACCACTAGTTTCAAGAAGGGCAAGGGCAAGAAGGGATACTTCATGAAACGGCAAATCAGCTGCTGCTCTAGTGAAGAAACCCAAGGTTGAACCCAAACCCGAGACTAAGTGCTTCTGTGATAAGGGGAACAGTCACTAGAGCGGAATTACCCTAGATACTTGGTAGATGAGAAGGTTGGCAAGGTCGATAGAAGTATATTGGATATACATTATGTTAATGTGTACTTTACTAGTACTCCTAGTAGCACCAGGGTATTAGATACCGGTTCGGTTGCTAAGTGTTAGTAACTCGAAATAAAAGGCTGCGGAATAAACGGAGACTAGCTAATGGTGAGCTAACGATGTGTGTTGGAAGTGTTTTCCAATCTTGATGTGATAAAGCATCACACGCTCTCTCTACCATCAAGATTGGTGTTAAACCTAAATAATTGTTATTTGGTGTTTGCGTTGAGCATAGACATGATTAGATTATGTCTATCGCAATACGGTTATTCATTTAAGGAGAATAATGGTTACTCTGTTTATTTGAGTAATGCCTTCAATGGTCTTGCACCTAAAATGAATGGTTTATTGAATCTCGATCGTAGTGATACACATGTTCATGCCAAAAGATATAAGATAGTAATGATAGTACCACCTACTTGTGGCACTGCCATGTAAGTCATATTGGTATAAAACGCATGAAGAAGCTCCATGTTGATGGATCTTTGGACTCACTCGTTTTGAAAAGTTTGAGACATGTGAACCATGTCTATTGGTGTATATGCATGAAGAAACTCCATGCAGATGGATCGTTTGGACTCTCTTGATTTTGAATCACTTGAGACATGCAAATCATACCACATGGGCAAGATGACTGAAAGCCTCGTTTTCAGTAAGATGGAACAAGATAGCAACTTGTTGGAAGTAACACATTTTGATGTGTGCAGTCCAATGAGTGCTGAGGCATGCAGTGGATATCGTTATGTTCTTACTTCACAGATGATTTGAGTAGATACTGAGTATATTTACTTGATGAAACACAAGTCTGAATTATTGAATGGTTCAAGTAATTTCATAGTGAAGTTGAAAGATCATCGTGACAAGAGGATAAAATGTCTATGATATGATCATAGAGATGAGTATCTGAGTTACGAGCTTTGGCACGCAATTAAGACATTGTGGAAATTGTTTCACAATTAATACGCCTGGAACACCATAGTGTGATGGTGTGTCCGAACATCATAGTTGCACCCTAGTGGATATGGTGCGTACCATGATGTCTCTTATCAAATTACCACTATCGTTCATGGGTTAGGCATTAGAGACAACCGCATTCACTTTAAATAGGGCACCACGTAATTCAGTTGAGATGACGCGTATGAACTATGGTTTAGAGAAACCTAAGTTGTCGTTTCTTGAAAGTTTGGGGCTGCGACGCTTATGTGAAAAAGTTTCAGGCTGATAAGCTCGAACCCAAAGCGGATAAATTCATCTTCATAGGACGCCCAACACTGTTGGGTATACATCCTAATTCAGATCCGAAAGCAATAGGAATTGTTTCTTGAATCGGGTCCTTTCTCGAGGAAAAGTTTGTCTCAAAAATTGAGTGGGAGGATGGTGGAGACTTGATATGGTTAATGAACCATCACTTAAACTAGTGTGTAGCAGGGTACAGGAAGTTGTTCCTGTGGCACCTACACCAATTGAAGTAGAAGCTTATGATAGTGATCATGAAGTTTCGGATCAAGTCAGTAGCGTACCTCGTAGGGTGACAAGGATGCGTAGTACTTCAGAGTGGTACAGTAATCCTGTCTTGAAGGTCATGTTGCTAGACAACAATGAACCTACGAGCTATGGAGAAGCGATGGTGGGCCCATATTCCGACAAATGGTTAGAAGCCATGAAATCCGAGATAGGATCCATGTATCAGAACAAAGCATGGTCTTTGGTGGACTTGCCCGATGATCGGCAAGCCATTGAGATAAATGGATTTTTAAGAAGAAGACAGACGTGGACGGTAATGTCACCGTCTATGAAGCTCGACTTGTGGCGAAGAGTTTTTCACAAGTTCAAGGAGCTAACTACGATGAGATTTTCTCATCCATAGCGATGCTTAAGTCCGTCGGAATCATGTTAGCATTGGCTGCATTTATGAAATCTGGCAGATGGATGTCAAAACGAGTTTCCTTACCAGTTTTTGTAACGAAAGGTTGTATGTGATACAATCAGAAAGGTTTTGTCGATCCTAAGGATGCTAAAAGGTATGCTAGCTCCAGTGATCCTTCCATGGACTGGAGTAAGCATCTTGAAGTTGGAATATACACTTTGATAAGATGATCAAAGATTTTGGGTTTATACAAAGTTTATGAGAAACTTGTATTTCCAAAGAAGTGAGTGGGAGCAGTACAACATTTCTGATAAGTATATGTGAATGATATATTGTTGATCCGAAATGATGTAAAATTTCGGGAAAGCATAAAGGGTTGTTTGAAAGGAGTTTTTCAAGGGAAAACCTGGATTAAGCTGCTTGAACATTGAGCATCAAGATCTATAAGGATAGATCAAAACGCTTAATGGTACTTTCAAATGAACACATACCTTGACATGATCTTGAAGGTGTTCAAGATGGATCAGTCAAAGAAGGAGTTGTTGCCTGAGTTGTAAGGTACGAAGTTAAGACTTAAAGCTCGACCACGGCAGAAAAGAGAGAAGGGACGAAGGTCGTCCCCTATGCTTTAGACGTAGGCTCTACAGTATGCTATGCTGTGTACCGCACCTGATGTGTGCCTTGCTACATATCTGGCAAGAGGGTACAAAGGTGATCAA
This sequence comes from Triticum aestivum, assembly GCF_018294505.1. Lineage (NCBI taxonomy): Eukaryota > Viridiplantae > Streptophyta > Magnoliopsida > Poales > Poaceae > Triticum > Triticum aestivum. Next base: position 714,255,230 of record NC_057798.1, on the reverse strand, counting down.
GGAGTGGATCACCAGATAGCGGTGAAAATTATCCTTAGAGGAATAAGGATATGTTTCTCGATTATGGAGGTGATAAAGAGTTCGGCGTAAAGGGTTACGTCGATGCAAGCTTTAACACCTACCCGAATGACTCAGAGTAGCAAACCGGATACGTATAGTGGAGCAACCATTTGGAATAGCTCCAAGTGGAGCGTGGAAGCAGCATTCACAATATGACCTAGAGATTTTCAAAGTACTACGGATCTGAATGTTGCAGACCCGTTGACTAAAACCTCTCTCACAAGCAAAACATGATCAAACCCCAAAACTCATTGAGTCTTAATCACATGATGATGTGAACTAGTTTAGTGACACTAGTAAACTCTTTGGATGTTGGTCACATGGGGATGTGACCTGTGAGTGTTAATCACATGGCGATGTGAACTAGATTATTGACTATAGTGCAAGTGGGAGACTGTTGGAAATATTCCCTAGAGGCAATAATAAATTAGTTATTATTATTAGATTTCCTCGTTCATGATAATCGTTTATTATCCATGCTATAATTGTATTGATAGGAAACTAAGATACATGTGTGGGTACATAGACAACACCATGTCCCTAGTAAGCCTCTAGTTGACTAGCTCATTGATCAATAGATGGTTACGGTTTCCTGACCATGGACATTGGATGTCATTGATAATGGGATCACATCATTAGGAGAATGATGTGATGGACAAGACCCAATCCTAAGCCTAGCACAAAGATCGTGTAGTTCGTATGCTAAAGCTTTTCTAATGTCAAGTATCATTTCCTTAGACCATGAGATTGTGCAACTCCCAGATACCGTAGGAATGCTTTGGGTGTACCAAACGTCACAACGTAACTGGGTGACTATAAAGGTGCACTACAGGTATCTCCGAAAGTGTTTGTTGGGTTGGCACGAATCAAGACTGGGATTTGTCACTCCGCGTGACGAAGAGGTATCTCTGGGCCCACTCGGTAGGACATCATCATAATGTGCACAATGTGACCAAGGGGTTGATCACGGGATGATGTGTTACGGAATGAGTAAAGAGACTTGCCGGTAACGAGATTGAACAAGGTATCGGGATACCGACGATCGAATCTCGGGCAAGTACTATACTGCTAGACAAAGGGAATTGAATGCGGGATTGATTGAATCCTCAACATCGTGGTTCATCCGATGAGATCATAGTGGAACATGTGGGAACCAACATGGGTATCTAGATCCCGCTGTTGGTTATTGGCCAGAGAGTTGTCTCGGTCATGTCTACGTGTCTCCCGAACCCATAGGGTCTACACACTTAAGGTTCGATGACGCTAGGGTTGTAGGGAATAGATGTACGTGGTTACCGAATGTTGTTCGGAGTCCCGGATGAGATCCCGGATGTCACGAGGAGTTCCGGAATGGTCTGGAGGTAAAGATTTATATATGGGAAGTCATGTTTTGGTCACCAGAAAAGTTTCGGGTGCTATCGGTAACGTACCGGGACCACCGGGAGGGTCCCTGGGGTCCACCAGGTGGGGCCACGGGCCCCAGAGGGTAGCATGGGCCAACTGTGGGAGGGGACCAGCCCCAGGTGGGCTGGTGCACCCCCCCCCCCACCAGGGCCCAAGGCGCCTACGGTTTGGGGAGGGGGCGCCTCCACCTTACTTGGGGGGTGAGGGAGTCCTGGATTAGGGGGTGTCCGGATAGCCGAACTATCACCTTTGGCAGGACTCCTGGACTATGAAGATACACGATTGAAGTATTTGTCCCCTGTCCGAATGGGTCCTTGGCGTGGAAGGCAAGCTTGGCGATACGGATATGTAGATCTCCTACCATTGTAACCGACTCTGTGTAACCCTAACCCTCTTCGGTGCCTATATAAACCGGAGGGTTTTAGTCCGTAGGACGAACAACAATCATACCATAAGCTAGCTTCTAAGGTTTAGCCTCTCTGATCTCGTGGTAGATCTACTCTTGTACTACCCATATCATCAATATTAATCAAGCAGGAGTAGGGTTTTACCTCCATCGCGAGGGCCCGAACCTGGGTAAAAACATCGTGTCCCTCGTCTCCTGTTACCATCCGCCTAGACGCATAGTTCGGGACCCCCTACCCAAGATCCACCGGTTTTGACACCGACATTGGTGCTTTCATTGAGAGTTCCTCTGTGTCATCATCCTTAGGCCCGATGGCTCCTCTGATCATCAACAGCGATGCAGTCCAGGGTGAGACTTTTCTCCCCGGACAGATCTTCGTATTCGGCGGCTTTGAACTATGGGCCAATTCGCTTGGCCATCTGGAGCAGATTGAAAGCTACGCCCCTGGCCATCAGGTCAGATTTGGAAGTTTGAACTATACGGCTGAGGTCCGCGGAGACTTGATCTTCGATGGGTTCAAGCCACAGCCGAGCGCGCCGCACTGTCATGATGGGCACGATCTAGCTCTGCCGCCGGACAGTGCCCTGGAGGCCGCACAAGTGTTCGCTCCGACCCTTAGCTCGGAGCCAACTGCACCGACCGAGGATGGGTGGCTGGACACCTCCTCAGGGGTTGCTATCTCTATGGCGATTGCGCCGAACACCGACCCTGTCCTTTGCGAAGCTCGTGACTCCAAGGTGCCGGACTCCTCTCAGGACTCCGAACCTTTCGCGCCCCTGCCGATCGAATCCGATTGGGCGCCGATCATGGAGTTCACCACCGCGGACATCTTTCAGCACTCGCCCTTTAGTGACATCCTGAATTCACTAAAGTCTCTCTCTTTATCAGGAGAGCCCCGGCCGGATTATGGTCAGCAAGGTTGGGATGCGGACGACAAAGAAATTCAAAGCCCACCCACCACCCACTTCGTAGCCACTGTCGAAAGTTTCAACGACATGCTCGACTTCGACTCCGAAGACATCGACGGTATGGACGACGATGCAGGAGATGAGCATGAACCAGCACATATAAGGCACTGGACAACCACCTCATCTCACGATGTATACATGGTGGACACACCTAAAGGAAGCGGCAACGAGGAACAACGGGACGCCACGAGGGATCATTCCCCCGAAAAGCAGTTAAAACGGCGACGTAAGCGCCACTCAAAATCCCGCCTCGACAAAAAGAGCAGCCATGCAGACCCAGCCATAGAGCAAGGCGAGCCGGTGGACGACGAACATGCCATCGCGCAACCGTCTCAATAGGACAACCTAGATAAACAATCCGTCCCCGGCGAAGATAACAGTCCGGACGATCTAACGCCAGACAAGCTGCTAGAGTAGAAGAACCTTCACAAAAGGCTCGTCGCCATCGTGCGTAGCCTGAAAAAGTAGAAGCGGAAGCTCAAAACAGCGGAGGAGGCGCTCCGAATCAGATGGAGCAAAGTACTCAACACCGCAGACAAATACGGTGATAGTCGCCAAACGAAGAGCTACCCGAAGCGAAAACTACTGCCCGAATTTGATGAGGAGGCCGTAGAGCCCCTGCAATCAAAAGGCAGGGAGACCACCCGGTCGGATAGACGACCCCATGGCAAACATAGAACGGCAAATGGCGCCGCACACAAGCCGGCACACGATCAGCATACGGATTCGCATCAAAGAGATGGCCCAGTTAGATCTATCTACGGGCCAAGAAAGAAAGCTCTAGTAAGCAATGTAACACATCAAGTATCCGAATGCTACGGTACACCCAAATATAGAGGTGCCGCACACCCCCTATGTTTCACTGATGAGGTTCTGGATTATGAATTCCCAGCGGGATTCAAACCCGTAAACATAGAGGCATACGACGGAACAACAGACCCCGGAGTCTGGATTGAAGATTACATCCTCCACATACACATGGCTAGAGGAGATGACCTCCATGCCATAAAATACTTACCCCTCAAGCTCAAAGGGCCAGCCCGGCATTGGCTCAAAAGCCTCCCCGAAAACACCATTGGAAGTTGGGAAGAGCTCGAGGATGCTTTTCGGGCAAATTTTCAAGGGACCTATGTCCGACCTCCGGGCGCAGACGATTTAAGTCACATAACTCAACAACCCGGAGAGTTAGCCCGAAAATTCTCGAACAGATTCCTTACTAAAAAGAACCAAATAGTCGACTGTCCGGACGCCGAAGCCTTAGCAGCTTTCAAACACAACGTCCGAGATAAATGCCTCGCCAGACACCTCGGCCAAGAAAAGCCAAGAACAATGGCCGCATTAACAAGCCTCATGACCCGCTTTTGCACAGGAGAGGATAGCTGGCTGGCAAGATGCAGTACCAGCGACCCAAGTACATCCGAAGTCAGGGATGGAAACGGGAAACCGCGACATAGCAAGGACCAGCGCTGGACCAAGGGAAACAGCCCGAAGAGCACGGCAGTCAACGCCGGATTCAAAATCTCTCGACAGAATCATAAAAAAACTGCCCCTTAAGGATAACAGGGATGAGCTATCTAACTTAAACAAAATCTTGGACAAGATATGCCAAATCCACAATACTCTCGGGAAGCCTGCAAACCATACCCACAGAGATTGTTGGGTCTTCAAGCAGTCCGGCAAACTCAACGCCGAACACAAGGGGCTTGACACACCAAGCGAGGACGATGATGAACCCCACAAGCAGAGCACCGGAATACAAAAGAATTTCCCGCAAGAAGTCAAAGCAGTAAACTCACTTCACGTGAAAAAAGGGAAAAATAGAGCGGTGCCCATAGAGGTACGCGCCACACGGCCTATCCCAGAGGAGTCCCGCAACTGGTTGTTAAAACCAATCACCTTCGACCATCTGGATTACTCTAGAAGTATCCAGAATGCAGGATGGACTGCCTTGATATTAGATCCGATAATTGACGGACTCCAATTTACACAAGTCCTCATGGACGGCGGCAGTGATCTAAACCTGCTATACCAGGACACAATCCGCAAAATGGGGATAGACCCAACCAAAATTCGCCATAGCAACACTTCCTTTCAAGGAGCAATGCCAGGCCCATATGCACATTGTATAGGCTCTCTACTCCTAGAAGTTGTGTTCGGCTCACGCGACAACTTCCGCCGCAAAAAGTTAACCTTCCACCTCATCCCATTTACAAGTAGCTATCAAGCACTACTGGGACGCGAAGCTTTCGCCTGCTTTAACGCAATACCGCATTATGCATCCCTTACACTTAAAATGCCCGGTCCACGAGGCGTCATCTCCTTAAAGGGAAATATCGAGTGTTCCTCGAGCGTGAAAGATTGTGTGACTGCCTTGACAGCCACACACTAAAACAGCTTCACTAAGCAAAGCACCTAAGTAGGTCATTCGGACCTCGGACACGGTTAGACGAGTCCGGCGTAAACATACAAGGGGCTCCGCGCATGTACAACAAGAGACAATAAAGCTGAATTTTATTCATTCTTTGAATTGTACTTTGTTTTTTTATAACGTACATTTTCGCATGATCTTTTTCAACTAAGTTCCTCTCTTTTCCAGATACCGTGCTACACCCGTCCAGGATACGGCACAATGGAGACACAGGCGCAGACGTGCAGTAGGGACCCGTGACAAGGATTCTTTTCAGATTAAGACCCTGCGTAAACCTTTTTTACTGTCTCTTGTTGATACACATCCCCTGGTTTCTTGCTATAACCAAGGAGAAGGCTGACGTTTTGGCATGGGCCACGTCAGAATTTTGCGCATACCTAGACACGAGGGGCTTATTACCATGGGCATTGTTCGGCCCGTTTTCATAAAGACCGAATACCTTAGGGAGTGTTCGGCGTCTCGAGTTAGGCCTTATATGCATCAGCTCCGAATCATGTCTTTGGTCAAATATTGGGTTTGCCCGGTTCCTGTGTTTTGCTGCCTTACGTTCCGCTCTATCGGCTAAGGCGGCACCAGGAGAACTACTGTGATTGTGCCCTGGTTCGGCTAGGCGAGCACCTCAGTAGAGAAAGCCGAAAACTGACTGTCATGATATAGCGTGAGACTGGTCAACCACTCGATGACCCGCCCGAATCTATAGGATTCCTCCGCATTGACGAAGGACTGTTTCCCGGTCAGGCACATACGTGCCCCAAATTCGGGTGAGCGCGGTGCCCCTAGGGGCTATGTCGTAGCCCCGCTGTCAAACTCCTATGGCTAAGTGAAAGTGATAAAGCATTATAGTCCGGTTGCCTAGTTTGCTACGCTACCACCTCCTTTATAGGACCAAGAAGTTGGATCAAGTGTGAAAATGTGCCTTTTCGCAAACACCCCCGCATTATATGCGTGGGGGCTGAAGCCGAAGACTGCCATCTTTCAGGTTATATATACATATACACTAGCGGCCGCACAGGAGGTATTGTAATTCTTGAAAGGCACAAGTATAAAAAGCTCTTATATTGTTTCACAATAATACATGTTATTTGAACATAATATCCTTCGAGCACTGTGTCTCTATTAAACGAGCGCCCTGCAGAACTTCCTAAAAATAGTGCTCGACAGGTACTCGGCTTCCGTCCGAATCTTGGGATGCAATATCGGTGGCCTTCATCTCCCCCCAGTATGTCTTGACACGGGCAAGAGCCATCCACGCACCCTCTATGCATGCCGACCTCCTCATTGCGTTGATATGCGGCACCGCACCAAGGAACTGCTGCACCAAGCCAAAATAACTCTTCGGCTCGGGCCTTCTCGGCCACAAAAGACTCACGACATCCTTCATGGCAAGTCCGGATAACCTATTCAGCTCCGCCCATTCGGCCAAATGATCGGTTAATGGAAGTGGGCGCTCTGGATTATGGAACTGCGACCAAAAAACCTTTTCCTTTTCGCGATCCTTTTGATCTCGGAAGTGTTCGGCCGCGTCCGCGACACTTGTCACCAAGTCCAGATAAGCATCCTCCGAACTCCACAGCCGGTCCAACTGAGCACATTTAGGATCCACGAATTTCCTCCGCAGCAGAAAGGGCTTTCCAGCCGTGATATCTCCGGCCTGACGCAGCTCCTCCTTCATAGCTCTCATCGCAGAGCGAGCATCCTTGGCCTAGGTAGTGACCTTCTTCAGGTTCTCTTGCACCGCTCGATCTTCTTTTTCAAGAAGCTTACAGCGGTCATCAGCATTCTTCAACTTCACGGCCATCTCAGCCACTTCCTTCTTGCTTCGGCAGTGAACAGCCTGTTCGGCTTTTAGCTCTTCGGTCGCCTTTAAGGCAGCCGCATCACTCTTTCTGGCCTGTTCCTTGGCTCGGGCGAGCTCCGCCCATAGGTTCTCCATGGCAGTGGCACCATCTGCATCAAGCATACATGTTGTAAGGCACGGGCATCAAGCTTCCCTACCAGGTGTCCGCGGAGAAATTGCATACCTTGCGACTCGTCAAGTCGCTTATTGACAAGCGCGATGTCGGCATCCGCCACGTCAAGTTGCCGCTTTAGTTCGGCAAATTCCTCAATCCGGCTAGCCACCGGACCCTTCGCCACCTACATAGGAAGGGCGACACATTATACCTGGGATTATGATCCTCGGTGCGCTGTCCTTTTTGACAACACACCGAGCCTCAGGGGCTACTATGTACACAGGGCGCATGTTATATGTGGAACTGTTGCAGGGTACATCATTTTGTGTACTTCAAAGCCTGTTAGTAAACTTCTGACGACTTCGTGTAATCCGCTTTCAGCGTATGAAATCCTTTCAATCACCGCACCCATCAACGCACGGTGATCTTCTGAGATAGACACTCGCCCGAGAAGATCCTTCAGCTCCTCTGACTGTACACCAGGTGGTGCTGGACTCGTCCGATGGCCTTTTTTGAAGGCCGGACGCGGAGGGCTTTGAGGGGACATGCGACTGCCTTCCGGCCCCGCCGGACTCGGAGAAGCCCTCCGCGACGACACCTCAGGGTCGCCCGCCTTGCTAGATGGTACGGCAAGGGGAGGCGTTTCGCTCTCTATCATCTCCGGACGAAGATCCCCTGAAGATGAGCTCTACTGAGAAGGGCTGAGATCCAAACTACAAGGTAAATTTCGGTCATCTTCACCAGAAATTGAGCAGGGATATCCTTTATTTTAAAATAAACTCCCATTTTTTTACTTACGGCTCGGTAGAGGGCTGATCCCCTTGGGGGCATAATGCGACCGAGGCATCTCTTGGTGCAGGACCCTCTGGCGAAGATTTCTTCCACCGCTTTGAGATCATGGTCTCCGGGTCCTTAGAGCCGGTCCTCTTCTTCCCTTGGATGGAGGGATTCTCGATCCCCCCTCTCCTGACAGCCTCCTTCGCGGAGGCGGTAGCTTCCTTGTTCTCCCTTTCGCCCTCTTCCGAAGGCGCAACCTCCAGCATCCTGGTTAACACGGGATCCGGCATGGTCTCAGGGAGGGGGGCCGGACACCTGATTAACTTTGCCTTCGCTATCCACTCTTGTTCAAGGAACAACTCTTTTAAAGGGCAAAGTTCGTAATAAATACGGGATAGTGTGTTCGGATACAGGGCTACTTACTTGAGTATCCGGGCGATTGCAGCTCAGACCTGCGTCCTCGGTCAAGTCCGGACACATCGCTTGTGATCCGAAGATAAGCTTGTACATCTCCACGGGCGTCACGCCCATAAAATGTTGGAGAGCTCGTGGTCCCTCCGGGTTAAATTCCCACAGGCGGAGGGGGCGACGTTTGCAGGGAAGGATGCGACGAATCAGCATGACCTGCGCTACTATGACCAGAGTGATCTCCCTCTCTAGGAGGTCTCGAATGCGGCCCTGCAACAAGGGCACGTCCTTGGACGGCCCCCAGTCAAGTCCTTTATTAACCCATGACGCCAGCCGCGGTGGAGGACCCGAGCGAAAGGCAGGTGATGCCACCCATTTGGTGCCCTTGGGAACTGTGATATAAAACCACTCTTGTTGCCATAGGCCGAGCTCCTCTTGGAAAAAGCCCTCGGGCCATGGAGTATCAGCATTCTTGCTTATAACAGCCCCTCCACACTTTGCCTGCTGCCCCTTGATCATCTTCAGCTCCACCTTGAAGGTCTTGAGCCACAATCCGAAGTGAGGGGTAACACGGAGGAAGGCTTCGCATATGACAATGAATGATGAGATGTGGAGGATGGACTCCGGATCCAAGTCATGAAATTCCAACCCATAATAAAACATGAGCCCCCTCACGAAGGGGTCCGTCGGGAATCCTAGCCCCCAAATAAAGTGAGATGCGAACACTACGCTTTCGCCGGGCTTGGGAGTGGGAATAACCTGCCCTTGGGCAGGTAGCCTATGCGAAATTTTGCCAGTTAGATACCTGGCATCTCTTAACTTTAGCACGTCTTCCTCCGTAACGGAGGAAGGCATCCACCAGCCTTGCAAGTTGGAGCCGGACATCATCGAAGGTCCGAAGCGCCTGAATCTGGAGCTTTGGGTGTTGGAACTCGAGGCGAGGGGCGGATTCGATTGAGATTGAAAGAAAGGAGCGGGGCCTTGGTCTCTTTATAAGGAGGTTGAATACCAAGAGCCTTCCCCGTGACCGTTCGGGACTCGCCCTCGATAGAGGGGGCGTGCCAACGGGCACGATTGGGTTACCCATGCCCGTATTGATGAGAATCCCGGAATAAGGGGACACGATCTCTGCTTTGACAAGACGTGCCAAGGAAACCGCCTCGCTAAACGCGCTGAGGTGGGACAATAAAATGATTTGAATGAAGGCTTGGCCGCGGCATGATGTCACGCTGCGGAATACATCAGCAGATTAGATTCGTCCAAATGTTATTCTCTCTACGGTGGTATGTGGAACTTATTTTGCAGAGTTGGACACTATCCTTGTGTTCAAAATCTTCTATGAAGTATTCGGAGGAGGAACCCGCCTTGCATTGCCGAAGACAATATGCGTGCCGGACTCGTCGTCATTGAAGCCTGGTTCAGGGGCTACTGAGGGAGTCCTGGATTAGGGGGTGTCCGGATAGCCGAACTATCACCTTTGGCCGGACTCCTGGACTATGAAGATACAAGATTGAAGACTTTGTCCTGTGTCCGGATAGGACTTTCCTTGGCGTGGAAGGCAAGCTTGGCGATACTGATATGTAGATCTCCTACCATTGTAACCGACTCTGTGTAACCCTAACCCTCTTCGGTGCCTATATAAACCGGAGAGTTTTAGTCCGTAGGACGAACAACAATCATACCATAGGCTAGCTTCTAGGGTTTAGCCTCTCTGATCTCGTGGTAGATCTACTCTTGTACTACCCATATCATCAATATTAATCAAGTAGGAGTAGGGTTTTACCTCCATCGAGAGGGCCCGAACCTGGGTAAAGACATCGTGTCCCTCGTCTCCTGTTACCATCCGCCTAGACGCACAGTTCGGGACCCCCTACCCGAGATCCGCCGGTTTTGACACCGACAGGGGGCAAGTTTCCCCTCTTCCCCCCTTGGCCGCACCCTAGTTGGGATCTAGGGGCTGCCGCACCCCTTGGGGTGGGGACCCTAGAGGGGGCGCAGCCCCCTCCCTCTCCCCTATATATAGTTGTGGTCATTGGGGCTGCCAACACATGAGTTTTCACCTCTCCCTAGCGCAGCCCTACCTCTCTTCCTTCTCATCTCTCGCGGTGCTTGGCGAAGCCCTGCTGGAGTGCCACGCTCCTCCACCACCATCACGTCATCGTGCTGCTGCTGGACGGAGTCTTCCCCAACCTCTCCCTCTCTCCTGGCTGGATCAAGGCATGGGAGACGTCACCGGGCTGCATGTGTGTTGAACACGGAGGTGCCGTCCATTCGGCACTAGGATCATCGCTGATTTGGATCATGACGAGTACGACTCCATCAACCTCGTTCAATTGAACGCTTCTGCTTAGCGATCTACAAGGGTATGTAGATGCACTCTCCTTCCTCTCGTTGCTAGATTACTCCATAGATTGATCTTGGTGATGCGTAGAAAATTTTGAATTTTTGGTACGTTCCCCAACATGATTTAAATGAGTAGAGGGAATCGGTCCTCCATAAATTGGAGGTTCCACATGGGCAAAGATGCCGGTGCCATTTCTACCACTAGTAGAAGGACCCTTTTCACTAGTAGCTTCCCCCTTGTCGGAGTTAGCATTCGTCACCTTATTAGTGGGATCACCCACTTTCATCGGTGAGGTAGATAGTTTAAGTCCTTCTAAGAATTTATTAAACATGCTTTCAACCTCGGTTGTCATGAGGTTTTCAATGTGTCCAAAGCCACATTGAATTCCTCACGAGAGACCGCGGTTCCCCCATTGGCCGTAGACGAGCTCGGATTCACACCGGAGTCCTCCTCCCCACCATCTACGGTGTCAACCATACTCTTCGGACAGCAAAGTCCTTAATGAAGAGACGAGGTTCTGATACCAATTGAAAGGATCGATATAGTTGACTAGAGGGGGTGAATAGGCAACTAACCATTTTTAGCTTTTCTTTACCAATTTCAACTTTGCATCAAAGTAGGTTGTCTAGATATGCAACTAGGTGGGCAACCTATATGATGCGATAACAACAAGCACACAAGCAAGCAAGAGATACAACACAATTGTCGGAGTAAATGACCATGGGTAGCCTAGCCGGCTCCCCCTAGGGATTCTGAAAAAATTACAAGACAATCAAGCCGATCAGGCCATCCGGCATCCAAGACGTTGGACCGCCTTCCACCGGCCAGCTGTCATCCATGCCGGCTGTCAGGAGGTGGCCTGGCCCCAAGACCCATAGAAGAAAGCCACGAGAGGGCCGGCTTCCAAGGAACCGGCCGCCTGAGGGTCGGCTTCCAAGGAACCGGCTGCCTGAGGGCCGGCTCCATGTAGCCGGCCACGAGAAGGCCGACTCCAAGGAGCCGGCCACCCCGCAGGCGGCCAATGCCGCACAATCAGAATCTGCACCCACATAACGACGATGGGACGGGGCATGGCTACAGTAAAGCCTGCCACCTCCGCATCTCGGGACATGCGTGGCTATAGTGCGCCGTACGGGGCGGCCATCACCCGTCCGGCGCGGCATTGTTGCCATGTTGACTATGACGTCACCCACGACAGGCTGTCTGTACTACCCGCAGGCGACGGGTCCCCCCAGTCAGAGAGATGCCCCAAGGCGGCTCGGCCTTCCCGAGTCAGCCTAAGGTATAGCCGGCTCTAAACCCGGGCAAACGTCGGGCCGGGCCGGGTTTCGGGCCGGGCTTATAAAAGCCCGACTTTCATTTCCCAAGCCCGAGCCTGGCCCGAAGCCCGAAATACTCCCTGTTTTCAAGCCCGAGCCTGGCCCGAAGTCAAGCCCGAAGCCCGAAAGCCCGGCCTGAACGCTGTTTTTTAGTGTACGCACACGCAAGCCCGGCCCGAAGCCCGAAAGCCCGGCCCGAAATACATAAAAAATGAAGCCCGAGCCCGGCCCGGACTATCTTCCGGGCTGCAAAACTAGGCCCGAGCCCGGCCCGAACATCAAGCCCGACCTGGCCCGGCCCGGGTTTTTCGGGCCAGGCTCGGGCCGGGTCGTCGGGCCGGGCTGCCCATGCCCGGGTTTAGCCGGCTCCCCCCAGTCGGCTGATTCCCTCCCTCGAAGGAAGCGCCCCATTAAGGAGACAAGACGAGGTGAGGCTACAGTGATCGCCGCCAAGGCAGCGGCACTGTAGCCACGCCTACCCCGACAAAGCCCTCATCATCAGGATTGAGGCAACAGTAACCAGCCCCCGACAAGGCCCTCGACGGTGGGGCCAGCATGTCGACCAGGGAGCCGGCAACCCGCGGGACCCACCAAGTCGGCGGGCCCCGGCGGCCGGCGGAGAAGCCGGCGGGCGAGGACACTGGCGGCTAGGGCCCACCCCTAGCCGGATTACCATTGTACCCCCGGGGGTAGGCCTATATAAACCCCCCGGGGCACCCATGCAAAGGGTTGGACTCTGATAGTTTTAGCCACACGTAGAGGGAAGAGAGGAGCTAGTCGTGCCCTTCTTCTTCCTCTCACCGAACAACTCTAGGAGCAGCTTGTAGCAGCTTATTCCTCTAGTGATCATGCGGAGACACCGCAGAGCAGCAGTAGGGGTGTTATCTCCACGGAGAGCCCCGAAGCTGGGTAAGATTCGCCGGCGTGCATGTCTTCGCCTCATCCCGTTTCCAGGCACTGGCAACGTCTTATTGGCTCCCACTATGATTAGCCACCCGTTGGCATATGTCGCACCTACCACCCGACATTTGGCGCCCACCGTGGGGCCAGCTGCACCGTCGTCCGGAGACATGTTCTGGACGGGAACACTCTTCCTCCCCCGCGAGCGTAGCCAGCCCGGCACGCCCGATGGCGCTTGCCCCAACGCGCTGCAAGGTGTCGACGACGCCTGCGCGGCGAGCTGCCTCGCCGACCTTCTCGGCGAGGCTCGCATCTCCGACGAGACTCACGTCTCCGACGAGCCCGCGTCTGATGCGGGCACCGGCTGCCTCGAGAGCCGCCTCGTCAGCCTCCTCGACCAACTCCACGTCTCCAGCGAGCCCGCTCTGGATTTGGAGTCAGTCTGTTCCACCGACTCGATGTTTGTCGACTCCGACACTGCATCACTCGACGGTTTCCCCACCAACGTGGTGGTCTTTGACGATCCTCTCCCGCGAGCCGACAGTGGCGGCAGCACCGTTACCGAGGTGCTGGTCATCAGCCACGGAGTCGCCTCCGGCGAGAACACCCACGACGCCCTGCAAACGGTGTTGCAAGACTTGTTCATCCCCATCTCGGCTGACGCTGACGCCGAGGCGCTGGAGGCTCACCGCGCTGCCCTCGTCGCGGAGGGCCGGAAGCTAGCCACCATGAGATGCCTCACCGAGGCCCACCAGCGCGAAGTCGACCGCGCCGCCTTCGGAACGCCGCCTCTCGATGGGCCGAGTCGGGCCGGCGTTGTCCAGAAACGCGGCGCCGCCGTCGCTGATATGCTGGGGGTAGAACGCCCAGTCTACGCCACGCCTCTCGAGAACCTATGCGCTGCCCAGTCGGTCGTAGACGAGCTGAACGGAGTAGGGGCCGACGAGCTCCCGTACATGACCAAACGAATCCAGCAGCTGATCGACGCGGCTGCAAAAGCGGCATGAAAGCCGGCGTCCGTGCCGAAAGCCCCCCCCCCCCCCCCCGCGCCGAGAGCACGGCGCAATGTCACGCACGCCGACTACGAGCAACGCCCGCGCGCGGCAAGAAAAAGAGTCTGCTGCCAGCCGAAGCCGAATCTGGATCTCCATCGAGCGCGACGCAGAAGGCCGCCCTCGAGCCGTGGAGCGACGAGGCGACTTGCCCCCTCCTCCACCTCACGGGGAAAGATATCCCACCCCGCCGCCTGTAGCGCATCCGACTCTCAGCGGCCGACTTGGCTGCCACGAAGGAGTCGGCGAGAACGATGCCCGCCATAGGATCGACCGCCTTGCGCGATCCCTAGCGTTAGAAGAAGAAGACGATGTCGGGCCGCCTTGCTTCGGCCCCCGCATCAGCGACGAGCCCTTTCCCAAAGGGTTCTCGCTCTCGAGAGACATGCCCAAGTACAACAGCTCCGTGAAGCCGGAAGACTGGTTGATTGACTACTCCATCGCGGTTCGCATAGCCAACGGCAACCGGCGAGTTGCCGTAAAATACATCCCCCTGATGCTCCAAGGCACGGCGCGCACCTGGCTCGATAGCCTCAAGCCCTACAGCATCAACAGCTGGCTCGATTTCACGGAAGCCTTCATCCGCAACTTCACCAGCACCTACAAGCGGGCTCCCAAGCCCAGGCAACTCTCCTTGTGCGTACAAGGACCCAACGAGTCAACGCGTGACTACCTTACGCGTTGGGCCGAGCTCCGCAACTCCTGCGAAGGGGTGCACGAGGTTCAGGCCATAGAGTACTTCACGGCCGGGTGCCGAGAAGGCACCCTCCTCAAGCACCGACTCCTCTGCGACGAGCCGGCTACCCTCGACGAGCTGCTGATCATCAGGATAAATACGCCATGGCCGACTCCTCCATGAAGACCGAGCTTCGAGTCGACGCCTCCGGGAAGGTGCTTGCGCCGGCTCCCAAGACGCCGGCTGGAGAGTCCACTCGGCACCCATACCAAAACGACAACAAGCGCAAGGCTCCGATGCCGGTTTCCGCCAGTCGGTAAGTAGCCACAGTCGAAGACGAACAACCTGAGGGGCGGCCCGCACCCAAGAAGCAGAAGGGCGGCAGGCCGGCTTGGCAGCCGGCTTTCTCCTACGAGCAAGCCCTTGACGCCCCATGCAAGTTCCACAGCAGCGCGAAGCCATCCAACCATACAACCCGGAAGTGCCACTGGCTTACCTGAATCACCAAGGGCGAAGGGCTGGTACCGCCTCCGCCTGCTGGACAGCCGCCTCCGGCTCCCCAGCAGCCGGTCGCTCGACCAGCAGTCGGAGCCGTCCAAGAAGAGTTCCCCAACGAGCACGCCTCCTACGTCGTATTCACAAGCCAGCTTGAAGACCGGCGCAGTCGGCGCCGACAGCACCAAGAAGTCAATGCAGTTGCTTCCAACAACCCTGATTACATGCACTGGTCAGAGATGCCTATCAGCTGGAGCCGGGCCGACCACCCAGAGGTGATGCCGTCCCCGGGCTCCTATGCATTGGTTTTGGAGGCAACACTAGCAACGGACAGGCTTGCTGCCCGATTCTCCCGCATATTGATAGACGGCGGGAGCAGCATCAATATCCTGTACAGGGATACCATGGAGAAGTTGAACATCAAGGCCAAACACCTTATGCCAAGCCGGACCGTGTTCCATGGCATTGTACCTGGCCTGTCCTGTTCACCCATCGGCAAGATCAAGATAGATGTTCTCTTTGGAGACAAGGATCACTTCCGCCGAGAAGCAATCTGGTTCGAAGTGGTGGACCTCGAGAGCCCTTACCATGCGCTACTTGGCCGGCCTGCTCTGGCCAAGTTCATGGCCGTACCCCACTATGCCTACCTCAAAATGAAGATGCCGAGTACCAAGGGCATCATCACCATAGTCGGCGATTACAAGAAGTCCTCCGAGTGCGTTGCGGCCAGCAGCCGGCTGGCCGAGTCCCTCGTAATCGCCGTAGAGAAGAAGATTTTGGACCGGATCGTGGCCATGGCCGGCAAGCAGCCTGCCCTGTCTCCCGACCCCAAAGAGTGTGATGCCCAAGGTTCCTTCTAGACGGCTAAGGAAACAAAGAAGATACCCCTGGACCCAGAGCACCCGGAAAGGTTTGCCATCATTAGGGTGAACCTGGACAGTAAATAGGAAGGCAAGCTCGTCGATTTACTCCGTGAGAATCGGGACATCTTCGCATGGTCCCCCAAGGACATGCCGGGTGTTCCGAAGGATTTCGCCGAGCACAAGCTACACATCAGATCAGACGCCAAGCCGGTCAAGCAGCCCCTACGCCGACTGTTAGAAGAGAAGAGAAGGATCGTGGGAGAAGGGATAGCCCGGCTCTTGGCAGCCGGCTTCATCATGGAGCTTTTCTTCCCGGAGTGGCTCGCCAACTCGGTCCTCATGCTGAAGAAGAATAACAAATGGTGCATGTGTATAGATTACACGAGCCTCAACAAAGCCTGCCACAAAGATCCCTTTGCCCTACCCAGGATTGATCAAGTAATAGACTCCACAGCCGGATGCGAGCTGCTGAGTTTCTTGGATGCCTACTCAGGCTACCACCAGATAAAGCTGGACCCGGTCGACCGCCTGAAGACCGCCTTCATCACGCCATTCAGAGCTTTCTGTTACCTGACAATGACATTCGGCTTGAGAAATGCCGGTGCCACCTTTCAGCGTTGCATGCAGAAATGCCTCCTCAAGCAACTCGGCAGAAATGCCCACGTCTATGTAGACAATATCGTGGTGAAGACGGAGAGGCGCAATACTTTGTTGGAGGACCTCAAGGAGACATTTGAGAACCTTCGCCGGTTTCAGATCAAGCTCAACCCCAAAAAATGTGTGTTCGGAGTGCCAGCCGGCCAGCTCCTAGGCTTCCTGCTCTCTGAACGCGGCATTGAATGCAACCCAGTGAAGATCAAGGCCATCGAGAGAATGAAGATTCCCACCAAGCTGCGTGACGTCCAGAAGTTTACCGGGTGCCTGGCCTCCCTGAACCGCTTCATCAGCCGGCTGGGAGAAAAGGCTCTCCCCCTCTACCAACTCATGAAGAAGAGCACTCACTTCGAGTGGAACGACCAAGCCGACCAAGCCTTTCACGAGCTAAAGAAGATGCTTGCCATGCCGCCTGTCTTGGTGGCGCCGACTGAGAAAGAGCCCATGCTCCTTTATACCACCGCCACCAGCCGGGTGGTCAGCGTCGTCATCGTGGTCCAATGCCCAGAAGAGGGCCGAGCTCAGCCGGTCCAGAGGCCGGTCTACTATTTAAGCGAAGTACTATCCGCCTCGAAGCAGAACTACCCACACTACCAGAAGATGTGCTATGGCATGTACTTCGCTGCCAAGAAGTTGAAGCCCTACTTTCAAGAGCACTCCATCACGGTCGTATGCACCGCCCCGCTCGCCAAGATCATAGGCAGCCGGGATGCATTAGGCCGAGTGGCGAAATGGGCCATTGAGCTGGCCCCCTACATGATCTTCTACCAGCCTTGCACCGCCATCAAGTCGCAAGCATTGGCCGACTTCCTCGTCGACTGGGCCGAGACCCAGTACCTGCCGCCGGCTCCCAACTCCACTCATTGGCGGATACACTTCGACAGGTCCAAGATGCGCACCGGCTTGGGAGTCGGCATCGTCCTCACCTCTCCCAAAGGCGACAAACTCAGATACACGCTGCAGATCCATTTCGCCGCCTCCAACAATGTGGTCGAGTACCAGGCGCTCATACACGGGCTCCGGCTAGCCAAAGAGCTCGGCATCCGCCGGATCCTGTGCTATGGCGACTCGGATTTGGTGGTCCAGCAGTCATCTGGCGACTGGGACGCCAAGGACGCAAACATGGCGAGCTATCGTTTCCTCGTTCAGCAAGTCAGCGGATACTTTGAAGGATGCGAGTACCTCCACGTGCCACGGGCCGACAACGAGCAAGCAGATGCCCTGGCATGGATAGGCTCAACCCGACAAGCTATACCAACCGGCGTCTCTCTCCAACGCCTCCTCAAGTCGTCTATCAAGCCGTCCCCAGAATCCGACTCCATCTTCGTGCCGCCTAACCCCGACGCAGCTGGATCCGGCTTGGGGAGCCAAGCAGGCGGCCCGGGGACTTTGATAGGCGGCCCGGGGACTGCCAAAGTCGCACCCGGCCCGGGGACTTCAGAACCCGGCCCGGGGACTACGGTAGTCGGCCCGGGGACTGCTCCAACACCCAGGCGGCGGCCAGCTCCAGCTCTTCACCACCCAGCCCACCCGCCCTGGTTACAATAGCCGTGTTGACTATAGAAGAAGTCTCAGCTCCATCATGGGCTCAGCCCATCCTCAACTTCCTGATAAACAGAGAACTACCAGCTGACGAGATAGCGGCAAGACAAATCCAACGCCGAGCCGGCGCATATACAATTGCCAACAGAGAGCTCGTCAAGCGCAGTGTCACTGTAGTATTCCAGTGTTGCGTCGAGCCAGAGAAGGGCATAGCAATCCTCAAAGACATTCACCAAGGCGAATGCGTCCACCACACAGCCTCAAGATCCCTCGTTGGCAAAGCTTTCCGCCATGGTTTCTTTTGGCCGACTGCCTTGGATGATGCCAAGGAGTTGGTCAAACACTGCAAAGGCTGCCAAGTATTCAGCTCCAAGCAACACCTACCGGCTTCAGAACTCAAGACCATTCACCTCACTTGGCCTTTTGCCGTCTGGGGATTGGACATGGTGGGCCCATTCAAGATGGCGCGCGGCAGCATGACACACTTACTTGTCGTCGTGGATAAATTCACCAAGTGGATCGAAGCGAAGCCGATCAAGAAGTTGAATGGGCCGACTGCCCTGACATTCATCGCAGACATCACAACTCGGTACGGCGTGCCGCACAGCATCATCACCGACAATGGCATGAATTTTGCCAAAGGAGCATTGGCACGTTTCTGCGCGACGCATGGCATCCGATTGGACCTAGCGTCCGTTGCCCACCCGCAGTCAAATGGCCAAGTTGAGCGGGCCAACGGCCTCATCCTCTCCGGCATCAAGCCCCGACTGGTCGTGCCACTGGAGCGTTCGGCCAGCTGTTGGCTTGACGAGCTGCCGGCCGTCCTCTGGAGTCTACGCACTACCCCGAACAAGTCAACCGGCTTCACTCCGTTCTTCCTTGTATATGCTGCCGAGGCTGTCATCCCAACTGACATCGAGTTCGATTCACCTCGGGTGACCATGTACATGGAGGCGGAGGCCAAGGAAGCACGAGAAGACGGCGTCGGCCTGCTGGAAGAAAGTCGGCTGTTAGCCCTCAGCCGGTCCGCCATCTACTAGCAAGTCCTGCGCCGCTACCATAGTCGGAAGGTCAAGCCAAGATCCTTCCAAGAGGGCGACCTTGTGCTCCGGCTGATCCAGCAAACAGCCGGCCAGCACAAGCTCTCGGCCCCTTGGGAAGGCCCCTTTGTCATCAGCAGAGCGTTGGGAAACGACTCCTACTACCTGATCAACGCACAGAAGCCGAAGGCACGAAAGAGAGATGATTCCGTCAAGGAGTCGGAATGGCCATGGAACGCCAACCTCCTCCGAAGATTTTACAGTTAAAACGCAGTATGTATCACGTTACCTTTTGTATTAAGTATGAGACAATGGGCCCCCCGAGAAGCACTCGGGGACTACCACCTTTTATCTATGAATGACGAGTATCATGCCTATGATTTTGTCATTTTACCTTTTTTCGTCTGGCACCGGGCTCGACTAGTCGGCCCGGGGACTGGCCGCCTTGAGTTATATTTAAGTTCCACCTGCAGTCAGACAAGTAATGTGCCGGCACCCAAGCCCTCTCTTGTCAAAAGCCGCAGCTTGAAGAACCAGCTGTCCGGCCGGCAAGAGCCAAAGGCAGGAAAGGATGCCCACACGAAAAATGGCTAAGGATTAACAAACTTATATAACAAAAGTCGGCTTCCTTCCATTGCCGATCGGCTACAAGAGTAGCCGGTCGGCCGGCTTCCATTCAACCCTGCCAAAATCCAACAAAGCTCAAGTACTTGCCTTCCCAAAAATAGCCAAGTTCCTCCCCAGCTGCAGACTGCAGAGCAGCTGTTTGTCTTGGAAGGCGGCAATCAAGGGAAGGCGGCAAAGGAAACGGCCTAAGGATAAAAAGCAAACTCGGATGGAAGCCAAACATACGCATAATTATATTTACACAAAAGCCTTTTGAGAGGCCAGCATTCAACATAGTCTGAATACACCCCCAGTGGGTGGAACTGCGCGAAGTTAACAAAGTTTGTTCAAAGAGCAAAAGCAGAAAAGCAAGAGCGGCAGATCAGGCCAGTGGAGCAACAGGCGAGTCAGGCAGGTCGGCGGAGGCGGCAGTGCGGGCCGGAGGAGTGGCCGGCTGGTGAGTCTCGGCCTGATCTTCACCCTTGGCAGGCGGTGCGCTCGCGTGCGCCTCATTGCTAGAGGCACGATCAGGCTGAAGCTGGCTGGTCGCTTCACCGTCTGGCACGGCGTCTCCACCGCCTTCCTCCTCCTCGTCTTCGGCCTTGTCGCTGGAGGCAATTTCCTTCGCCAAATCCTCGCCTTCCACTGGGTTGAGCCCGAACTATTCCTCCGGCTGGGCGACTCCGCTGTCATTCACTTCAGGAGCGAAGACGCTGGTATCGGTGTACTCGGCGATAGCCGAGGCGCGCTGGGCGATAGCCGGCCGCACCGCCGCCAGCTCCTCGTCAGCCTCCTGCCTCCAAGTGCTCAGCTGGCGCAGGTTCAACCCAGGATACCAGGCCCGGACGAACTCCAGCGCCCGCCCAGCGCCGGACCGAGCAGCGGAGGCTTTCCAGGCCAGAGAGCGGCCAGCACTTGCGCACCGGCACGCTGAAGCCGGCGGAGCACGCGATGAGCCGGCTGCAGCCAAGCCTGGACAGCTATGAGCTGCTCCTCGAGCGTCCGGCTGGCATCTGGCGCGATTGCGACCCCTGCCTGCCGGTGCGCCTCGCGGTGGGCCTCGATGGCTTGGTTGGCAGCGACGGAGTAGCCGGGGAAGTAATCTGCGTGAAGAACAAGAAAACGGCACGAAAATCATAAGATGAACAAGATGGCAAGGAGCAAGCAAAGGAGTGAGAAGAGTAAGGCGGCCTACCGTCGATCAGATCATCCACCCGCCCATAACCCTCGCTCAGCGCTTGCCTTGCTTCAGCCCAGCCGGCCGCCTCGGTCTCGAACTCGGCCTTAAGGGCGGCCTCGCTGTCCTGCGCCTTCTCTAGAGCCACCTTATGGCTCTCCTCCTGGTCGTCTAGCTTCTTCGCCAGGCGGTCGCGTTCCTAGGCCAAGGCGTCGCACTCGGCCTCCTTGGCGTGAAGGGCGGTCTGGGCCCTGGCTAGCTAATCCCTCAAGTCGGTGTTAGCTCCTGCAAGCATGGAGAGAAAGGAAAAAAGCAGTAAGGGAAAAGTCGTCAGGGAAGATCCGACCCGGCTGCTCAGCGCCGGCCCGAATCTCGGGGACTACACCTAGTGGGTGCGCTGACGCGCCCCCACTTGAGATAGAAGAAACCAAGTTCTTACTCCGGCTATTCGTCAGATCAGCGGCCTTCTGGCTCAGCTCCTGGGCTTGGGAGTTGAAGGCGGCCGCGCGAAGATTGTGGTACCCCTGGAAATCAGATGGAGTGCGCATAAGAACAAGATCGCTATCAAAGCCCGCTAAGAAGTTTCAAGCCGCCTGCTCAACAGCCGACTCGAAACTCGGGGACTACACCCAGTGGGTGCGCTGACGCGCCCCCACGGAAGAAATCAAAAAGGAAATCAATCAAAGCCAGAAGACTTACCCAGACAACCGCGCGTGTAGTAAGGAACTCCTGGGTGAACCGTTGTAGCGAGACGGCCTGGGCCTGAAGCCGGCGTCGGACCTCCTGCGCCGCCCCATTCAGCTCCGTCGTCCCGCCGCTCGGCGTCCACTCAGACGAGCTGGTGCTGGCCGCCTCCAGCTCCTACGCTGTCGAGCCGGCACCCACGGCTCTCTGCGGCTCCGGCGTGAAGGACGCCTCCCCGCGTGTTGGCGAACGTTGCAGAAAATTAAAAATTTTCCTACGATTTCACCAAGATCCATCTATGAGTTCATCTAAGCAACGAGTCATGGGAGAGAGATTGCATTTACATACCACTTTGTAGATCGCGTACGGAAGTGTTCGAGGGAACGGTGATGATGGAGTCGTACTCGCCGTGATTCAGATCACCGATGACCAAGTGCTGAACGGACAGCACCTCTGCGTTCAACACACGTACGGTACGGATGACGTCTCCTCCTTCTTGATCCAGCAAGGGGAAAGGAGAAGTTGACGAAGAAGGCTCCAGTAGCAGCACGACGGCGTGATGATGGTGGAGAGGCAGTACTCCGACAGGGCTTCGCCAAGCGCTCAACGGAGGAGGAGAGGTGTTGGGGAGGGGAGGGGCTGCACCTTGGATCAGGTGTTCAGCCCTCCCCTCGCCCCTCTATTTATAGGTGAAGGGGGAAGGGGGCCGGCCCCCTCTAGATGAGATCTAGAGGGGGGGCGGCGGCCAGGGAGGGGGCTTGCCCCCCAAGCAAGGGGGTGCGCCCCCACTAGGGTTCCCCCCCCAACCCTAGGCGCATGGGCCCAAGGGGGGGGCGCCCAGCCCTCCAGGGGCTGGTTCCCTGCCCCACGCGGCCCATGTGGCCCACCAAGAGGGGTGGCCCCTCCCGGTGGACCCCCGGAACCCTTCCGGTGGCCCCGGTACAATACCGATATGTCCCCGAAACTTTCCGGTGTCCGTATGACAACTTCCCATATATAAATCTTCACCTCCGGACCCTTCCGGAACTCCTCGTGACGTCCGGGATCTCATCCGGGACTCCGAACAACATTCGGTAATCACATACAAGTCTTCCTTATAACCCTAGCGTCACCGAACCTTAAGTGTGTAGACCCTACGGGTTCGGGAGACATGCAGACATGACCGAGACGGCTCTCCGGTCAATAACCAACAGCGGGATCTGGATACCCATGTTGGCTCCCACATGCTCCTCGATGATCTCATCGGATGAACCACGATGTCGAGGATTCAAACAACCCTGTATACTATTCCCTTTGTCAGACGGTATGTTACTTGCCCGAGACTCGATCGTCGGTATCCCAATACCTCGTTCAGTCTCGTTACCGGCAAGTCACTTTACTCGTACCGTAATGCATGATCCCGTGACCAGACACTTGGTCACTTTGAGCTCATTATGATGATGCACTACCGAGTGGGCCCAGTGATACCTCTCCGTAATCCGGAGTGACAAATCCCAGTCTCGATCCGTGTCAACCCAACAGACACTTTCGGAGATACCTGTAGTGCACCTTTATAGTCACCCAGTTACGTTGTGACGTTTGGTACACCCAAAGCACTTCTACGGTATCCGGGAGTTACACGATCTCATGGTCTAAGGAAGAGATACTTGACATTGGAAAAGCTCTAGCAAAACGAACTACACGATCTTGTGCTATGCTTAGGATTGGGTCTTGTCCATCACGTCATTCTCCTAATGACGTGATCCCGTTGTCAATGACATCTAATGTCCATAGTCAGGAAACCATGACTATCTGTTGACCAACGAGCTAGTCAACTAGAGGCTTACTAGGGACGTATTGTGGTCTATGTATTCACACGTGTATTACGATTTCCGGATAATACAATTATAGCATGAATAAAAGACAATTATCATGAACAAGGAAATATAATAATAATCCATTTATTATTGCCTCTAGGGCATATTTCCAACAGTCTCCCACTTGCACTAGAGTCAATAATCTAGTTACATTGTGATGAATCGAACACCCATAGAGTTCTGGTGTTGATCATGTTTTGCTCGCGAGAGAGGTTTAGTCAACGGATCTGCGACATTCAGATCCGTATGTACTTTGCAAATATCTATGTCTCCATCTTGAACATTTTCACGGATGGAGTTGAAGCGACGCTTGATGTGCCTGGTCTTCTTGTGAAACCTGGGCTCCTTGGCAAGGGCAATAGCTCCAGTGTTGTCACAGAAGAGTTTGATCGGCCCCGACGCATTGGGTATGACTCCTAGGTCGGTGATGAACTCCTTCACCCAAATTGCTTCATGCGCTGCCTCCGAGGCTGCCATGTACTCCGCTTCACATGTAGATCCCGCCACGACGCTCTGCTTGCAGCTGCACCAGCTTACTGCTCCACCATTCAACATATACACGTATCCGGTTTGTGACTTAGAGTCATCCAGATCTGTGTCGAAGCTAGCGTCGACGTAACCCTTTACGACGAGCTCTTCGTCACCTCCATAAACGAGAAACATGTCCTTTGTCCTTTTCAGGTACTTCAGGATATTCTTGACCGCTGTCCAGTGTTCCTTGCCGGGATTACTTTGGTACCTTCCTACCAAACTTACGGCAAGGTTTACATCAGGTCTGGTACACAGCATGGCATACATAATAGATCCTATGGCTGAGGCATAGGGGATGACGCTCATCTCTTCTTTATCTTTTGCCGTGGTCGGGCATTGAGCCGAGCTCAATCTCACACCTTGCAGTACAGGCAAGAACCCTTTCTTGGACTGATCCATTTTGAACTTCTTCAAAATCTTATCAAGGTATGTGCTTTGTGAAAGACCTATGAGGCGTCTCGATCTATCCCTATAGATCTTGATGCCTAATATGTAAGCAGCTTCTCCAAGGTCCTTCATTGAAAAACACTTATTCAAGTAGGCCTTAATGCTGTCCAAGAATTCTATATCATTTCCCATCAAAAGTATGTCATCTACATATAATATGAGAAATGCTACAGAGCTCCCACTCACTTTCTTGTAAACGCAGGCTTCTCCATAAGTCTGCATAAACCCAAACGCTTTGATCATCTCATCAAAGCGAATGTTCCAACTCCGAGATGCTTGCACCAGCCCATAAATGGATCGCTGGAGCTTGCACACTTTGTTAGCATTCTTAGGATCGACAAAACCCTCCGGCTGCATCATATACAGTTCTTCCTTAAGATGCCCGTTAAGGAATGCCGTTTTGACGTCCATCTGCCATATCTCATAATCATAGTATGCGGCAATTGCTAACATGATTCGGACGGACTTAAGCTTCGCTACGGGAGAGAAAGTCTCATCGTAGTCAATCCCTTGAACTTGCCGATAACCCTTAGCGACAAGTCGAGCTTTATAGATGGTGACATTACCATCCGCGTCCGTCTTCTTCTTAAAGATCCATTTGTTTTCTATCGCTCGCCGATCATCGGGCAAGTCAGTCAAAGTCCATACTTTGTTTTCATACATGGATTCTATCTCGGATTTCATGGCTTCTAGCCATTTGTTGGAATCTGGGCCCGCCATCGCTTCTTCATAGTTCGAAGGTTCACCGTTGTCTAACAACATGATTTCCAGGACAGGGTTGCCATACCACTCTGGTGTGGAACGTGTCCTTGTGGACCTACGAAGTTCAGTAGCAACTTGATCAGAAGTACCTTGATCATCATCATTAATTTCCTCTCCAGTCGGTGTAGGCACCACAGGAACGTTTTCCTGAGCTGCACTACTTTCCGGTTCAAGAGGTAGTACTTCATCGAGTTCTACTTTCCTCCCACTTACTCCTTTCGAGAGAAACTCTTTTTCCAGAAAGGATCCGTTCTTGGCAACAAAGATCTTGCCCTCGGATCTTAAGTAGAAGGTATACCCAATGGTTTCCTTAGGGTATCCTATGAAGACGCATTTTTCCGACTTGGGTTCGAGCTTTTCAGGTTGAAGTTTCTTGACATAAGCATCGCATCCCCAAACTTTTAGAAACGACAGCTTAGGTTTCTTCCCAAACCATAATTCATACGGTGTCGTCTCAACGGATTTAGACGGTGCCCTATTTAAAGTGAATGTAGCTGTCTCTAGAGCGTATCCCCAAAATGATAGCGGTAAATCGGTAAGAGACATCATAGATCGCACCATATCCAATAGAGTGCGATTACGACGTTCGGACACACCGTTACGCTGAGGTGTTCCAGGCGGCGTGAGTTGTGAAACGATTCCACATTTTCTTAAGTGTGTACCAAATTCGTGACTTAAATATTCTCCTCCACGATCCGATCGTAAGAATTTTATCTTTCGGTCACGTTGATTCTCTACTTCATTCTGAAATTCCTTGAACTTTTCAAAGGTCTCAGACTTGTGTTTCATCAAGTAGACATACCCATATCTACTCAAGTCATCAGTGAGAGTGAGAACATAACGATATCCTCCGCGAGCCTCAACGCTCATTGGACCGCACACATCGGTATGTATGATTTCCAACAAGTTGGTTGCTCGCTCCATTGTTCCGGAGAACGGGGTCTTGGTCATTTTGCCCATGAGGCATGGTTCGCATGTGTCAAATGATTCATAATCTAGAGACTCTAAAAGTCCATCAGCATGGAGCTTCTTCATGCGCTTGACACCAATGTGACCAAGGCGGCAGTGCCACAAGTATGTGGGACTATCGTTATCAACTTTACATCTTTTGGTATTCACACTATGAATATGTGTAACATTACGTTCGAGATTCATTAAGAATAAACCATTGACCATCGGGGCATGACCATAAAACATATCTCTCATATAAATAGAACAACCATTATTCTCGGATTTAAATGAGTAGCCATCTCGTATCAAACGAGATCCAGATACAATGTTCATGCTCAAACTTGGCACTAAATAACAATTATTGAGGTTTAAAACTAATCCCGTAGGTAAATGTAGAGGTAGCGTGCCGACGGCGATCACATCGACCTTGGAACCATTCCCGACGCGCATCGTCACCTCGTCCTTCGCCAGTCTCCGCTTATTCCGCAGCTCCTGCTGTGAGTTACAAATGTGAGCAACGGCACCGGTATCAAATACCCAGGAGTTACTACGAGTACTGGTAAGGTACACATCAATTACATGTATATCAAATATACCTTTAGTGTTGCCGGCCTTCTTGTCCGCTAAGTATTTGGGGCAGTTCCGCTTCCAGTGACCCTTCCCCTTGCAATAAAAGCACTCAGTTTCAGGCTTGGGTCCATTCTTTGACTTCTTCCCGGCAACTGGCTTACCGGGCGCGGCAACATCTTTGCCGTCCTTCTTGAAGTTCTTCTTACCCTTGCCCTTCTTGAACTTAGTGGTCTTATTGACCATCAACACTTGATGTTCTTTCTTGATTTCAACCTCTGCTGACTTCAGCATTGAGAATACTTCAGGAATGGTCTTCACCATCCCCTGCATATTGTAGTTCAACACAAAGCTCTTGTAGCTCGGTGGGAGCGACTGAAGGATTCTGTCAATGACCGCCTCTTCCGGGAGGTTGATCTCCAACTGGGACAGGCGGTTGTGCAACCCAGACATTTTGAGTATGTGCTCACTGACAGAACTGTTTTCCTCCATCTTACAACTATAGAACTTGTCGGAGACTTCATATCTCTCGACCCGGGCATGAGCTTGGAAAACCATTTTCAGCTCCTCGAACATCTCATATGCTCCGTGCTTCTCAAAACGCTTTTGGAGCCCCGGTTCTAAGCTGTAAAGCATGCCGCACTGAACGAGGGAGTAATCATCAGCACGTGATTGCCAAGTGTTCATAACGTCTTGGTTCTCTGGGATGGGTGCTTCACCTAGCGGTGCATCTAGGACATAGTCTTTCTTGGCTGCTATGAGGATGATCCTCAGGTTCCGGACCCAGTCCGAATAGTTGCTGCCATCATCTTTCAGCTTGGTTTTCTCTAGGAACGCGTTGAAGTTCATGTTGACATGAGCGTTGGCCATTTGATCTACAAGACATATTTTGCAAAAGTTTTAGACTAAGTTCATGATAATTAAGTTCATCTAATCAAATTATTTAATGAACTCCCACTCAGATTAGACATCCCTCTAGTCATCTAAGTGTTACACGATCCGAGTCGACTAGGCCGTGTCCGATCATCACGTGAGACGGACTAGTCATCATCGGTGAACATCTCCATGTTGATCGTATCTTCCATACGACTCATGTTCGACCTTTCGGTCTCTGTGTTCCGAGGCCATGTCTGTACATGCTAGGCTCGTCAAGTTAACCCTAAGTGTTCTGCATGTGTAAATCTGTCTTACACCCGTTGTATGTGAACGTAAGGATCTATCACACCCGATCATCACGTGGTGCTTCGAAACGACGAACTTTAGCAACGGTGCACAGTTAGGGGGAACACTTTCTTGAAATTATTATAAGGGATCATCTTATTTACTACCGCCGTTCTAAGTAAACAAGATGCATAAAACATAATAAACATCACATGCAATTATATAGTAGTGACATGATATGGCCAATATCATATAGCTCCTTTGATCTCCATCTTCGGGGCTCCATGATCATCTTCGTCACCGGCATGACACCATGATCTCCATCATTGTGTCTTCATGAAGTTGTCACGCCAACGACTACTTCTACTTCTATGGCTAACGCGTTTAGCAATAAAGTAAAGTAATTTACATGGCGTTCTTCAATGACACGCAGGTCATACAAAAATAAAGACAACTCCTATGGCTCCTGCCGGTTGTCATACTCATCGACATGCAAGTCGTGATTCCTATTACAAGAACATGATCTCATACATCACAATATATCATTCATCATTCATCACAACTTCTGGCCATATCACATCACATGACAATTGCTGCAAAAACAAGTTAGACGTCCTCTAATTGTTGTTGCATCTTTTACGTGGCTGCAATTGGGTTCTAGCAAGAACGTTTTCTTACCTACGAATAACCACAACGTGATTTTGTCAACTTCTATTTACCCTTCATAAGGACCCTTTTCATCTAATCCGCTCCAACTAAAGTAGGAGAGACAGACACCCGCTAGCCACCTTATGCAACTAGTGCATGTCAGTCGGTGGAACCTGTCTCACGTAAGCGTACGTGTAAGGTCGGTCCGGGCCGCTTCATCCCACAATACCGCTGAAGCAAGAAAAGACTAGTAGCGGCAAGCAAGTTGATAAGATCTACGCCCACAACAAAATTGTGTTCTACTCGTGCAATAGAGAACTACGCATAGACCTAGCTCATGATGCCACTGTTGGGGAACGTTGCAGAAAATTAAAAATTTTCCTACGGTTTCACCAAGATCCATCTATGAGTTCATCTAAGCAACGAGTCATGGGAGAGAGATTGCATCTACATACCACTTGTAGATCGCGTACGGAAGCGTTCGAGGGAACGGTGATGATGGAGTCGTACTCGCCGTGATTCAGATCACCGATGACCAAGTGCTGAACGGACAACACCTCCGCGTTCAACACACGTACGGTACGGACGACGTCTCCTCCTTCTTGATCCAGCAAGGGGAAGGAGAGGTTGAGGAAGAAGGCTCCAGCAGCAGCACGACGCGTGATGATGGTGGAGAGGCAGTACTCCGACAGGGCTTCGCCAAGCGCTCAACGGAGGAGGAGAGGTGTTGGGGAGGGGAGGGGCTGCGCCTTGGATCAGGTGTTCAGCCCTCCCCTCGCCCCTCTATTTATAGGGGAAGGGGGAAGGGGGCCGGCCCCCTCTAGATGAGATCTAGAGGGGGGGCGGCGGCCAGGGAGGGGGCTTGCCCCCCAAGCAAGGGGGTGCGCCCCCACTAGGGTTCCCCCCCCCAACCCTAGGCGCATGGGCCCAAGGGGGGGGGCGCCCAGCCCTCCAGGGGCTGGTGCCCTGCCCCACGCGGCCCATGTGGCCCACCAAGAGGGGTGGCCCCTCCCGGTGGACCCCCGGAACCCTTCCGGTGGCCCGGTACAATACCGATATGTCCCCGAAACTTTCTGGTGTCCGTATGACAACTTCCCATATATAAATCTTCACCTCCGGACCCTTCCGGAACTCCTCGCGACGTCCGGGATCTCATCCGGGACTCCGAACAACATTCGGTAATCACATACAAGTCTTCCTTATAACCCTAGCGTCACCGAACCTTAAGTGTGTAGACCCTACGGGTTCGGGAGACATGCAGACATGACCGAGACGGTTCTCCGGTCAATAACCAACAGCGGGATCTGGATACCCATGTTGGCTCCCACATGCTCCTCGATGATCTCATCGGATGAACCACGATGTCGAGGATTCAAACAACCTTGTATACTATTCCCTTTATCAGATGGTATGTTACTTGCCCGAGACTCGATCGTCGGTATCCCAATACCTCGTTCAGTCTCGTTACCGGCAAGTCACTTTACTCGTACCGTAATGCATGATCCCGTGACCAGACACTTGGTCACTTTGAGCTCATTATGATGATGCACTACCGAGTGGGCCCAGTGATACCTCTCCGTAATCCGGAGTGACAAATCCCAGTCTCGATCCGTGTCAACCCAACAGACACTTTCGGAGATACCTGTAGTGCACCTTTATAGTCACCCAGTTACGTTGTGACGTTTGGTACACCCAAAGCACTTCTACGGTATCCGGGAGTTACACGATCTCATGGTCTAAGGAAGAGATACTTGACATTGGAAAAGCTCTAGCAAAATGAACTACACGATCTTGTGCTATGCTTAGGATTGGGTCTTGTCCATCACGTCATTCTCCTAATGACGTGATCCCGTTGTCAATGACATCTAATGTCCATAGTCAGGAAACCATGACTATCTGTTGACCAACGAGCTAGTCAACTAGAGGCTTACTAGGGACGTATTGTGGTCTATGTATTCACACGTGTACTACGATTTCCGGATAATACAATTATAGCATGAATAAAAGACAATTATCATGAACAAGGAAATATAATAATAATCCATTTATTATTGCCTCTAGGGCATATTTCCAACACCGCGCGCCGGCGAGACGGCGACGGCACCACGAGATCCCCTCCCGCCGCCGACTCGCCCTCGGCCGGCTGCCCAAGAGCCGCAGCAGGTCGACTGCCTTGGCCCGCTCCGGTCGGTGCCGGTTGTGGAGCCTTCCCCAGGATCGTCACGTCGCCCTCCATCCTCTCCATCACTGGCTGGTCGCGTTCGGGTTCCTCCAATGGAGGTACGGGGACATCAGGGGCCACGGTGCGAAGGGGAATGACAAGATATGAAGGCCGATTACGTAAAGCCTCCGCCTCCCTCTCCGCGGCCACGACCTCCGCCTAGGCCTTGGCCGCCGCGTCGGCCTGCGCCTCGGCCGACTCCTCTGCCGCCTCCTGGGTGGCCCTCCCCTCCGCCGCTTCCCGCTCCTCCCGAGCCTCCCGCGCTTTCCGCTCCGTTGCCTCCATGAGATCGGCGCGGGGGTCCACTCGGCGGGAACTCGAAGACCCCCCAGTCGGCGCGACTATGGAGGCGGCGTCAACCCGGTCAAGGGAAAGCGGCGCCCTGTTCAACAAACCAAGAAGACGGCTCAGATGAGCCTCAACCAAAGAAGACAATAAAGAAGAAGGAATAAAGAGCACTCGACACTTACGCCGAGACCGCCTGTGGCTGCTTCACCACCTTGCGAAAACGGGCCGCCTTCACCACCGCCTCGTCCCGCTTAGTCGCTGCTGCTGAGCCCCTGGGTTTTTTCGGCCGACTGCCGAAGAGACCCGGCCCGGCCCGACGCTTATGTGCGCCGCCCCGAGCTGCTGGCGCGGTAGAAGGTCCCGCACCTTGGTGATCAGCCGCCGGCTCACGACATGGGACGGCCTCGGTCTCATCATCATCCGGCCAGTCCCCGAAGCCGGCCGTGAGCTCGGGGCGCCTGCCTCCCCGCCGGCTCCGCCTACGGCGCCGTCCATGGCGGCCGCCCCCAGATCCGGGTCGTCAGGGTCGTCCACGGCACGGTCGGCCGCAAACTGGCGCTCCGGCCCTGAGGCCCCGGGCGCCGGTCGAAGAAGAGGGTTCTGCCCAAAAACAAAGCCGGCTAGTCAAGAGTCGGCTATCAAACACGGCAACAAAAGAAGAAAAGAATGAGGAAAAACTCACCACAGGCGGCGGGTTGGCCCGAGAGTATGGCGCCTTGTGGTACTGCCAATCCACGGTGAGTTTGCAGTTGGAGATATAATTCACCAGGAAAGATACCTTGTCATGAGGCATCTCTCTGGTGCTTAGCCGGCACGGGTCGAAGCGGCCGCTCATTTGGCAGATCATGTGCGGCCGGCTCTAGAGCGGGAGCACCCGGCGCTCCACGAAGGCGGCCACCAAGTCGGCCCCCACCAAGCCCTCCGATTGGACCATCACGCGGAGCCGGGGCGATGGCGGCGTTCGCGGCCAAAGTGAGCGACCGGGCTCGATGGGACCAAGACGCCGGCTTTGCAGGCGGCGGGTCGGCTACGTAAGCCGGCAGGTTGAGGTAGTCACCTTGCGCAGCGGCGTTCTTCATGTAGAAGTACGACTGCTGCCAAAGCTTCACCGACTGGATCAGCGGGATAGGCGGAAAGGGGTTGTTGTCGTCCGTCCTCCGCATGGCGATGAAGGCGCCACAGGGGGCGGGCACACCCGCGGAGACAGTGCCCAGCTTGCACTGGAAGAACTCCCCGAAGAGCTCGAGGGTGGGGAGAACACCGAGATAACCCTCGCACAAAGTAACGAAGGCCGACTGCAGCATCACCGAGTTGGGGGTGAGGTGATGCGGCTGGAGATAATAGAAGTCCAGGAAGGAGCGGAAGAACCCGCTCGCCGGCAGGCTGAGGCCGCACAGGCAGTGCGAGCGGAAGATGACCCTCTCGCGCTCCCCCGGCGTCGGCGAAATCTCCGCCTCCGGCGCGAGGCGGGTCTTCACAAGGTCCTCGCTCGACAACTGCCGCGTCCGGCGGAGCCAGTCAATGTGATCTTCATGGACGTTAGAGCCGTCCCACGAGCTCGACAACGCCATGGGGACGAGCGGAAAAAGAGAACCGCGGCGACGGAGAGCACGGCCGCGCGACGAAGGAACCACGGCGCACCAAGGCAACTCACGGCGGAACGGCACGGTGGCGAGTGCGCTGCGGCGGCGGAGGAGTGAGGAAGAAAGCAGAGGAAGGAGAGGAGCGAGGACGAGCGTGCGAGCCCCTGCCGCTCCCCCTCCTCCCCTACTTATAGGCTCGGGCGGCGGAGCCGAGGAGGCGAGGCATGGAGGAACGTGGGATTAACTGCGCCCACTCCCCTCACGTCCCGCGATTATGGCGCCCTAAAGGCGTACTTTAACCGTAGCGGGAAGACGTGCAACCCATTTGGGCCGCAGAGGATCCGCGCGCGGGCCGAGGCGTAGGCTTGGTAGGCCCTGGCCTGCGGTGACGTCCCGTCGCGCGCGTGGGTTGGCAGGCTTTTCTGCCCGCGTGGCACGCGAGGCGACGCGCAGTCAATGCAGAAGCCAGCTCGCGTTTCCCCCTTTCAACTACGAAGCTCCGCGAAGACGGCGCGCCAGTTCAAGGCAGGCTCCTAGCTGTCGGCTTCTCAGTATAGGAAGCTGATCGAGCACCTCGTCCTCCCTTCAACCTCGGATCCCAATCAGCTTCAGGGACTACTGTCGGAGTAAATGACCATGGGTAGCCTAGCCAGCTCCTCCTGGGGCTTCTGAAAAAATTACAAGCCA
The DNA here is from genome assembly GCF_018294505.1 of Triticum aestivum. NCBI lineage: Eukaryota > Viridiplantae > Streptophyta > Magnoliopsida > Poales > Poaceae > Triticum > Triticum aestivum. The sequence goes on along the minus strand of NC_057798.1, from coordinate 714,221,773 downwards.
ATCAAGCCGATCAGGCCATCCGGCATCCAAGACGCTGGGCCGCCTTCCACCGGCCGGCTGTCATCCATGCCGGCTATCAGGAGGCGGCCTGGCCCCAAGACCCATAGAAGAAAGCCACGAGAGGGCCGGCTTCCAAGGAACCGGCCGCCTGAGGGTCGGCTTCCAAGGAACCGGCTGCCTGAGGGCCGGCTCCACGTAGCCGGCCACGAGAAGGCCGACTCCAAGGAGCCAGCCACTCCGCAGGCGGCCAAGGCCGCACCCTCAGAATTTGCACCCACATAATGGCGATGGGACGGGGCATGGCTACAGTAAAGCCTGTCACCCCCGCATCCCGGCGCACGCGTGGCTACAGTGCGTCGTACGGGGCGGCCATCACCTGTCCGGCGCGGCACTGTTGCCATGTTGACTATGACGTCACCCACAACAGGCTGTCTGTACTACCCGCAGGCGGCGGGTCCCCCCAGTCAGAGAGATGCCCCAAGGCGGCTCGGCCTTCCCGAGTCGGCCTAAGGTATAGCCGGCTCCCCCCAGCCGGTTGATTCCCTCCCTCGAAGGAAGCGCCCCATTAAGGAGACAAGACGAGGTGAGGCTACAGTGATCGCCGCCAAGGCGGCGGCACTGTAGCCACGCCTACCCCGACAAAGCCATCGTCATCAGGATTGAGGCAACAGTAACCAGCCCCCGACAAGGCCCTCGATGGTGGGGCCAGCATGTCGACCAGGGAGCCGGCAACCGGCGGGACCCACCAAGTCGGTGGGCCCCAGCGGCCGGCAGAGAAGCTGGCGGGTGAGGACACTAACGGCTAGGGCCAACCCCTAGCCGGATTACCATTGTACCCCCGGGGGTAGGCCTATATAAACCCCCCGGGGCACCCATGCAAAGGGTTGGACTCTGATAGTTTTAGCCACACGTAGAGGGGAGAGAGGAGCTAGCCGTGCCCTTCTTCTTCCTCTCACCGAACAGCTCTGGGAGCAGCTTGTAGCAGCTTATTCATCTAGTGATCATGCGGAGACCCCACAAAGCAGTAGTAGGGGTGTTATCTCCACGGAGAGCCCCGAAGCTGGGTAAGATTCGCCGGCGTGCATGTCTTTGCCTCATCCCGTTTCCAGGCACCGGCGACGTCTTATTGGCTCCCACTATGATTAGCCACCCGTTGGCATATGTCGCACCTACCACCCGACAACAATATAAGCTTGCACAAGTAAAGGTGAGAGATAACCAAAAGGGGAACTGATGGAGATGAGGATGTGTTACCGAAGTTCCTTCCTTTTTAAGGGAAGTACGTCTCCGTTAGAGCGGTGTGGAGGCACAATGCTCCCCAAGAAGCCACTAGGGCCACCGTATTCTCCTCACGCCCTCACACAATGCGAGATGTCATGATTCCACTATTGGTGCCCTTGGAGGCGGCGACCGAACCTTTACAAACAAGGTTGGGGCAATCTCCACAACTTAATTGGAGGCTCCCAATGACACCACGAAGCTTCACCACAATGGACTATGGTTCCGCGGTGACCTCAACCGTCTAGGGTACTCAAACACCCAAGAGTAACAAGATCTGCAAGGGATTAGTGGGGGGAATCAAATTTCTCTTGGTGGAAGTGTAGATCAGGGCCTTCTCAACCAATCCCGAGAAAATCAACAAGTTTGATTGGCTAGGGAGAGAGATCGGGAGAAAATGGAGTTCGGAACAACAATGGAGCTTAGGGATGGAAGAGGTGAGTCTTCTTGGAGAAGAAGACCCCTTTATATAGTGGGGTGACAATTCCAATCGTTACCCACCACTCAGCCCGCGACCCACGGTACTACCGCACCACAGGAGTGGTACTACCGCACGGGCCTGCGGTACTACTGCGATGGCGCGCGGTACTACCGTGGGCGCGGCAGAGCCTGGACCTAAACAGATGAGCACTGACATTCCGCGGTAGAACCGCTGGTGCGGTACTACCACGACCTCATGCGCTACTACCGCAGGGCAGCCACGGTCCAGGCACGGTAGGCACGGATATAAAAATTACATCCGTGACTACCTCCGCTGAGATTTTATCGATGCAAAAATCCGACACGGTACTACCGCAACAGGTGCGGTACTACGGTGTAGGGTGCGGATGTAAAAAATTACATCCGCCCTACCTCCGCTCATGCTGTTGTGCCTGGCCAGGCGGCACGGTACTACCGCGCAAGAGCATGGTACTACCGCGTGGGGCGCGGATGTAAAAAAATTACATCCGCCCCTACTACCACTTGCGCAGCAGCACCAGGCCAGAGCTCACGGTACTACCGCTCAGAAGGAGCGGTACTACCGTGGGAGCCCACGGTACTACCATGCCGGAGCCCGGTACTACCGCTGGCGCCTGCGGTAGTACCGCTCCGAGGAGCAGTACTACCGCCAGCCTGTGAACAGCAACACTCGGAGTCCTTCATTTCGCAGAGACATGGTGAGACGGAGGAAACTCCAAAGAGCCAAAGGAAAGGCGGTGCAAAAGGAACGTGTACGTGGGATTCCACCCAAACCTTTCCAATGTGGACCCCCTCTTAATAGTACGGCTTTCCTACGACTCAACTCCACCGAAAAGAAACGTAGAGAAACGTCGTCTTCAATAATCTTCGAGGGGCATCAAATCGTCTTGTGTTTAGTCATGATATATCTGAAAAGCTCAATGCACACGATTAGTCCGCAAAAGCATTGCCATCAATCACCAAAACTACTAAGGGACAAGTATGGCCTTATAGTTCCCTCGGAGCACACTACGATGAACAGTGAGTACCCGCGACGATGCCTTCAAGACGGGAGGACGTCAGAATGCCACCATCACTAGCCTAACATGTTAGAAATGGTTTTGACCTCGGGCAGAACCCACCGTCACTGAATTGATATGGTCTAACGCACCACCGCCACCGAACATCACACCCTGGCAACCACACCGCCCACACAACCATGGTAACCAGACAACGCCTAAGCCACATGCTCCGCCTCCTAGCACCGCAGCTCCGTCGTCCCGGCATCCATGACACCGACTCCATCCTTTTCCCAGGCTCGTAACCAAGATGATAGAAGAGACAGACATGAAGGCACTTCCTTACCCACCCCTGAACAACCCTAGGTCCACGTCCGTCTAGAGCTGGCCTACACCGCCCCGCGTTGCCCACCCGGGAAAAGGTGAGCTCCTCGGTGGCAAGCCGCCACCAGAAGGGAGGCAAGAATGACACCGTGTCCCCCTAGCGATGGACCATCCCTCAACGGTGGACAAAGCTGGGAAAGTCACCATGCCCAACTCTGGTTGCACACAAATCTGGGAGCTGAACCAGCTGACGACCTCCGGCCAAGGCACCGCTACAATGCGCCCAGGTACCACCAAACCCATCTGATCACTAGATCCGTCCGCATGAGGTCAGTCGCAATGTGAGCACCGCGCACACCGCCCCCGCCCACAACCCTTCACGCCACCTCCAGAAGGCGAACACCCGCCGCCAACTCTTGAAGAAACGTCATCGCGCCCCGTGCAAGCGCTGCCACTCGACTTCCTCGGCCCGCATTGAGCTACCCCGAGCGGGGGAAGAGGCAAGGCCACTGACGACGCTGGCACTCATTCCTTCTATGTTAACTTGGTAATCATCATGTTGTATGTTGTATAGCTACCACGTGCTGCCTTCTGTATCGAACAATAAGGGCAGGCCATTCACGCTCATACATTCTTGGATAAAGCTCACGAAGCACAATGTCTGGATGACCAACTTTTGTCGATACCGATGCATTGTAGGACTCAGAGTAACATTTAATTTGTATCGGCGAATTTTCAAAAACATGTTGAACATCCGATTATATTTTGGATCTAAATATTTATAATACTTGGACTATTGTTGTACTAGTATATTTGCATGTTATTTATGAACGAATTGTACTATTGCTATATTATTTTTTGTGCATTGGGTATAGGAAAGGACACAGACAGACGTTTAGGGCACTGCATTGGATGGCCGTCTCCCGTGTCCGTTTTCGTGGATGCATCGACGCATCCGCTGACGGATAGTGAGTCCGATTTAGGGCACGGTATTGGAGATGCCCTAAGGGTCTATTTGGGACTGCACTGGTTTACCAAACATATCAGTAATCAAATTCATTTTGAAGCAGTTCCATCCAGGAATTCCACCTCCACCAAAGAATAGTTTATTAAGTGTGGTTTCCAGCTAAGCTTTAAATAACGTTATGCATGTTGCCGGTCGGTTCTTTTCAATGGTCTTCAAGAGAGAAATTTTCCTTCTTTATCTATGTATCACAACAAAAGTCGTGGTAAATTCATAAATTTATTTGATTTTTTATACTATAGAAATAAACCTTCGAATTCAGCATTATTCCATGACTCTTATTTCAAAGTCTATCTTTGAAGGGGAAAATGAAAATAAAAGTAACCCCTCTTTTCCCATTCACTCTCTATTGCATGGGTGGAAGAACTTCTTTTTTTTGCGAGAAATGGGTGGGAGAACTAAAGTAGAGGATTCTAGAAAATAAAATAAACAATAAACAATGTCTCAACCAAACTAGAGAACAACGTTCTATTTGATTTATCAACAGGTGAAATAATCTACAGCATATTCCATAATAAAAATCTACAAACCCCATACAACAAGAAAATAAATCTACAAACGAAGCTGCATGAGCGGTTCACTCCATCAGCAACATTTTCTACCGGCAACATCTTTCAGTACAAAGATACACACGAAAACTGATGCAATTCAGAGTCACCCGCTGCACCTTGCTCTTATTTCAAGGGGGTCTTCTCTCCTTCCTCCAGGCCGGCCATGGTGTCATACAAGGGCTTGTTCATCGTCTCCGGGAGGTAGAACACCAACAGCCCGCCGATGATCCCCGACACGCCGAACACTGCGAATGGCACCCGTTCCCCGAGCACAACCACCATGGGCGCCAGTATGGCACCCATCTGTGATGCCTGTGACGTGCAACCTAGTGCCGCATTCCGCACTACCGTCGGGAACAGCTCCGCCGTGTATATGAACAACAAGTTGTACGTCGCCGCCATGCCAAAGATGCCCACCACACCGCATACCATCCTCACTATCCTGCAATGTCACATACTCAAATGTTTTAGAACAAAGAAGATGCAGCGCACACGTAAGTTTGAATGCTGGCTTGAACTCTTATTTGATTTACCTCATGGCGCCGACGCCAGCGATGAGGCTGCCGGCGATGCAGAAGACGCCGCTGAGAAGCATGGTACCGATGCCGAGTGGCTTCCTGCCGAAGTGGTCGAGGAGCAGCGCGGTGAGCAGGTAGGCGGGCATCTCGGCGATCGAGTTCACGGCGACGCTGACGTAAAGGTTGGTCTTGAGGTTGACCACGTTGAGGCTCAGCCCGTAGTACACCACCGAGCAGAGAAGGTTGATGAGCACGGACAGCACTAGCCTCGCCCGCGTCGTCCTCGACCGGAACACGTCCAGGATCGATCCCGACGACGACGACGGTGACGACTCCTCGATCTGCTTGCCGCCGTTAGCATCATCTCCCTCATCATCGAGCTTAAGCGTGACGCCGTCCGGGATGCGCCGGCCGTTGGTGGCCGCAATGTCGCGCAAGACGCGCATGGCATCGTCAGTGCGCCGTCGCACGAGGTACCAGCGCGGCGACTCGGAGATGAACGGCATGACGGCGAGCACGAAGACGAGGGAGGGGAGGGAGGTGACGACGTAGAGGAGGCGCCAGGAGGACTGGAACATCGCGGCGACGCCGGCTAGGGCCGCGATGCCGCCGGAGAAGAAGTAGAAGCTGGACATGCCGGCGGTGCCACGGCGGGATGGCCCGATGGGCTCCGTGGCGAGGACGAAGGCGCAGAGGCCGATGCTGCCGGTGCTGAAGCCCGTGAGGAGGCGGAGGACGACGTAGACCCTGTAGCTGGGGGCGAGCGCGGTGAGCAGGCCGAAGAGCGCGTTGAGGAAGCAGACCACCTGGAGGGACCCCTTCCGGCCCAGGAAGGAGTCTGACAGGTGCCCGAACACGCCGGCGCCTGCAAAGAGCCAACAACGTGATCGATCACATGATGTTCTAAAAAAACCAGTCACATGAAACGACAGAAAAAACACCATAAATATAGGTAATAAAATTAATGGCATGACCGGATTTTTTTTTAGAGAACCTTGCTAAACTTGTTAAACAATGATGCTCAGTGGAACAGTTAAAATATCATGGGGCACGCCAAACCGGCGGCCTGCATCAAAGAGATAGAGCAAACATATCACCTTTTTTTTGCAAAATCCAGACCATTACTTTTTTTTGAACTTTCAGTCCATTATTTAGTCTTTTTTTTTTGCTAGCCATTTCGTATTCAGCGAAAAACAGAGGAGAAGAAATTGAGCACAGGCGAAGTACTCTACTTCAACTCCACTAGCAGGTAGCCTGGAGTGTGTCCGAAACTCGAATTGCGCGGCCCGTTTGTCGTCCAATTCCCAGCCCCAGACCAGAGTGTATCCGGATGATTTGTCCAGTTGCCGGATCAGGACACCGGCGATAGATGACCTGATCTGATCCGACTGACAGCCAAGAAGAACTGGCACGGCTCGAACAGCCACGTAGGAAGGCTAAATTTACGGCACATCTGTGCGCGCGCGTCACCTCGCACCGTACGCCGTCATCCGCGGCCAATCGCTTCGCGGAAGCTCTGAAGCAGCAGCATCTTCCGATATGGAGGGTTTATTGAGAGCCTGAAGAAGCATATGCCGTATCCCGGTCACTGTCAACGCCCTACTATAATTCTCAGTCGTATAGTACGTATCCTCTAAGAAACCGAATCCTACTCAACCCCATGCTCCCATGCGTCAACAGATGCTCAATCTGAATACTCAGTTGATCAATTTCAGTGTTGTTGTATTGCTGCAACTTACACTCAAATAATTGAGTGGACGTGCCGGGGGACGCATCCTTAAATGCAAAGATGTACCACTAGCTAGTCACTGTTGGTTAGGGCATGTACAATGGTTCTATCTTAGGAGTGCCACGTAGGATAAATGATGAGGTGGAGGAGAGAGAACTTATAAGAAAAGGCTTGTCTTATCTTATTTAAGAGAAGACAAGAGATGATCTCTTAGCACAATATGTCTCAACACGTTTTTAGGAATTGCTAGTTATTGAAGATAAGGCTAAGAGATGACCCATTGTAGACTCTGTTTTTTGTCATCTCTAAATTACATATAAGACTTAAGATAAGACTATCTTATCAACCATTGTACATGCCCTTAGGCTTGTACGAGTACTGTCCAAAGGATCCACTAGACCACAGTTCTAAGCCACATGCACTGGTTCAGTCAGCGGGATGCTTGGACGGATCGGCCAAGAGATCCCAAGCATCATATCTGATTCCCATAACACAAAAGACAAAAGGGCTTGGAAAAATACTCCCTGGTACTACTAGTAGAAGAATGCGACACCAACATGCGAGGGTGAGACTAATCTAGACGGAGTTTGTCGTATTATTAGTAGGAGAACTTAATTAGTCTGCAATGCGCTTGAGATCACATCACCGAGACTGACCCATTAGGCGATGCGAGACAAATTTGTACTTATCGTAACCAGCAAGCTGATTCGTGTTTTGCCTCATACTGGCTGGTCAGTATTCAGCACTGCTGTCAGACCGGCGCCGTGCATGCATGAAGGTCGAGCTTCTACCATTCAAAAGTACAAAAAAAAAACGCACTAGAATACAAAATAAGGCTAGCCACGATACAGGTGTAGATGCAGTTCAGTAGAAAAAGATGCAGCAGGAGTCAAAAAAAGGCTGAAGTAAACTACAACTATCCTACTCAACCAGTGACGCTGCATGCATCCAGATGCGCAGCTAGCTAGACCTCAGTTTTTTCCAAGGTAAAAGATTGCACGTACAGCTACTCGGCAGTCAGGCAGGCATGTATACGGCGCTTGGGACGGAGCGGCTGGCGATAAAGACGGATCTGGGGAGGGAGGAAATTCGATTTGGCGCCGTCGACACGGCGAAACTGTACTGCTGCACGGTGGGAGTGGGACGCATGCCATGCCACGGCAAGCTGCGCCCTGGGACTGGGCATGCCATCCGTGTGACAGACAGAGCACGAGGCTCTGCACTTGATGCGTAAGAGAAGATACTATCAACGGGACATCAGAGAGCGCACGCGAAGCCAACCCACGGGATTAGTTAGGCTGACGACGATATGGTAGCCAAATGTTAGGCTGACGAAACAGGGTTTACAGAGATACCAAAAAAACAGATAGACCTAACCCGGTGATCGGCGGCGGGAGCAGAGCAAAGCGGCAGCGCACGTACCGATCATGCACCCGGCGAAGAAGATGGCCTGGACGAGGCCGACCTTGTACCGCTCGCCGCAGACCAGGCCCCACTCGGCCACCGTCGACGACGCGCTCCCCTGCGCCCACTCCCACCCGGCCGCCGCGCCGGCGCACCGGTCGCCGCACCGGCCCTCCCCCGCGGGGCATGACATGGCCGGCTCCCGGTCCGCGAAGATGATGACCATGGTGTGCAGCGCCTCCAGCGCCCACGCCGCCGACACCAGCACGAAGTGCCGCAGCTGCCACCGCCCGAACTCCCCCGCGTGCTCCGCCAGCGCGTCGTCGATGCTCAGGCGCCGGCTCGCCACCTCCCCTCCGCCGCCGCCGCCGCCGCCGCCTTGGGCGGCCAGCAGCGCCTCGGTGGACATAGCTGGTTGACGCACGCACGAACGTCGCGGACCCGCGTGGTCCCTTCCCTTGGCGCGGGGTGTGTGTGCGCGCGTGTACTGGGGCAGTGCCTTCAACCGCGAGCTATTTGTAGTTGTAGGCCGAGCCGCCGAGGCCTGTGCGCATGCGTCCGCGGGTAATCGCGACTGAGGAAGCCATTTACAGTTGTTCAACAGAAAAGGAAGCCATTTACGGCGTCGTTTTCACCACCCTGCTTGTGACAAGTTGTGCATTACTTGATGATCTACACGCCAGCACTCATGATTATTGCTCTGCATTTGTTAAGTGACTCGTGACGATCAAATAGCAAATATAAGAGCATCTATAGCTAGCCGGACCTTGCAAATCCAATCCATCGCTAGCCCGCGGACGCGTCCGGGCACGTTCGCGGGCACTGACAGTTCAAGCCTCCTCCAATCCGCACCGGATGACACCCAAGTCGACAGATTCGGACTGGTCGGAATCAGATCCGCTACCCGCCATGGTCGAGAAGGCCGGAGATGAGCTCGGGAGGCGGAGGGGAGTGGGTGGGAGTGGAATAAAGTGGTTAGGGTTTGGTCCGGCGAGTGGATGGGGAGGAATATATATGGGTCGGGTGGGTCAGCGTGGGTTGGGTCCGACGTGGCGGACGCGCCCAAGTGACCCTATATCCGCCCCATTTGGGCTGGATATGAGGGATGGCGGTCAGCCCGGGCATTTGAGGCGTTCGTCTGGGTCAAATTTTCGTGACTAGTCAGTGACTTAGCCGTCCGCCTAGGCGTTTGAGGCGGGTTTGGTGCTTTAAGATGTGTAGCATGAGCAGCTCTTTTGAACAAGATATTGTAGAAAAATAAGGTGGGCATGAAAAATTCAAGACACCACATGGGTATTTTAGTTACATTTTTTTTCGGGAGTTGAGGGAGTCCTGGATTAGGGGGTATCCGGACAGCCGGACTATATACGTCGTCCGGATATTGGAGCGTGAAGATACAAGACTCAAGACTCCGTCCCGTGTCCAGATGGGACTCTCCTTTCCGTGGAAGACAAGCTTGGCGATCTGGATATTGTGTTTCCTTCCTTGCAACTGACTCCATGTAAACCCTAGCCCTCTCCAGTATCTATATAAACCGGAGAGTTTGGTCCTTAGAAGGTCGATCACAATTACAATCATAATCATCATAGGCTAGCTCTTAGGGTTTAGCATCTACGATCTCATGGTAGATCTACTCTTGTACTACCCATATCATCAATATTAATCAAGCAGGAAGTAGGGTTTTACCTCCATCGAGAGGGCCCAAACCTGGGTAAATATTGTGTCCCTCGCTTCCTGTTACCATCAGCCTAAGACGCACAGATCGGCACCCCCTACCCAAGATCCGCCGGTTTTGACACCGACATTGGTGCTTTCATTGAGAGTTCCTCTGTGTCGTCGCTGCAAGGCTCGATGGCTCCTTCAATCATCGTCAACAACACGGTCCAGGGTGAGACTTTTCTCCCCGGACAGATCTTCATGTTCGGCGGCTTCGCACTGCGGGCCAATTCGCTTGGCCATCTGGAGCAGATCGACAGCTACGCCCCTGGCCACCAGATCAGGTTCGGAAACCTGAACTACACGGCGGATATTGCGGAGACTTGATCTTCGACGGATTCGGGCCTATGCCAGGAACACCGGACAGTCATGTTGAGCACGGCTTAGACCTGCTGCTGGACAATGCTCGGGATATCACCCCTGCAGTAGCCCCGGACCTAAATCTGGAGCAAGCTGCGTTGCCTAAGGACGGAGGGATGGACCCCGCCCCGCAGGCCGCACACTCATCGGCGGTAGAGCCAAACACCGGCCTCACTTCTAAGAAGGCATGTGGCCCCGGACGCCCGGACTCGTGTCCGAATGTAGGTTCCGGTCCACGCGCTCCCGAGCCCGCAGAGCCTGGCTGGGCTCCGGTAATGGAGTTTACCGCTACGGATATCTTCCAGCACTCGCCCTTTGGCGACATGCTGAACTCATTAAAGTCTCTCTCTTTGACAGGAGGCTCTCGGCCAAGCTAAGCCCGGCTCGAGTGGGAAGCAGACAATGAAGGAATTCTTTTCCCACCCACCACCCACTTCATTGCCACGGTTGATGATTTAACCGACGTGCTTGACTTCGACTCCGAAGGCATCAACGGTATGGACGACGATGCGAGAGAAGATTCGGAATCTCTGGGGCACTGGACTACTACCTCGTCACACGATATATACATGGTGGATACGCCCAAGGAGGACGACGGTGGCAATCCGGAAGATAAAACCCCCGGGCAAAAGCCAAAACAACGGCGCAGACGCCGCTCAAAGTCCAGCAACAGTAAAAATAGCGACCAGAGCGCAAGAAGGATCGACATACCAGTAAACTCCGAAGGTAACAATGACCACATGAACCCAGTGATGGAGCAGGACGAGCCAGGTCACGCCGAACCAAGTTCGGAGCAAACGCCCGATCACAATGATCCTGAGGGACAAGTTCATCAAACCGCCCCAGGACAGGAACACAGTCCGGACGATGATGCATTCATCATTCCGGAAGAACGCGTGGAATGAGATAACCTCCATAGAAAGCTTATGGCCACAGCGAGAAATCTAAAGAACCAGAAGCAACGGCTCAAAGCCGCACAGGAAACGCTCAACCGCAGATGGAATAAAGTGCTAGACACTGAAGAACGATACGGCGACGATCGCCATACAAAGAGCTATCCGAAACGTAAGCTACTGCCAGAATTCGACGACGAAGTCGTTCCACCAAAGAATAACACAACCAGGAAGCCAGACGTGTCGCCTCATAACCGCAACAGAGCGGCTACCGACGCCGCACACGATTTGCGTGAGCACCTGGATAAGAAGGCCGGCGCAGCCAGGTCCATCTACGGACCCAAAGGACACACCCCGGCGAAGGACTATGTTCACCAAAACGACCATACCAACCAAATACCAGTTCGGAATAAGCACCGGACACAACAACAACCGACGGCATGCCGCAGCACGTCCAGATACAGAGGGGCTGCTCACCCCCTGTGCTTCACTGAAGAAGTACTGGACCATGAATTTCCACAGGGTTTTAAACCTGTGAACATAGAGGCATACGATGGAACGACAGACCCAGGGGTCTGGATCGAGGATTTTATCCTATATATTCACATGGCTCGTGGGGATGACCTCCATGCCATCAAATACCTTCCCCTCAAGTTGAAGGGACCAGCTCGACCCTGGTTGAAAAGCCTCCCCGAAAATTCAATTGGGAGTTGGGAGGAACTCGAAGACGCTTTCAGGGCCAATTTTCAAGGGACTTATGTCCGGCCTCCGGATGCGGACGATCTAAGTCACATAATCCAACAACCTGGAGAGTCCGCCCGCAAGCTTTGGAACAGATTCCTCACTAAGAAGAATCAAATTGTCGATTGCCCGGGCGCCGAAGCCTTAGCGGCATTCAAGCACAGCATCCGTGACGAGTGGCTCGCTAGACACCTCGGCCAAGAAAAGCCAAGGACAATGGCAGCCTTAACAAGCCTTATGACCTGCTTTTGCGCGGGTGAAGATAGCTGGCTAGCCCGTAAAGGCACCAGCGACCCCAGCACATCCGAAATAAGGGATGGCAACGGGAAGCCACGGCGTAATAAAAACAAATGCCAAAACAAGGAAGAGAGCCCGGACAACACAACAGTCAATGCCGGATTCAGGGGCTCTCGACCTGATCAGGAAAAGAAGCCATTTAAAGGCAGTAAAGAGGGACCGTCCGGTCTGAACAGAGTCCTGGACAGACTGTGCAAAATTCATGGCAGCCCCGAGAAACCTGCGAACCACACGCATAGAGAATGCTGGGTCTTCAAGCAGGCCGGCAAATTAAATGCCGAACACAAGGGGAGGGAAACACCAAGTGAAGACGAGGATGAACCTTGCCAGCCGAACACTGGGGGACAGAAAAAAATTCCCACCAGAGGTTAAAACGGTAAATATGATCCACGCGACGCGCACATCCACAATAAGGCACGAACGTGCGCTCAGAGACACGTACGGTACAGAGCCCATCGTACCCACACCTAACTACTGGACGGCTTGTCCGATCACCTTCGATCACATGGACTGCCCAACTAGTATTCGGCGCGGAGGATCAGAGGCCTTGGTGCTTGACCCAATAATTGACGGATACCATCTCACCCATGTCCTCATGGACGGCGGCAGCAGTCTCAATTTAATATACAAGGACACTGTCCGCAGGATGGGGATAGACCCATCCAGAATTAGCCAATGCAACACCACCTTTGAAGGGGTGATACCAGGCGTTGAAGCCTACGGCAGGGGCTCCGTCGTACTGGAGGTAACATTCGGCTCCCCAGGAAACTACAGAAACGAAGAACTACCCTTCACCATCACACCCTTCCAAAGCGGCTATCATGCATTGCTTGGAAGAACGGCCTTCGCCCGCTTCAACGCAGTACCGCACTATGCCTACCTGACACTAAAGATGCTCGGTCCACTTGGCGTCATAACCGTTAACGGAAACACAGAGCGCTCTCCATGCGCAGAGGAACACGCGACGGCCCTAGCGGCCGGACTATAAGCGGCCTCCGATATTAGAAGACATGACTGGTCATTAAGACCACAGACACGGTTAGACGAGTCCGGTAGCCCGGATAAAGCTGAACCAGGGCACCGTATATGTAATCCCATATAGGACGCCAGGGGCTATAAATATTTAATACAGCCCCACACTTGGCTCAACCTTATTGGCAAGCCAACATCTTACACTTTTATTATCCATCGCACACTTAAGTTGTACTTGCCTACGAGTTTTTCTTTTTTACGGACAACGTTCGCGCGATACCCTTCCAGGATACGGCACAATGGAGACAAAGGCGCAGACGTGCAGCAGGGCCCCTCTCAACAGGTTTCTTTTTAGATTAAGCCCCTGTGTAAACCTTTTCTATTGCCTCTTGTTGTTTAACCATCCCATGGGTTCCATACCCACAGAGGATACTGCCATTATTGGCATTTCGCCACGATAGATTAACGCACGTACCTGGAAATACAGGGTTTAAATTGAAAAGGCATTCTTCAGCCCATTTTCTGTTACAAAGACCGAATACCTTCGGGAGTGTTCGGCGTCACGAGTTTGGCCTTATATGCATCAGCTCCGAATCATGTCTGTGGTCACATGTTGGGTTTGCTCGGCTCCTGGGTTTGCCGCCTTACGTTCCGTTCTTATCGGCTAAGGTTGCCAAAGGAGAACTACTGCGATTGTGCCCTGGTTATTCCGGATGAGCACCTCAGTAGAGAAAGCCGAAAACTGATTGTCATGATACAACGAGAGACTGTTCAACCACTCGAAGACTTATCAGAATCTTTAGGATCCCTCCGCATTAACGAAGGACCGTTTCTCGGTCATGTACACACGCCCCCGTATTCGGATGCACGCGAAGGTACCAGGGGCTACATAGTAGCCCCACCATTAGACTCCCATGGCTAAGCGAAAGTGTTACAACTATATAGTCCGGTTGCCTAGTTCGACGTGCGATCACCTCCTTAACGGACCAAGACGTTGGATCAAGTGTGATTACGCATATTTTTCGCGAACACCCCCGCATTGTATGCGTGGGGGCTGAAGCCAACGCTGCTAACTTTCGGACTACTTATATACATATATAAAAACGGCCGCACAGGGGACACAATAATACTTTCTGGCAAAAAGTATAAATATAGCCTCATAATCAAAATAATATTGTTTTTACAATGATTCGATGTCTCACTCGAACAATATACTCTTCGAGCACTGCGCCTCTATTAAGAGGGCACCTTCTGTTACCTACTCCAAGTAGTGCTCGGCCGAATACTGCCTCCCGCCGGATTCTGGGTTGCTATAATGGTGGCCTCCATATCTGGCCAATAGGCTTTAACGCGTGCAAGAGCCATTCGTGCACCCTCTATGCACGCCGACCTTCTCATGGTGTCGATCCGAGGCACAACCCCAAGGAATTATTGCACCAAACCAAAGTAACTGTCCGGCTTAGGCCCCTTAGGCCAAAGATGGTCTATTACAGACCGCATCGCAAGCCCGGACAGCCTGTGAAGCTCCGCTACAGCAGCCATCTTGTCACTTAACGGCAGCGGGCGGGTGGGAGCACTGAATTGCGACCAGAAAAGCTTCTCCACTTCCTTATCACCTTGATCCTCGAAGAACTTGGCGGCATCAGCTGTACTCTTCGCCAAGTCCGCATACGCATCTGCAGGACTCCAGCGTCCATCCAGGGGAGCATACTTCGGATCAAAAAAATTTGTCTGCAGTAAGTAGGAGCCCCCAGCCGCGATTTTACCGGCCTGTTGAAGCTCCTCTCGTACACTCCTGACCTCGGTCCGCATCTCCTTGGTGGCATTACGTGCCTTGTTCAGGTCGGCCGAACTAGACTTATGCTCCCTTTCAAGAAGCGCATACCGCTCGGCGGCATTTTTCAACTCAACAGTCATTTCGGCTATTTTTTCCTCGCTTCGGCGATGCGCAGCCTGTTCGGCTCTCAATTCTTCGGCCGCCTTTAGGGCAGCCACATTGCTAACCCGAGCTTGTTCCTTGGCCTGGGCAAGTTCCGCCCTCAGGGCTTCTATGGCAGCAACACCATCTGCAGCCCAAGCATATCGCATTAATATTATGCCACTCTTATATTTTCCTATACAAATAAGGAAAGAAGAGCACATACCTTGTGACTCGTCCAGCCGCTCGTTCACCAGCGTGATATCGGCATCAATAGATCCAATTTGCCTCCTTAGTTCGGCAATTTCAACGGACTGTTCGGCAGCCGGATCCTTAGATACCTGAGCATATGCACAGCACAGTCAGTACTTACAAAATATGATCCTCGGTTTTCCGCCTATGGCGGGCAACCAGAGTCTCCGGGGCTACAATCCATATGGAGAACACCTAGCACGTGCCTCACTGCCAAAAATTGTGTATTTTTCACTACATACCTCAAAGCCTCTGAGCAGGCTCGTAAATGCTTCATTCAAACCGCTTGTAGCGGATGAAATATTCTGGAGCACCGCGCTCATTAATGAGCGGTGCTCTTCCGAGAGCGCAGCTCGCTCCAGTAGGCCTGTCAGTGCGTCCGGCCGGACATTGAACTGCGTCGGACCCTTCTCATCGCCCACCATGGGAGCCGGACGCTCCGGGCTCAGGGCGGCTGACGCATGGGCTTCCGGCTTCGGCAGGTCCGGACTGCTCCGTGATGACACCTCGATGTCGCCCGCTTCACGAGGCGGAGAGGTGGGTGGGGTCTCGCTCTCCATCATCTCCAGAGGAAGATCCCCCGAAGACGAACTCTGTTGAGAAGAGCTGCTAGCCGAACTGCAAAAGACGAATCCTGGTTATCGATCTAGGAGAAACGCAATACCTTCGAATTAACGATTAACTTACAACTCGGTAGAGGGCTGGCCCGTTGGTGGGCACGACGCGGTGAGGGCGCCCGTCGGGGCAGAACCCCCTGGTGATACCTTTTTCCCTTGCTTGGGCATCTCCGTCTCCAAGTCTTCGGAGGCGGCCCTCTTCTTCCCGCGCGGGGAGGAGGCTTTAGCCTCCCCTTCCCGACCATCCTCCTCAGGGGAGGTAACAATTCCACCGGTTCGGATGCGTAGCGTGTGAAGTTCGGCTTCTACGTTCTTCCCCTTGTCTTTCCCTGAGGGCATTCTGCTGAGTACCCGGCCAAGCATCTTGGCCATGGTAGGACCAGGCGAGCCTTCGGGAAGTGGCGCTAGACACCTGATTCTCTCCACCTTGCGGAGCCATTCCTGGCCACGGATGATTTTCAGAATAACAACTATGACAAATATAAAACAAGGTGTCTGGTATCAAGGTTACTTACTTGGCTATCTAGGCGATTGCAGCTTAGGCCCGCATCCTCGGTGGTGTCCGGACACTCTACTTTTGGTCCGAAGAATAATTTGCACATCCCTTCGAGCTTCAGGCTGAAGAAATGCTTAACAGTCCGCGGACCCTCTGGATTGAACTCCCACACCCGAAGGGGCCGGCATTGGCACGGCAACATCCGTCGGATTAACATCACTTGCATTGTGCTGACAAGATTAATCCCTCTCAAGAAGCTCCCGGATGCGGCTCTGCAGTACTGGAATATCGCTAGCGGCCCCCAATTCCGTCCTACGTTGGTCCAAGACGCTAGTTGTGGCGGAGGGCCCGAGCGGAACTCGGGGGCGGCCACCCACTTTGTGCCTCTGGGAGCGGTGGCATAAAACCACCTCCGTTGCCATACATCGGATACTTCTGGGAAGGAACCCTCTGGCCATGGGGCATCGGTGTTCCTTCTTATTATGGCGCCTCCGCACTCCACATGTCGCCCCTCGATTATCTTCGGCTTCACATTAAAAGTATTGAGCCATAAGCCAAAGTGTGGAGTGACGTGGAGAAAAGCCTCGCACACAATGATGAACGATGAGATGTGTAGGATAGCGTCTGGAGCTAGATCATGAAAATACAACCCATAATAGAACATGAGCCCCCTCAAAAAAGGATTGAGGGTGAGGCCCAAGCCACGGAGGAAGTGAGGAACAAACACGACGCTCTCATTGGGCTCTGGCATAGGGATGATCTGCCCTAGAGCAGGAAGCCTGTGCTGGATGTCGGCGGTCAGATATCCGACCTCCCTAAGCTTTGCAATGTCCTCCTCTTGAATTGAGGAGGCCACTCATCGGCCCCGAGGGTTGGATCCGGACATATTGGAGGATCTGGGGTGTTGGAGCTTAGGTCTCGGGTGTTAGAACTCGAGGTGCGAGAAGGCGCGAGGAAGGTGGAAAAGAGGCAGAGGCCTCGCCCCCCTTATAAAGGGGGAGAATATCAAGAGTCCTCAACGTGACCGTTTGAGACTTATCTAAAAAGCACACAGAGTCATGCCAACGGTCGTCATGGGGTTATACACGCCCCTATTGATGGAAGATCCCGTCATAAGAGGAACATGATCTCTGCTTTGGCAGGACGTGCCAATAAAACCGCCTCGCAACGCGAGTCGAGGTGGGACGAGAAGCATCGGTTCGTGTTGGACTAGGCCATGATGCAGAAGCACGACGAACGAAGATTGCCAGCAGATCAGATTTATGCTATGTTCCCTATTATGGTATGTAAGAATCATCTTGCAGATCCGGACACGGTTTAAGTGTTCGATAAATACTTTGGAGTATTCGGAGATGGAACCCGCCTTGCAATGCCGAAGACAAGACCGCGCGCCGAACTCATCGTCATTGAAGCCTGGTTCAGGGGCTACTGAGGGAGTCCTGGATTAGGGGTATCCGGACAGCCGGACTATATACGTCGTCCGGATATTGGAGCATGAAGATATAAGACTCAAGACTCTGTCCCATGTCCAGATGGGACTCCTTTGCGTGGAAGACAAGCTTGGCGATCCGGATATTGTGTTTCCTTCCTTGTAACCGACTCCATGTAAACCCTAGCCCTCTCCGATGTCTATATAAACCGGAGAGGTTGGTCCTTAGAAGGCCGATCACAATTACAATCATAATCATCATAGGCTAGCTCTTAGGGTTTAGCCTCTACGATCTCGTGGTAGATCTACTCTTGTACTACCCATATCATCAATATTAATCAAGAAGGAAGTAGGGTTTTACCTCCATCGAGAGGGCCCGAACCTGGGTAAACATTGTGTCCCTCGCTTCCTGTTACCATCAGCCTAAGACGCACAGATCGGGACCCCCTACCCGAGATCTGCCGGTTTTGACACCGACAGGAGTGCCAATGGCATACCGTATTTTTATAGAAGGCAGAGAATTATGTACAAGAGCCCTGATGAGACGCGAACAAATTGTAGGGTGAACCCACTCAACACCTACACCCTAGCTACTAAGACTACTCTCTCGCGAAAGGGTGTAAAGCACCAACTCCGCCAAGCTCGGCCTTCCTCCAGTCATCAATCTCATCAAGGATCTCTTCCTTAAGTTGAGCCGCCAATCTTTGCCTTGAAAAATTGTTGAATACTCATGCATTTCATTGCTTCCATAGTGCCCTGGCAATTAGGATCATGATGGAGTCAAATCCTCTTCTCAGCTTGCCATTGAAGTGCCTCCTCTATTCAAGCCACCATTGCAAGAAAGTGGCATCTGAGGGTGGGATTTGAGTGTTGAGCCTCGACTCGTTGAAGCAAGAGTACCACACCTCGCGTGTGTAACCACACTGTGCAAGAATGTGACCGGGGTTATCCTCATCTTGAAAACACGTGTAGCAAGCCGATGATGTATCCTAGAGACCGTGTCGAGCCCGATGGTCAGAAGTCCAAAGGCGGTATTGGCAAGCTAGCCACATGAAGATTTTTGCATTTGAGCGCCACCCAACTTCTCCAAATACACTCCGCTGTGGGGCTTTTGACCTGTCCCATGCAAAGCCACTTGTATGTGGTGCTTGCATTGTATCTTCCGGATGCATGACAAGGCTAAATGAATTGGTCTGGCTCCGCCATGTTCCTCTCCACGGAGTTGATGCTTGGCATAGCGAATAGACTTGCATGTGGCCCAAGAAAGAGAGCTCTCCTTGCACATCATGTGTCCATGCATTATCAGTGAGTGCAGCTTTCACTGTTCTTCTGTTCTTGTTCCTCGTACTGATAATCTCGTGAAGTAATGGGGCGATGTCAATGATTGCAGCTCCATGGATCCAGTGGTCCTTCCAAAAGAGGACGTTTGATCCCTCCCCCACCTTGATTTTGACGAAGCTATTGAAGACCTCATGCGCTTGGTCGTCAACAATCAAGTGCAACCCTTTCCATGGCCTGCTCGGGTCTGTTCTTCTCAACCATTCCCATCGCACATGAAGTGCCAACGCTTGCAACTCTAGGTTCTTCACACCCAGGCCTCCAAAAGTTGTTGGTTTACATATCGTTTCCCATGCGACAAGGCACTGGCCACCATGGCTCTTCTCTTTGCCAGCCCAAAAGAAGGAGCGCATCCACCTATTAATCTCCTCAAGGACCCAAGCTGGGGGTCAAGCACTAGGAGCTGATGGACTGGTCGTGCTGCAATCATAGTTTTGACAAGGATCAATCTCTCGGGCCGCTGAATGAATCCTCGTTGCCAGGCAGGGATGAACTTCCTCACTTGATCAAGGAGCGGCTGCCAATCCGCCCTAGTTAGCTGGTTAATAGCAAGTTGGAGTCCAAGGTAACGACATGGGAAGCTTCCCAATCTACAATGCAGGATCGCCTCCACTCTTTGATTATCAGTCTCATTGTGCCTGATGAGAATCATGTTGGACTTGCCGTAGTAGATTTTTGAGGCCAGAAGCTTTGCCGAAGATGTCGAAGGTAGCCTTGACGAACGTCAGGTCTTATGTGGTCGGCCTCAAGAAAAGTGCAAGGCCGTCACCATAGAGAGAGAGAGACACTGAGTAGCTGAGGCGCCTCTGAACGAGCTGAGGACTTTAGTTACATTTTAATTAAATATATTTACATACGTTAAAGCACTCCCTCCATAGTTTCTAAAAAATATTTATTTTTGTTTCTAAAAAGTACCCCTCTGTTTCTTTATACTCCGTGTATGTATTAGGTTTGTCTAATGCCAAACCCATCAAAGTTTGACCAAGTTTATGTAAAAAAAACTATTAGCATTCACAATATAAATTTTCCTACTATATTTATTAGATATTGTAAATGATGACATTGTCTAATATAAATTTAGTCAAATTTTAAACACTGACTTCATTTGGTCAAATTTTAAAACATTGACATCAAATATTTATTAGCAGAGTAAAAAATAAATAGAGAGAGTACTTTATAATATCTTGAAAAGTAAAAGATCATTATGGCCTTGTTAAAAATTGACGGCCATGGTTAAAGTAAATTTGCCATTTACGGTATTTTTGTCACCACCTGCTGTGAGATTCGAACCTTCGGGTACAGTTTAAACTCTGGTGGTCATGATTTGCTTCCGGAGTGGTGTTTATGTCTGTGTGGGTGGAGGTGTAATTTGCAAAAAAAAAATCTCCTCTTAAGATGAAAGAACCATCACAAAGGTAGCCAAAAGTAAAGGCATCTAAACTTTCCAACCGACTCTCCTAAATTTCCTGTAACTAATATATTGTCCGGAATCTCCAACTCTAGAGTGAAATGAAGCAAGTAGTGGGATATCTAGATTGTCTGCTACATAGGCGCGAACACCCCACACCCACCTGAAGGAAGGGGTCTAGCTGTAACGCCCTGGACACACCCGCCGGTGGTCATTACTCCTGGCAGGATTTAGACTGGCCCCACAAAACAATACTAGTCTTTTCAGCATACTTTGTCCTCACTCATGCGCACCAGGGAGCAACTTCACAATCGGTCACCCATCCTGAAACTATTCCAAGCTGAGCACACTTAACTTTGGAGTTCTGTCCGAGTGGGATTCCGAAAAAGAAGGAATTCCTTATTGATATGAGTAGTCTATCATCCCTAATAAGCCAGGCTATCACATACACCCCCACTCAGAGGAATCGATGTCCTCATCGGGCCACAGGAACGTCCCCTCTTGGCACATACTTCTATGCATCCAGTCCGGTACATGTGCCATGTCGTGTGTCACGATGCGTCACAAACATCATGAACAACATGACCGCACACCTGTCCGCAAACATCCGTGTAACCACAAGGGTCGGCTCTGATACCAACTTGTAACGCCCCAGACACACCCGCCGGTGGTCATTACTCCTGGCAGGATCTAGACTGGCCCCACAGATCAATACTAGTCTTTTCTGTGCACTTTGTCCTCACTCATGCGCACCCGGGAGCAACTTCCTGGTCAGTCACCCATCCTGAAACTACTCCAAGCTGAGCACGCTTAACTTTGGAGTTCTGTCCGAATGGGCTCCCGGAAAAGAAGGAATTCCTTATTGATATGAGTAGTCTATCATCCCTAATAAGCCAGGCTATCACGCTAGCCGACTTGGAGGAGGGGAACTCCTCCCTTGAGGCCCTTTTTTAAGGGATAACCTTGTATTCCATTACAAATTTAGAATGGCTAAAAATCGCGAGCTACACATTTTACAACAAACTCAGGGAAATGGCCTAGCCAAGTTTCATACTCACCAACTCCTAGTCTTACACCATGTGATGTAACTCCTACCTTGGGGTGTTGCTCAATATCGTGCTCTCAAATTTTGCGGGCATAATAAAACAAAATCATCAATCAACACTTTGAGCTAGTCCTAAAGGCAAGACTAGGAAACTTGTTTTACAGTTTTATAATTCTACATGTGCTATGAGTTTTCCCCTGAATCGCATAATCGAGATATCAGTTACACCATAGAATATAAATATTAATTATAATCCTGGAAATAAATAATACTCAAATATTACTGCATCTAGAGCATATTTCCTGTAAGTGCATCTAGTGCCACCCCTAGTTTGGTTTTGGAGTATTGACGACAAACGTGGTTGAGGGACTAATGTGTTTGTGAGAATTCCAGGATAACACAGGTAGTAGTCCCTCCTTGATTCGGTTTACCTACCGGAGATGACCCCTAAAAATGTATGAAGACATTGAAGATAATGGAGGTACGTGAAGATATTCACATTGAAGACTATGACAGAAGAAGACATTGAGTGAAGACTATGGAGCGCGAAGACTTAGTAGTTTTGTTGTTTCTTTTCTTCTTTGTTGAGTCATAGGAACCACCGCACTGTCAAGTGGGGTCCAAGTGAATAAAGTCAGAGTGACTGAAGTGATGCTCAACCAAAATCCTATGTCTTCGAGCGAACACAATGAGAGCAAATCTTATCCAGAGTCGGATAAGTCAGCTTTACTTGTAGCCCAAATCAAGCTGTCGCGTGTGTTTGAAATCTGACCGTTGTGACACGTGTCAGTTCTTAGTGACCCAGGGTCATTTCGGACAAATCAGG
Organism: Triticum aestivum; assembly: GCF_018294505.1. NCBI lineage: Eukaryota > Viridiplantae > Streptophyta > Magnoliopsida > Poales > Poaceae > Triticum > Triticum aestivum. The sequence continues at coordinate 714,199,180 of NC_057798.1, read as the reverse complement.
TCGGGTTGCCCAGTTGCTATAAATATCCCACCCCCTACACCATAAATTGGTGGCTGCTCAGAGTTAGTGCACGGCTTTTGTCGTTGAGAGCAACCCACCTCCGAAGAGTTTGAGAGAGAAATCCTTGTGAGGACAAAGCCCAAAACACCCAGAGCCCAAAGAGTGTTTGGCATCACTGAAGTCTTTCTGTCCGCGTGATCTGAAGACTTGTTACACTTGAGGACTGTGAATCCTCCAGCCGGTTAGGCATCATGTTCTGAGCATCCAAGAGTAATTGTGGATTGCCGGTGAACGAAGTCTGTGAAGGTTTGGAAGTCTACCTTGAAGACTTTCCAGAGTGATTGGGCGAGGACTGTGTGTCCTTAGCTCAAGGGGAATAAGGTGAAGACACGGTCTTCTGAGTTCAATCTCAGCCTCCCTAACCAGACGTACAGTTGTCACAGCAACTGGAACTGGTCGAACAAATCCTTGTCTTCACAACGCACTGGTTCTATCTCTTACTCTCCTTACTTACAGTTCGTCTTTGTGAAGTCATTGCCTGATTGCTATGCCTGTTTGACTTCACTGTGTGACTACTTGTTCTGATTGGCTTCATACTATCTTCCATCCTGATCCTACTACCTAGCTGCTATTAGTCATCATGCTTTAGTTTCATACTTGTCTGACTATGGCTTGTCTAGTGTAGTTCATCTTCTGCTGCATGTTTATAGGTCCTGTTTTCGTGTTTGTCTTCGAAACTTTCATGTGTTGAAGACTTTCATAAAAATCGCCTATTCACCCCCCCTCTAGTCGATAACTAGCACTTTCAATTGGTATCAGAGCAAGGTACTCCCTTGTTCTGTGTGATTCGGTTTAACCACCTGGAGTTTAGCTATGTCGACTGCAGGGATAATCAAAGTCTCCGCTGCGTGCCCTGTCTTCGATGGCACTGAATATCCCTACTGGAAGAATAAGATGCGTATGCATCTTGAAGCCATTGATGTTGATCTATGGTATGTCGTCAAGAACGGTGTTCCCAAGACTGGTGAAGGTGTCTCCCCTACTGATGTCAAGAAGTTCATTCAACTCGATTCTACTGCGAAGAACATCATCTGTGGTCATCTGACCAAAGGGCAGTATGGCCGTGTGAGTGCTTTGGAAACGTCGAAGCTAGTCTGGGACTGGCTCTCCAAGGTCAATGAAGGTGTTTCAACTCAGAGAGATCAAAGAATCAGTGTCCTACGCAACCTCTTCAACCGCTTCAAGAGAAATGACAATGAAAATGTCCAGCTCACGTTTGATCGTCTCACTGACATCACAAACGAGCTTCAGGCTCTCGGCGCCACTGAGATCACCAAGCATGAAATCGTCAAGACGCTTCTGAGATCTCTTGACAGTTCATTTAACACTCTAGCTCTTATGATTCAAGAATGCCCTGACTTCAAGACACTCGATCCATCTGACATACTTGAGAGGCTCAACACACATGAGTTCCAGCTATCTGAGAAAAGAGATATCTATGGTCCCAACTATGGCCGAACTCGCGCTTTGAAGGCAAAGGTTGTTTCCTCATCTGAAGAAGAATCTGACTGCAGTTCTGGTGAAGCTGAAGACCTTGGAAAGGAGCTTGCTATGCTTGTGAAGAAGTTCCAGAAGTTCACTAAGAAGAAAGGCTTCAGAAAGTCTTCACGATCCAGCTCGAGAAATGATGAAGCTTCTTCCCAAGACCACAAGAAGAGAACCTGTCACAAGTGCAAGAAACCTGGCCACTACATCTCTGAGTGTCCACAGTGGGACAATGAGAAGAAAAAGAAGAAGAGCAAGGAATATGATTCTGATGACAAGAAGAAGAAGAAATACTCAAAATCTTCTTCCAAGTCCTCTTCCAAGTCTTCATCACACAAGAAAAGTTCATCTGGCAAGGCTCGTGCTTTTGTTGGCAAGGAAATGGATTCAGAGGAGGAGTCTGCTTCTGAGGAGGCAGAAGTGGTGGAGTCTGACTCTGGCGTTGCAAGTCTGGCTGTAGTGTCAGCCTACGTTGCCAAGTCCATCTTCAACACTGAAGACAATGCATCCATCACCAACGTTGATGCCAGTGACAAGGACGACTCCGCTCCCACTTACTGCTTCATGGCACATGGTGCCAAGGTAAACTCACGCGATGCTTACTTTCAAACATCAAGTGAAGATGACTCTGATTGTGAATCCAAACCTAGCTACAAAAAACTTGCTAAAATTGCAACTGAACAACAGAAAGCTATGGAACATATACAAAAACTGTTAGACAAAAGCGATGACCTGTTGGACGCGGAAATGACTAAGACTCAGTCCTTAATTGAAGACATAAAAAATCTTCATGTTAAGTACCAGGAACTTGAAGGTCGTCATGAAACCCTCTCAACATCTCATGAAAAGCTTTCCTACGATTATCTTCAAAGGAAGCAGGAACTTGAGAAATTGAGATCGGATCATGAAGATCTTCAAAAGGAGAACGAGTCACTTTGCGCTCAACAGATCAGTCCCGCTCTGGAAGGATTTGAACCACCATGTTTAAAATGCATTGAGCGTGATAACGCTGTTTCTGTTGTTGGATGTTCTACTGCTCCTGTTGCAATATCTTCAACTGCTGATGTGGTAACTAACCCCTCTATTGAGGATACCACTACTATTGCTGATGAGAATGTCAGGTTGAAGACACTTATTGAGACAGGGATGTACAAAAGCCTCAAGGGGCATCAGACATTATGTGATGTCCTCAAAAAGCAGATTCTGAACCGAAACCCTAGAAAAGAGGGTATTAGGTTCGAGAGGAAAATGAATGTTGATGGGTCGTACTGGAAGCCTGAGCAGTACCCCAAAACCACATGGGTTGCTGCAAAGGAACCTTCAGTAGATCCATCCACCTTATCTGGTTTCACTTGTGCTAACCCTATTCTCATTGATGAATCCTTTGATGCAAACTATAAATTGTTTAAGAATCAGAATGGTGAAGTGTTTGCTAGGTATATTGGTACTAACTGCAGGAATGGACCACCTATGAAGAAGATCTGGGTACCTAAGCAGTGTATTGAGAATCTTCCTGTGAATGTCATCATGACACCACCCAGGAAGAAGACAAACCCCAGACCTATGGCTTCATATGGCCCAAAGGCTTCATACAGATACAGGACTCACCTGAGTCACCCTAATGGCAATGTTTTGCAGGGAAACCATACTCAGACTTATGAATATGAGCGTGTGTCTTCAAACCGCTATGTTCATAGAACTAAGAACTTTTCTGCTTATTCATATGAGTATCACTCTTCTCCTGCAAGGCTATTTGCTAGGGCTCCAAAGCCAAAATTCTCAGATGCTGCACTTAGACTCATTGCTTCTAAACCACCCCTGAAGATGTGGGTGGTGAAAAAGAATTAACTTTCTTTTGCAGAGAAAGGTCTCCAGCCTGAAATCAAAGGCGTCCGATGCTATTGCTGGGGACCTAAAACACATTGTGGGACGCAAGATAAAATGCCCAAATGATCTTACTATGTATTTCACATCTGAATCACTTGCCAGTCATACTATGAGTCCTAACCTTGATCTAAGCTTTGATATTCCTCTTGTGCATCAAATGCTTATGCTTCACAACACTGTTTGTGAAGCCTATCCTCCTAACTGCACTGTAGTGTATGACACCTCGTGCGACGGAATGGATCATGGACAGTGGATGCACTAACCACATGACTGGTGATCGAAGTCTTCTCATGGACTCAACCTTACGTCCATGTGATAAAAGTCACATCACATTCGCTGACACTGGTAAAAGCAAGGTATTGGGCCTAGGTAGAGTTGCAATCTCAAGGGATCAGCACATGGACAAAGTAATGCTTGTTGAATCCCTTGGTTTCAACTTAATGTCTGTCTCAATGCTTTGTGACTTAAACATGATTGTGCTATTTGGAAAATATCGTTGCCTTGTACTAATGGAATCTGACAAGTCTCTAGTCTTCAAAGGGTACAGGAAAGATGATCTGTACATGGTAGATTTCTCAGCAGGACCACAGATGGCCGTATGTCTTCTAGCCAAGTCTTCAGAGTGCTGGCTCTGGCATCGGAGGCTAGGGCATGCTGGCATGAGGAACCTACACACTCTCGCCAAGAAGAAGCACGTCATAGGCATCGAAGACGTCAAGTTCAAGAAAGATCATCTATGTGGTGCTTGTGAAGCTGGGAAGATGACAAGGGCCAAACATCCCTCGAAGACAATCATGACTACATCTCGACCTTTTGAGTTGCTCCACATGGACTTGTTTGGTCCCACTCACTACTCTACTCTCACTGCCACTGCTTGTCTCTATGGTTACGTTATTGTTGATGATTATTCAAGATACACTTGGGTGCACATAATTCTCTTCAAGACTGAAGTGCAGGATGTCTTCAGACGCTTCGCCAACCGCGCCATGAACAACTATGGCGTCAAGATCAAGCACATTAGGAGTGACAATGGCACAGAATTCAAGAACACAGGCCTCGACCTCTATCTTGACACCTTAGGCATCACTCATGAGTTTTCTGCTCCTTACACACCTCAGCAGAATGGCATCGTGGAGCGCAAGAACAGAACCCTTATTGAGATGGCTCGGACGATGCTTGACGAATACAAGACTCCAAGAAAATTCTGGCCTGAAGCCATTGATACTGCATGTCATGTCATCAACCGTGTTTATCTTCACAAGCTTCTGAAGAAAACATCCTATGAGCTCCTAACTGGTAAGAAGCCAAGGTGCTAGGTGCTGGATCAAGGATCCACATCACACTTCAAAATTTGCACCGAAAGCACATGAAGGTTTTATGCTTGGTTATGGAAAGGACTCGCACTCCTACAGAGTCTTCAACCTCTTTCACTATAAAGTGGTTGAAACTGTGGATGTGCGGTTCGATGAAACTAACGGCTCGCAAAGAGAGCACCTGCCAAATGTGCTAGATGAAGTACCTGCCAGTGAATCAATCAAGCTAATGGGAACAGGAGAGATCATACCATCAGATGCCCAGCCTGAAGAGGAACTCATTATTTCTGCACCTGATCAACCTGAAGACATTGCTCAGCCTGAAGACAATCCTCCAAATGATAACAATGTTCAGCAGGAGCAAAATCTTTGTCCAGTTCATCCTCGTGTTGCAAATGAAGTACAAATTGAGAAGATAATCGATAGCATCAATGCACCTGGTCCACTCACTCGTTCAAGAGCAACACAGCTAGCAAATTTCTGTGGGCACTTTGCATTTGTCTCAATCCCTGAACCCAAGAAAGTTGCTGAAGCCTTCATGGAACCTGAATAGATTAAAGCTATGCAAGAAGAGCTTCAACAGTTTGAGATGAACAATGTGTGGGAACTTGTCAAGCGTCCTGATCCTCGCAAGCACAACATAATAGGCACAAAATGGATATATCGCAACAAACAAGACGAGCATGGTCAAGTAGTCAGAAACAAAGCACGGCTCGTTGCTCAAGGATACACACAAGTTGAAGGAATTGACTTCGATGAAACATTTGCTCCAGTGGCTAGGCTCGAAGCCATTCGCATATTGCTAGCTTACGCAAATCATCATAACATCCTTATATATCAAATGGATGTGAAGAGTGCCTTTCTCAATGGAAAGATTGAAGAAGAAGTATATGTTGCACAACCGCCTGGCTTTGAAGACCCAAAACATCCTGATACGGTATACAAGCTCAACAAGGCACTGTATGGCCTCAAACAAGCCCCTCGTGCTTGGTATGACACACTCAAAGACTTCCTGAAGAGCAAATGCTTCAAACCTGGTTCTCTAGATCCCACTCTCTTCACGAAGACATATGATGGTGAACTGTTTGTGTGCCAAATCTATGTGGATGACATTATCTTCGGTTGCACCAACAAGAAATACAGTGATGAATTTGCTCACATGATGCAAGAACAATATCAAATGTCCATGATGGGAGAGCTGAAGTTCTTTCTCGGTCTTCAAATCCGTCAGCAACGCAACGACATCTTCATATCTCAAGAAAAATATCTCAAAGATTGCCCGAAGAAGTTTGGAATGCAAGACTGCAAAGGATACACGACGCCAATGCCAACCAAAAGTCATCTAAGCCCCGATGCCAATGGTAAAGATTTCGATCAACAGGTATATCGCTCCATGATTGGTTCTTTACTTTACTTATGTGCATCTAGGCCAGATATCATGCTTAGTGTTTGCATGTGTGCCCGATTCCAAGCGGCACCAAAGGAGTCGCATCACTTAGCTGTGAAGCGAATTCTTCGATATTTGGCTTACACCCCAACACTAGGATTATGGTATCCAAAGGGCTCAGAGTTTGATCTGGTTGGTTTTTCGGATGCTGGCTATGCTGGTGACAAGGTGGATCGCAAGTCTACATCATGCACATGTCACTTTCTGGGTCGATCTCTTGTCTGTTGGTCTTCAAAGAAGCAGAACTGTGTATCACTCTCAACTGCTGAATCTGAATACATTGCTACTGGATCTTGCTGCGCTTAGCTTCTGTGGATGAAGCAAACTCTTAAGGACTATGGCATCCATCTGAAGCATGTGCCACTCTATTGCGACAATGAAAGCGCTATCAAGATTGCCAATAACCCAGTTCAGCACTCGAAGACAAAGCACATTGAAATTCATCATCACTTACTTAGAGATCATGTTATGAAAGAAGATATTGATATCATTCACGACAAGACAGAAGATCAGTTGGCTGATATCTTCACTAAGCCCTTGGATGAGAAAAGGTTTTGCAAGTTGCGGTGTGAGCTAAATATCTTGGAATCCTTGAATGTCATGTGATTAGGCACACATCCTAACACTTATGCAGTTTGATGACTTAGATGTGCAACACACGAAGTAATGTATATCTTCAATCAATGAAGACATACACTCTAAGTGTGAATACATTAACGTGGAAATTGACTTCAGAGCCCCACGATAATTGTGCGCCGTGTCTGGGTCTAATACTTCCTATACGGTGGGTAACGCCACCACCAAACTCTTATGAAGTGTTTTCTCATGGCGTCATATTTGCAAAGTCTTTGCAAGTGATTTAACTTCAACATTAATTTGACTTCATGGTTACTGATTTGGCTTTACACTGTTATATATATATATATATATATATATATATGTATGTATATATATACTGTATTCTGTCCTCTACAGCATTCACTTATGGCTATGTCTTCTTGTTTGAATCTTTTGAACTAAGTGAATGTGATCGGACCCTAACCCCTCTATGCTTTCTATCTCAAGCTCTATCTATCCAAATCATATGCATTCTGTTGAAACTGTCGAATGTCTTCTCTGCGTCCTTGTCAGCAGAAGATACAGAGACAAATATTTATGTCTAGCTTTAGTGACTTATCCTTTTTGCCTGAAACCCGAAGAATTCGGAACGACCACCCCGACAATCCAGGCGTGCGTGGGACGTGGAACAACTTTCAATGAGTTGCATGTTCGCCACGTGTCCATCAGATGTGAACCGCCAGGGGCACCTGCGTAATTGCGCTGTGCTGTCTCTATCCTTATAAATGCCTGTCTCGTCTCGGTCAAAATCCTTCTTCCTCCTTCTCCATCTCTCGCAAACCCTAGCGCCTATGCTAGCTCTCGACGATGCCGACGACGAAGCGCTTAGCTGCCGCGACTTCCTCGACGCCGTCCTCACGCCGGTCACGGACCTCGTCTTCTCCGCCGTCGCCGTAGGTGTCTTCCATCGCCAAGTTAGGGAACGAGAGATCGAACTTCTTGGCATCCATCTTCGCTCCGTCTAGCAGTTCTTCGTGTGGTAATAAAAGTTTACTTTTTACCGTCTTTTTGATCCGATAGATTCACCCCTTCCTACCAAAAGTGGTTTCTAGATCTTTGAACATGGATCTATCTCTTTCTGCATCTCATATTCTGCCTAGTATATTCACTTATGCTTCTTCACAAGTTAGATTCCTCACTTGTACTTATTCTTGGATTTGTACAACTCTGGAACCAACTCTCATCATATAAGTGAATGTCTTTGCGTTATGAGGTCAATGTCTTCAAACTGATTTATCTTCAAAATCTTCTGAGAATGCATATGACCTCGTCCCCTTCCCTCGCACCTTTAATGCTGTCACAGGTACATGTCCGTGGGAGAATCCCTTGGTTCTCATAGTCTGCATTCGTTTGCAGAGTTCTTGCAGAGTCACATCAACTCACCTGAAGCAAGTTCCTGTCAGTCCAGCCGTTTGAAGCCTTTGAAAGTACTGAAGCCTTTCAGTTTACATGGCAACTGGAAAATCAGCAAGAAAGGGAGGCAGACAGCGTCGTGGTGACACCTCCAAGGACTTACCTCCAGATTTGCATGAGATGTACAAAACTGATCCAGAAGAAACCTACACTGAACGCAAGAATCGAATCCAATGGATTCGAAGATATTGGGCAGAAGAGTGGTTCAGATATCGCTTCATCACCAAGGAATATGAAGAGAAGAATGCCATCAAGGCACCCTGGAATGATATTTTGTACATAAATCTTCCACCCAGGAATCAGGCTGAAGCTATTGAGCAAGGCTTCTATCCTTGCATGGTGCGCCGACCACAGCCTGAGAATGCTGACCCTTCTTCACTTCTCTGGTGTCGTGAAGATAGTCTGTTCAAGCGCAACTACCAGTTCGCCAAAACTCAGCTGCTGCGAACAAGAAGGATCTCGGGCTTGACTTCAACCCTGGTCCCTCCGCACCTCGGGATGATGGCACCCGTGAAGCCAATGAAAACAGGATTGGCCCCTTCTACAACCTTGCTGGCCTCATCACTCACATTATCGTTTGAGGTGCCAAAGTGGATCATTCTAATGATGATGATGCTGACACTAACGAAGCTCCACCTCCTCCTCCAAAGCCTAAGAAGCAAAAGAAGACCAAAGCTTCAAAATCATTTGCTGCTCCAAAAGCTTCAAGAGTGAAGCCATTGGCAACTGCCCCTTCTGCTCCAAGCAATAACTCTGAAGATCTCTCTCGCATCTCCAAGAGGCGTGAGAAGCCTCAAAATACACCAGTTCAAAAACTGAGTCATGCACTGACGCCTGCTACCATTCTGAGGAATGAAACTGAACCCATTGACTTGTCTTCTGATGAAGAATTTGGTGAAGATGCTCTGGAACAGCTGATCAAGAGCAAGCAAGAGGCGGAGATCTTCAATGATCTGGCCCTCTTTGATGTAAATATTTTGAAGAACTTCATTGATGAGTGGTTTGATAATCAGGATCTCAGCTTTGATGACCTTCATCTTCCCATTGGCGTCAGCGTTGCTTTCCAAGGCGCCATTGCTCCTGAACTTGCTCTGGCTCAGCGCATCATTGAACTGAAGCGAAAGATCGACTTCGAGAAGGAACAGTTCAAGAAGCATGTCGCCTGGCTGAATGTGGCCGATGTGCAAAAGTTCAAGGTGATGCTTAATGACCTCAAGGAGTCGTTTCGGAAGAAACGCAAGGAAGCTAAAGGCCCAAGAGAGCGCATGAAAGCACTAGCTGACAAATGCGTTCAAGCCTACAATGAAGCTGAAAAGTGCAAGGCACTTGGCCGCCCTGACATTGATCCCTCAATGGCTGCCAAGAAAAAGAAGTCATCTGAAGCCCACACTGAAGCACCATGGCAGGAAGAACCACACATTGTCTTCCCTGCCAGCATGCGCGGCTCGAAGCCCAAGGCTCCTTCAGTGGCTTCTGAACAGAAGAAAACCAAGGCAGCTGAAGCCGAAGCCAGGAAGCGGAAAACCAAGCGCACCACTAATGAAGAACCACCCCCTAAGAAGATAAAAACCAAGAGAAGAGATCGGGCTGCTCCTACAGAGCCCCTTGTTGTTGAACCCCTTGCCCTTGTTCCCCCTCCTTCTGCAAATCAAGAGCGTCGGATGATTATTCATGAGCCTGCTTCCACAGAGGCTCCTGAAGCTCAAGAAGTTCTAGTTGTCGAACCCATCGCGACTGAAGATATTGCTGAAGGTGATGTAGTTCTTCCTCAGCTCGAACGCCCAACGGTATCATCGCCTGTTCGAACGAACAGTGAGCTTATCAGTATTGGTCGTCCTTTGACGCCAATATCACAAGATGCATCATGGGCTGATCGCCCCCAGCAAACTACCCCACCTCAAGCCTCACCAAGTACACCCCAGCCGTCAAGTGTGCCCGTCATCAGCCCCATGTCAAATGATGACAACTACATGGAGACATCACCATCGCCAAAGGCATCGCCCGTATTCCAATGGCTTCACAAAGGCCTGAAGCCATCTTCCTCCATGACCACCATCACAGAAGAGGACTCCAACTTGTCAAGCTCAGTGGCACGTCAAGTGTTCCCTGAAGACAATCCTTCTGTGACGGTCCCTGTGTCTGAAGCCCATGCTGCTGAAGACCCTCCGGCTGCATTAGCCGGAGTAACACAAGAAGAAGAGCGTGTCACGACTCCCCCTACAACTCAAGAAGAAGTGCATGATGAGAACCAGTCCATGCCAGAACCTCCAACTACTCAAGTGGAGGGTGAGAATACTGAGGCTGCCACAAATGACATTCCTGAAGCCAATGACATAGTCATGGACGAAGCCAATGTGGAGCCTACTGTGGCCAATGCACCAGTGGCCAATGAAGCCAATGAAGCCCATCAAACAGATGAAGTCAATGCCGCACCTGTCGCCAATCTGCAGTCTGAAGTCAATACCACTGCTCCTGTTCCGCCTCCAAGGCCACATACTATCGAGCAAGCATACAACTATGGCCAGCTTGTCACTGTCAGATGGCCTATTCTGATTCCTCCACCTGCTGCTGGTCCTTAATTTGACTACCATGTCGAGCACAGGCCTCAGGTTCAGAAGCCAAAGCCAAGACTGCCCAGATTTCCAGGTACTGCCACTTCGCCAGGATCTTTCAATGTCAACGGCTTCATTGCACACAACACCTTCTTCGATAGCGACAAGAACCCCTACACCAAGCCCAAGATTTCATCTAATCGGTTCTGGAGCTATCAGCAGCGCAACTACTATTCATGCATTTTGTACAACCAAGGCCACATATTTCCGCATATGCGCCTTGATACTGAAGCCATAGCTGGCCTGCCCTGCTTGGAAGAAGCTCTTGATTGCTTTAGAGAGGCTGGCTTACTGCATTTTGTCACTGACAAGGAGCACTGGAATGAAGAGTTGATGCTCCAATTCTACGCCACTATGCATATCAAAGGCTACAACAGGGATCCTAAGACTTGGGTCCTTGAGTGAATGACAGGAAATGTCCATCATGAAGCCAAAGCATTTGATGCCATTGAGCTTACTGGCCTGCCCACTCCAGGTGATCTCTATGATCCTGGTTGTCAGCTTCACACTGCAGCTATGGAAAGCATCTTTCACAAGCCAGAACCCGACATGAGCCAGATGCTGAGCATGATGAAGCCATTGCCTCCAGATGCAGAATATCCTAAGGAGTTCTTTGTTGAAGACCTTGAGTATCTGCCACGCACGATCTATCACATCATAAGGCGAACTCTCTGGCATATCAAAGGACATTCTCCACGGGCTAAGCTAGAAGGTGCAATGAAGACATTGGTCTTCCATATTCTTCATGGCAAAAGCTTCAATGCACAAGATTTCTTCATCTGCCAACTTGCTGCATCAGGATCTGACATTTTTGGCTCGAAGTTCTATGCTCCATGGATCATGCGTCTGATCAAGCTTCACACTGCTTTCAACTATCAGCCATCTGCACGCAATCACATTGTCTTCTTGCCAGATGTTGATATGTCTGTTGAAGCCATCTATCCAGAGCCTGACAAAGAGCCACTTTATCTTCATAATGTTGATCGTCAGAGCTTCACTCAGCCCCTTGAAGGTGTGTTGGCTGCCACTCGAGTCTATCTGTTGGCTGGTACTACACGTGCACCTCACCGTGCCCCAACCAAAGCCACTAACAGCATAATTGCTCAACGGCCTCGAAAGCAATCTCGTGTTCTCAATGACCGAGAGCTTCTCGTTGGCCTGCATCAGAAACAAGATATGCATCATGATTGGTGCAAGCGCCAGATGCAGAGCATCATGACTGATGTCAATCGCATTCGCAACCTTGCAACCAAGAATGCCTTTGTAGCTCATGAAACCTGTCGATGCACATGGAAAGGGCTGACGCTTATGTGTTGAAGGAGATCTTCGGGACGATGGATTCTCAGAACGATTCAAGTTTGATTCCACTCCGCCCAGAAATGTTGTTCTGCGGCGCACTCCATCTCTTGAAGACTCAGAGTTCTCCTCTTCTGCTGCAACTGTGAATGCTCATGTGATCGATGATCAAGATTATGCTACTTCGCCACCTCCAACACGCATCGACACTGCCCCAAGTTCGTCTGCTCCACCAAACCTCGACACCAACCCCGCATCTTCTCCTACTCCTTCTGGGAACGAGTAGAGGCTCAATGTCTTTAACCCTTTTTTGTCCTTACTAACAAAAGGGGAAGAAGCTATGAGTTGATAGTCTTCAAGCGGGTTCATATGGGTGGTTGTACTATATTTTGCCTAGTGTTTACAACTCTTGCTTTTGAGTTGTAACACTTAAACTCGATGGCCGTCTGCTACTTATTTGCTATTTTGTGATGCGATGATAAATTCCGCATGTGCGACGATAACTTCCGCACTTAAATCATTTTGTAGACGTTCATTTTTCATTATGCATGCCATTATCTTCGTTACATCAGATCATGCATGATGAATTGTCTTCATAAGTTGAAGAGGATCTCCACAAGTAGAACCTGCCATGTGCATTTGCATTCCAAAAGCAAATTGTTTATATGCACATCTTCAGGGGGAGCCTTTTGCTACTTACGAAGACAATACCTCATCCTTTACAATTTCACATATTTCTATCCCTGTTGAAAACTTCAACCAGTTTGTCATCAATCAACAAAAAGGGGGAGATTGTAAGTGCATCTAGTGCCACCCCTAGTTTGGTTTTGGAGTATTGACGACAAACGTGGTTGAGGGACTAATGTGTTTGTGAGAATTGTAGGATAACATAGGTAGTAGTCCCTCCTTGATTCGGTTTACCTACCGGAGATGACCCCTAAAAATGTATGAAGACATTGAAGATAATGGTGGTACGTGAATATATTCACATTGAAGACTATGACAGAAGAAGACATTGAGTGAAGACTATGGAGCGCGAAGACTTAGTAGTTTCGTTGTTTCTTTTCTTCTTTGTTGAGTCATAGGAACCACCGCACTATCAAGTGGGGTCCAAGTGAACAAAGTTAGAGTGACTGAAGTGATGCTCAACCAAAATCCTATGTCTTCGAGCGAAGACAATGAGAGCAAATCTTATCCAGAGTCGGATAAGTCAGCTTTACTTGTAGCCCAAGTCAAGTTGTCGCGTGTGTTTGAAATCTGACCGTTGTGACACCTGTCAATTCCTTAGTGACCCAGGGTCATTTCGGACAAATCAGGTTGGGTTGCCCAGTGGCTATAAATAGCCCACCCCCTACACCATAAATTGGTGGCTGCTCAGAGTTAGTGCACGGCTTTTGTCATTGAGAGCAACCCACCTCCGAAGAGTTTGAGAGAGAAATCCTTGTGAGGACAAAGCCCAAAACACCCAGAGCCCAAAGAGTGTTTGGCATCACTGAAGTATTTCTGTCCGCGTGATCTGAAGACTTGTTACACTTAAGGACTGTGAATCCTCCATCCAGTTAGGCGTCGCGTTCTGAGCATCCAAGAGTAATTGTGGATTGCCGGTGATCGAAGTCTGTGAAGGTTTGGAAGTCTACCTTGAAGACTTACCAGAGTGATTGGGCGAGGACTGTGTGTCCTTAGCTCAAGGGGAATAAGGTGAAGACACGGTCTTCTAAGTTCAATCTCAGCCTCCCTAACCAGACGTACAGTTGTCACAGCAACTGCAACTGGTCGAACAAATCCTTGTCTTCACAACGCACTGATTCTATCTCTTACTCTCCTTACTTACAGTTTGTCTTTGTGAAGTCATTGCCTGATTGCTATGCCTGTTTGACTTCACTGTGTGACTACTTGTTCTGATTGGCTTCATACTATCTTCCATCCTGATCCTACTATCTAGCTGCTATTAGTCATCATGCTTTAGCTTCATACTTGTTTGACTATGGTTTTTCTAGTGTAGTTCATCTTCCGCTGCATGTTTATAGGTCATGATTTCGTGTTTGTCTTCGAAAATTTCATGTGCTGAAGACTTTCATAAAAATCGCCTATTCACACCCCCCATCTAGAACATATTTCCAGCATGTGTCTGCTCTGGACTGGCATGAATACGGCGATGGCACTCTGGAGCGGCATTGAGCGACATGAATGTGCGCAACCGGTCTTGGCGAGAAAGAGCACAGGTGCAGGAGAGGTCCTTGGGTGGGTTCGAGTGTCTGATGTGTGCATGGCAGCGGCCTGGACGCCCATAAAGCCCTCCTGGTTTGCCTCCAGATTGTGGAAAAAGGATGTCCGGACCGGTTAGCAAACTGATGGGATATCACATTGGATGACAAATTGTGTTTGGACCTCTTTGTCCAGACGGTTTAGGGGTCCATGTTAAAGATCCCCTAAGACGGGGAGTGGAAGAGGCGAGATTTTTTTAGGGGTTGCCAAACTTTTATTGATAGATTCGAAGGAATACAATTTGGGTTGTGAGGTAGGGAAAGCCACAAGCGACAAACCTCAGCAAACGAAAAGAGAGAATTTAGCTAGGTCGTGTACTTCCTAGTTTGAAGCTTGGCCTTATAAGAGCAACTCTAGCAGACCCCGTAAAACGTTCGACCCGCAAAAATTTCGGGGAGTATGTGGGCTCGGGCCAATTTTGCGGCCAGAACAGACCCCGCATACTCGCCCGGCCCGCAATTTTTTTTGCCGCACCCCCCCCCCCCCCCGAGCGCTATAAGTGCGATTCCGCGACCCTTTTGCGGGTCCAAACCCTATCCCCCCACCGCCGCGAGCCACCCGATTCCCCTTTCTCCTCTCCCAATTTCTCGCCGCCGGCAACCCTCCGCCCCGCCTCCAGCCGCCATGTGGGGGCGAATGTGGAGCTCCGGACGCGGCTCCGGCAGTAGATCCGGCCGGGAGAGGAACCCGGAGCACGAGTGGCGCTAGGAAGCGCGGCACGCGGAAGTGGACCAACCGCGGGCTTTCGCCGCCGGCGAGCTTCGACCGCCGCGAGACGGTGGAGTACGACCGCCGGCGCGCGTCGTTCTCCTCCGCGCGTTCTTCGTACGTCGGGTCCTCCTCCTCCTCCTCCGTCACGGGCTTCCTCCCCGTGAAGAGGGAGTGGTCGGACGAGGAGGAGGAATCGGAGCCGCCTGCGCCGTTCGCCTTCGTCCCGGTGAAGGAGGAGCCCGAGGAGCCCGCTCCGCTGGGCCGCCGTGGAGTCATCGGGCCCGAGGACTACGTCACGGAGTTCGACGCCGTAGTCGCCGCCATCGCCGAGCGGAGCGTGCACGAGGAGGAGGAGCGTCAGCGCCACGCCGAGGAGCTCGAAGCCCTCGAGTGACGGCAGGCGGTCGCCGACAACGTCGCCGCCAACGAGAAGGCAGATGAGTGGCGCCGCATCCGCAAGGAGCAGTAGGAGAAGTACGTCGATCTCTGCAGCTCCGGCGAGGAGGATTGAGCGTCCGGCTTCTCTCCGGCGTCGTCCAGTTGCCGCGACCTCGCCGCCGTCAGATCCGACCCCCTAGTACTAGTTTAACATAGTATGTAGTATAACTATGCTTGTAGTTTGTGATGAACTATGTAGTATGTGATGAACTCTGTTCATGTAATTTCTCCCGCGAAACAATTTTTTCAAATTATGCAGGTTTAGATACGGGTTCTGCTCGGCCGCATATGTTTTTGACCCGCAAAAACGATTTTCGTGAACCGCAAACGCGTTTTGCAGGTCGTATTTTTGCAGGGTCTGCTAGAGTTGCTCTAACAGAACACCGTAGCCGGCAATTTAGGTGTTCGTCACGCATTTTTACAGAAAATTCCCTCTCTTTTCTGGTAATTAACCCATTGTCCACCTTTAATAGAGAGAAAAGGAGCCGTTTTTTTTACTGCTTTACAGAAACCCCACCCATTTTCTGGTCAATAACCTGCACTGCACTATTAAGTGACAGAAAATGAGTCGTTTTTTGCGTTTTATCGAAAAAATGTCGTTTCTATAACTAACCTACAGTCCATCTAGAACAAATAGTACTTTCTAAAATATTGAAATCCTTTAAACATCCTATATATAAAATTTGATTAGAAAAATGTGTAGAATATAAATATGATGTTGTTTTACATGTATAATATTTTTTTAGTGCTAATTAGGCCGCAATCTCAATCAATAACGTACTACCCATCTTTCTTTCGTATCAACACCGATCCGGATTACAAATGAACACCTCAGCAAAGTGAAATTGAAGACGAAAGAACCCGACAATAACAATGCATTGGCAAAACCTTGCATGAGACAAAAAGAGCAAATTTCTCATCTTACGCCAAGAGAAGAGAGGCTATTGGTGTCTCGAGTCATGGTTATTGGGTCAGGGTCAGTGGGACGTGCAGTATTTTCTTCTTCCGTTATAACTCATAGGCTCTTTTGGTAGTAAGATTTATCAAAGATGCGAGATGAACTTCTTCGTATAACACATCCATATACTTCTTCCGTTCCAAAATTCTTGTCTTAGATTTATCTAGATATGGATGTATCTAACATTAAGATGTGAATAGATAGATCCGTCTATAGACAAATCTAAGACAAAATTTTTGGGATGAAGGGAGTACTTGCATCAATCATGGAAGGTTTATCTCTGGCGTTACAAAGACCCGAACTGGTCGTTGCTATCGAGACGGACTCAAGCTTGGCAGTGGCCATGGTCACATCTGCTGAAGTCGATCGATCAATTTATGCTGCTTTGGTGAATGAAATAAGACTTCTCACGCGTCTTAGGCAAACTTGTGTTACTCATGTTGTGAGAGATCAGAATAAAGCTAGTGATAGTTTGGCTAGATTTACTCGTGTTGAGGGGCGAACTATGACTTGGCTTGGATCTGGTCCAGACGAAGTCTTGGGTATTTCCCTTGATGATTGTAATGACATTATTATTTGAGTAATACAAGTGTTCTCGCAAAAAAAAAAAAGCAAAGATCCTGCTCAAACTGTGGTGCGAGGCTTGTCTGCATCGAGAGATACATAGTGGCAGAGAGATCATCGTTTTACCAGAACAGAGTAGTACGAGTAACTCGCCTGCCAAGCCGATCGATCCGCTGTGTGGCTCCAGCCATCAGATCCACCGAGTGTGCTACTACTACAATGCCGGAGGCAAATCTGGCAGAGCCGTTGCCGAACCGCCCATGAGAGGGTGATGCTGGATGGACTACCAGACTTGATACTCTGCTTCGGCTGCCAAATTAACACATCACATGGGCCGACGTGTCTCGCATCATTTTCCTCGTCCTCCACACACCAGACTTGAGAGTAGCATGTATGCATGGCCTGTCTACCATTACCATGATGATCGATGCGTATGCGTAGCGCGTCCTGCTCTCGCACAGGTGTTTGGCATGACCGCGCGTCACAACCGTGTACTCCCTCCTTCTGAAAAAGCTTATCCTAAATTTATCTTTTAAATTGATGTATCTCGCACTAACTTAATACTAGATATATCTATTTAAGGGACACACTTTTTCGAACGGAGAGAGTATCTCATATCCAGCAGCCTATATTAGTACAAAATCATGCAACATAGTGCGTACATCACCAAACGACCAAAATCAATAGAAAACAGACACATAAACCGATACCATACGGCTATAATTCACATAAATCACTAAAAGATCACAGAAAGGGCATAATTCACACGGTTCAGTGATTCAACACATTCTAACTAGATACTAGAGTTAGATTATATAAAAGGAGAGAGGATCGAGCTTCACCACTTCCTCGCTGTCCCTTTACCCTCCAGTCACCGATGCTGCTATAGGTGTCCGCGGTAGGAGGTGGGTCGACGTCGAAGCCGTCAAAGTCGAAACCGTCGGAGGAGGAGGACTCGAAGATGATGATGTAGCGTTGCAAGCGCCGGACGATGCGGTCCTGCTTGCGCTTGAGTTTGGCCACCCTTGCCGCCTCCGCCGCTCCCACTCAGACTGCTCAATGCCGAGCCGGAGCTGCTTGGTGTTGATCGTCCGGAGCCGCCGGGCGTCCGTATCCGCCGTGTTAAGTGACCGACGTACACTCATTGGAGGAGACGCTCCTCCTCGTCGGGCACCAGCATCATGCGACGGCGGCGGGCGACAGGTGGCGTTGCACCTGACCCGGAGCTGCCACCCGTATCGACCCGCAAGCGGTCGAGCGCGATACGGAGCACCAGCTCGTCCTCGTCTCTGGAGCTGCCGTCCGAGTGACTGCTGGTGCTGGACATGGTCGTCGAAAAGCGTTGGGAAGCGGAGCGGAGTGAAGTGAGTCGTTTGCTTCGAAGGAGGTTTTTATGGAGTCGGGGTGGGCCAGGCGGATGTGACGGACGCCCGGGACACCTCATACCCGCCATACATTTGAGCTGGATATAAGAGGTGCCGGTTAGTCCGGGCGTTTGTCCCCTGTTTGAGAGTTTGAGTGGGTCATTTTTTTATGATCAATTAGTGACCGGATGGCCTGCCAAGCGTTTAAGATGTGTTTGAAAGGTCCCGGTGTAGATGCTTGATACGGCACGCACGCACGCACGCACGACCGCTGCGCCGGTTCGATCGACTCGACCAGAAGCTGCGCCGCTCACTCGGAGCTTCGAAAGCAGTCCATGACATTGGCTGGCGCACGGCATCATGGAAGGGATTTCAGATTTGTATCCGCGTGCGGGTGTCGTCTAATCCGACGTCGTACGTGTCGCGATTGGGTGCGGATAGGACCGTATGGGAGTGTGCGATTGGACTCCGAGAGCGGCTCGGCCGGCGTCTTGTACTACTAATACGCCGGTCTGGTGCGCGCTTGGGTTCGTCTTCGTCACTGGCCGCCAGTATCCCATCCGATTCCAGCGCCGCCCGCCGGGGACGGAAGCGGTTGGTGGGGAAGAGGCGATTAGCTGCACGCCGCGTGGCTCTACTACTCCTAGATGGCAGGCAGCTCACACAAGCGTAGCCCTATGTGGTTCTGGGCGTGACTCCCGCCGTTCCACCGATCAGCACGAACTCATTTTTTTTTTTGAGGGAAGAACTCAATTATTTTTCAATCTCCTTTTCACCCTCCATTTGCGCAAGTGTGCCACATGTTAGCCTTCAACATACTTCACCATCTCTTAAACTTGTAATTGCCATCTCTTGGAGGCATCCCCTCACGACGGAAACGCTCAGTGGAGCTCGGCCACTATGGAGGCTGAATTTCAAATGATAAAAATTCGAATTTACATGTTTCAAAAAATTATATAGAAAAAGTAGACACATATACTTAGGGAGTGAGCCTAGCTCAACCTTGAAAGAGTGGATGTACAAACCTAACACACGAGTTCAAATCCTCACGGAGACGAATTTATGTTTCTATTTATTCTTGAGGATCATCCTTTCCTGATACTCATCTGGTTTATCTAGAGGACCAGACTTGGTTATTAACCAACATAAAAATCCTGATACTCATGCTTAATAGTTGTATGCATCCTTAGTTGGTGCAGAGACCGAAGAAGTGAAATTCTCCCCACTTTTTGAGATTGGAAGAGAAATAGAAAATAGTGCCCTCGACCCCTCGTGTCGCCTCCCCTTGGGTGACGCCGGGGGTGCCCTGAACCCTAGCCGCTAGACTCCCCTCGTTCCATCCCCAGCCGGCGTTGCCGCCGGCAAGGGCCGCGGTGGCAGCGGGCCCAACTCTGATCCAGCGCGGGTGGGTGTCGCAATATTCCTTGTGAGGCGGAGGAGGCGTTTCATGCGGGCAGGCCGGCGCCGGCAGTCAGGGTGGCGCCCCTACTGCACGGCGGCGATTGAAGCCTCCATGGCCATCAGTGACCTGAGATTGGGTGGTGGCGGTTCTCCATTCAGCGAGGGTGGCAGCTGCATGCAAATGGGTGGCATCGATGGCTGCGGACTGGCGTCCTGACCAGATCCGTCACGGTATGGCCTTGGCCAGCCGGTGGCGCGAGGAGGACCGGTGAGGGGCGGCTGGAGGCTCCCTGCCGGTGTGCCGACGGCGGCCCTCGTCTCCATGGTGAGGCTCCATTCGGCTCCACCCAGTTGCGAGAGGTCGGCGCCGGATCCCGGCGGCATGGCGTTGCGGAGGTTTGGCGACGGGCGCGTTGGACAGATACATGCAGGATGGTGGAGTGTCTGAAGCCGTGGTGGCGTCGACGGCAGGGCAGACAAGGTCGACGCATCAGTTCCTGCTCTAGAGATGGACCGATGAAAGAT